>NW_006781263.1:578026-589560 GCF_000442215.2 Lipotes vexillifer
TGTTCTGATCGAAGACCAGGAAGTTAGATTTTTGAATAAATATGACTCTGGACCTAGAACTTTATAACTAGCCAAACTGTCATTGAACTGTGAGGGTGTAATAAAAACATCCTCAGGTCTATAAAGTCTTCAAAAGTGCGCTCTGTGCCAGTGGTGCAGATATGCAAAGGACCACAGAGAAAACAGCTCGTGCAAAGACTCTGAGGCCGGAATAAGCCCCGTGTGTTCAGAGAACAAAGGAAAGACCAGAGTTGGGTGGCTGGGGGGTGATGGGGTTAAAGCCAGGGCACAGGCCAGAGTGTGAGGACTCTGTGAGCCTTGATTGAGAAAGACTTTGGATTTCCTGAAGAATGATGAGAAGCCAGACAGGAGAGCAGGAAAGGAATGTGATCCAATTTCCCTTCTAACTACAGTACATCATTCTGCCGGCTGTGTGTAGAAAAACCCCATAGAGGGCAGGGGTGGATGCAGTTTTCCAGGGAGAAGGCTCCTGGGCTTGTGACGTGGTGGTGGCTCAGCCTAGCCTGGTGGCAATGGAGGTGGAGAGAAGGGGACAGATTCAGGTTAGCTTTGTGGGGAGAGCAGGAAGGTGTCATCGATGTGTCTGTAGTTGGAACTAAAGAAAAAGCAAAAGTTATGTCTTTGTAGGTGAACAGATTTGTAAACAGACTTATCGTGGGGATCATTTTGAAATGTATGGAAATACCGAATCACTTTGTTGTGCAACAGGAACTAACGTAGTGCTGTAGGTCAATTATACTTCAAACCAACTCATAAAAAAGGAGATCAGATTTCTGGTTATCAGAGGCAGGGGTTGGGGGGAGGGGGGGAATTGGCTAAAAGTAGTCAAAAGGTACAACCTCCAGTTATAAGATAAATAAACACTAGGGATGTAATGTATAACATGATAAATATAATTAACACTGCTGCATGTTATATATGAAAGTTGTTAAGAGAGTTCCCATCACAAGGAAAACATTTTTTATTTCTCTAACTTTGCATCTGTAAGAGATGATGGATGTTCACTAAACTGATTGTTGTACCAGATTGATGTATGTACGTCAAATCAGCATACTGTACAATATACAGTGCTGTATGCCAATTATATCTCAATAAAACTGGAAGAAAAAAGGTAAGAGAAAAAGAAAAAGGAAGAAATTAAGGAAAATGCAGAGAAAGGGAAGTCTGGGGAGAGTTTTACGGGAGCAAATTAGGAGTTCTAACTTTGGTATGAAAACACTGAGTAGCTGTTACCTCCCAAGCATAGAAGATGTAAGAGGATTGTCGAGTATAGCAGTTTGTCGAACACGTGAGAGGTCAGGGCTGGGGTTACAGATTCATGATCATTGGTATAGATAAAGTGTTTAATTAATTCCCCAGAGAGAGTGAATGTGTATAGAGATGGGGCACGGGAGGGGGAGGGGGGACTCGCTGGCATCTGGTGTCACAGGAAGAGGCAGCAAAGGAGAAGAAAGAGAAGCAGCCCAGGAGGAGGCGCAGATCCAGAGAACATGCTGTTGGCATAGAAGCCAAGAGAAAATGGGGCTTAATTGTATGAGGGAAATCAGTTTGTGTGGGGTAAAATGAAGAGAGGGAAGTGCCCACGGAATTGGCAACATCCTGGCAATGGCGACTGACAAAAGCCATTTCAGCCTAACATCAGAGCAAATGGTGGGTGAGGAAGATGCGGACTTGGGACAAGAGTGACGTGATTTCAGAGTTACAGGTGGCCCAGTCCAGGGGACAGCAGCCTTTTCAATAAATGGCCAGGTGGTGAATAGTTTAGGCTTCGTGAGAAAGATGATGGTTTAAAATGTAGGTTTTATTATTATTCAGGTTTGGTGAGGCTTTGGTGAGGCTCAGGAGAGGACTGCCACTGAAAAGACAGTTTGTCACTCACAGTTTCCAAGGGAAGGGGGCACAGCACACCACAGGGGGCCTCGTGGGGAAGCACCAGGGTGGGTCAGGAGGCAGAGGGTCCACGGGAAAACATGGGCAGGAGACTTTATCGTGGTTTCTGCAGGAAGGAATGGGTGAGGAAGGGTAAACAGACTTAGGATTGGCGAGTTGAATTAACTCCAGCGGGCTCTGGGGTATAGTGACGATCCCTACTTCTTGCCTGGTACCTGGCCTTGGGTGCCAGATTAGGGCAGGTGGACAGGGCCCCAAGTGGGAGAGCCTGATGAGGGAAGTGGCTGGGGTGTGGGTTTTGATTGGCCGGTTTTCATATGAAAGGCAGGCTCAGAGGGTGAGCTGTTTGCTTTCTCTAGGGATTTGCTAACCCAGGGAAGGGCAGCCCTGTTCATTGTCAGCAAGGCCCCAAGATGTCAAAGCATCAGAATAAAAAGACAAGCTTAATACATAAGGTCTCTGTTGCAGCTTCTTAACTTTGCTGTTGAAGCATAAAAGCAGCCACAGACAATATGCAAATATATGTGGCTGGGTTTCGATAAAACTTTATTTACAAAGCAGGTGGTGGGCCAGACTTGGGGCACAAGCTGTGGTTTGCTGACTCGTGTTTAGTCAAAGAAATCGGAACAATTAGAACAGAAGCAGTAAGCAGAGATATCACTAAAGAAAAGTTTTTAAAAGCTGCAAAAGAAATAATTACAGACAAAAATCAAAATGTTTAACTGTGTTGCATACCAAATCAGTGAGATGGTACTCATACTCTAACACATCCTGGAAAATTGCTTAAATTAGAAAGATGAATAAAAAGTCTAAAAGCAGGGCTTCCCTGGTGGCGCAGTGGTTGAGAGTCCACCTGCCAATGCAGGGGACACGGGTTCGTGCCCCGGTCCAGGAAGATCCCACATGCTGCGGAGCAGCTGGGCCCGTGAGCCATGGCCGCTGAGCCTGCACGTCCAGATCCTGTGCTCCGCAACGGGAGAGGCCACAATAGTGAGAGGCCCGCGTACCGCAAAAAAACAAAAACAAAAACAAATCAGGCTGAACTTAGACTTCTCACTAAGATTAAATGTTAGAAAGTAATGAAGCAAAGTTATAGAGTTTTGAAGAGAAAAGAGATCAGTTATTTATTTGCTGTTCCAACACTTAGAGACTTGAAACAAAAACAGTTACTTATGTCGTTGTGTGGGTTGGCTAGGCTCCCTGCTGGTGGTCCTCCTGCTCCCTGCGGTGTCAGCTGGGGGTCACTCACATGGCTGATTTAGTGGGAGCTCAGGGCTGGACAGTCCAGAATGGCTCAACTCACATGTCTGCAGGAGCAGCTGCCAGTCTCAGACTCTCTCCATGTGGTGTCCCATCATTCAGTGGCCTATCGCGAGGTTACATGGCGTTGGGTCTCATGAAGGCAAAACGGGGGCTGTCAGGGCTTTGAAGTCCTAAGGCAAAGCCACCCAACATCACTTTTTCCATGGTTAAAGCAAGTCAGAGGGTGAGGCTAGATTTAAGGAGAAGAGATGGACCGACCTCTTGATGGAAGAGTGGTATGCACACAGTGGAATGAGAGAGATTGCCAGCGCCAGCTCTGCAGACAATCCGTCACAGAAAGCAAGAATTCCACACACATTCGTGTGTAAAGAGATAAGGTTTCTCAGACACAAGTGTGCTCAGCAAACTCATGTCCCTTATGTCCCTGAAAAAAAGTTTTCATGTTATAGTCTAGCTGGGCTATAATCTATTAAGCTATATTTCTAGTGGATGAAAAGGGAAATCGTTAACATTTGCAAAGACATGATACAAAAGACAGGTGATCCATATTGAAACGAGTTTAAACATTGAGTGAAATCTAAATAATTGTTATACATAGAATTGAAATCTCACTTCAGATATACAATTAATTCTCAGCAGATGAGTCATGTAGAATAAAAATAATTATTCAATGATGTAAGTTTCTATCCTAAAGCCCAGTATATTTAAGCAAAGACTAGAAAGAATGGGGGCCCTGGGCTTGGGACGTAAGCAGGGAACTGGACAGCAGGGTAAATCCCACAGTGTACCTGGGCAGAGTCAGGGCAAGCAGTTTTCAAATAAACCAGAGATAGCCAGGAGTCTTTATTTCTCATTCCCTCAAAACTGCTCCTGTCTCAGAAAAGGGCACCACTATTCATCCAAGTGCTTCCCCGAAAACCTAAGCAGAACGGGGCAGGGGGTTCCTCTTCCCACTCCTCCACAGGACTTCCTCAGCATGCCCTGAGGACTTGTCCTCCCACTGGGGAAGGTTTGGGGTATAAACACACACACAAACACAGGCATGCACGTGCACACACAATTTCGAAAATGCCATCCTAGGTGTTTCATTGTAACTCAACTGGCTCAAAGGAGACAATATTTTTCCAGTTAATGTCAACAAATATTTACCCTTTAAGTCACCGGCCAAATTTAGTCAATGTACTGATGGCTAAACTCAACTAAAGTGTAATCTAAATTGCATCCAAACGTAACACAGGGGAGATGTAAAGGAGCGTGCCCTGGTGGTTCTATCTGCAGAGTGTAGGGGAGGCAAACTTTCCCTCTGTCCTCTTGGAGTCTCTGGCTGGGCCCAAGGCTTGAGTTGCCGTAAAACAGATCAACAGAAGTAAAGCACACAAATTCTATTTTTACATGTGCATAGGAGCCTTCACAGGAAAACCCCCAAAGTGGTTAAGCCTAAGTGCTTATAAACTAGGTTGAACAGAGAGTGATTGTGAAAAAGTAACTGAAATATACGAGGAAGCAAAGAGGAGATAAGGGTTCTTTTCATGTGTTTGTACAGATTCTTCTGAGGCTCATATGTTTATCATATAGCCACAGTGCCTGGAACTGTGCCTGCCACCCAGAACAGAATCATAATTGAATACAGGACTGAATGAACTACTCTGGGTAAAACAAGAACTACACTTTTCAAATGACTGGAGAACCTACGAAGAGATAGAGTACAGTCAGTTTAACCCAAAAGCATAGAACTCAGGAAATGGCAGGGGTTTAGAAAACCCCCAAACCATAAAACGAATGGCAAAAATGGAAACAAATTCACCAGTTGGGTTTAAAAAGAAAATTCAGTTATATAACCGAAAATTCAGTTGTTCAAAAAGGCTCATCTAAATAAAAAGATGCAGAAAGATTTAAAATAGAGGATAGACAAAAGAATTTATTAAATGAATACAAACACAAAGAAAGCAGGGGTCATGATATGAATTTCAGAATAAATCAGGACAAACACACTTAATGGGGCAAAGGAGGTTTATTATACTGATAACTATGCCATCCACGGTAAAATCATAGTACACGTAAATATTTATGTACTGTGTTAACAGCATGAAAATGCTAGAATATGAATGGTAGAACATTCAAAGAAAAATGTCAAAACTCCAAGTGAAATGGAAGATGTTAACACATCTGCCCTAAGTCCATTTTATTCAAGAAGGTGGGTAGGGGAGAAGGCAGGATATCAATTAGGAGATTGGCAAAGAGAATAGTAAAAATAAACGACATGGAGAATTAGAATAAATATAAAAGATGAATTCACATTTAATTAATTGGTATTCAAGTTCAGTAATAAACAGTTTTGAACAACTACTATATGCTAAGTATGAACTAGATTATGAGGGGTGTTTAATAAACCTTCTTTTCTGATAAATATGGATTTTTTTTTCAAAACAGATCATATACTAGGTCACAAAGAAAGCCCCAATTAATTTCAGGGTGGCCATGGGGATTGAGCAAGGTAATGTTACCCATTACCACTGCAGATGAAAAAATAAAGAATGGCCATCATTATTATTGTGATTACAGTACAGCTCAGACCCTGGAGTACAAAACCACTCTTTTGAGGTCATTCTGTGTGCACAGGACACTCACCTCTACTTGCCCTGCTCGACAGAGGAGAGAAACAAATTGATGAGTTGCCAGCTCTGGGCAATGCTTCCAGACCAGTGCTGCTTGGTTTACTCTGGAAGGGAAATAACTTCATTAGAAATGACATTTTCTTGGCTGGCTGGTCCTCAGCTGACAGAAGTGCCCCTGGAGCACTTGCGATCTCTGCGGCTGATTGGAGTGCACGTTGCCATCTCCAGGGACCCAGAGCAGGAGGCCAAACCTGCCGAGTGTAAGTCCCTGAGAGGGTCCAAGCCTTGTTATTTTAGAGTTGTTTGTTTTGTTTTCCTGGAGTTTTCTCTGACCAGCTACCTTAAATCACAGCCTCCCAAGCACCCTCTCTTCCCCCCCCCCCCCCCCCCGCCCTCTGTTGAAGCTGCAAAGATGGGCGTCATCCATCCTGGGTCTGTACTGATGAGTCCAGGAGGCACCTGTCTGGATCATGTCCACTTCCTGCTATCATCCCGGGGCCACGCCCAGGGGCCTGCACCTGGGTCCTGCCTCACCCACGCAAGCCACAACCTGACACCCACACTGCACACCTCGCTAGCAAACCTTTAGCAAAATCACCCGTGGTTGGCACCGAGAGGCCAAGCGCACCCTTGTGGATGATGCTGAGCTGTCCAGCAGCCGGATTGTCATCTCACACCCAGAAGGCCCGACATGGAGCCCACAGGCCACCTGCTCAGCCACAGGCTCCAGGGTGAACCCCCGAGATTTTGCTTGGACTTCAGCAACCCCCTCACCGATCTATCAGCTCAGCCCCTTGCTGGACCCCCCCCCCCCACCCCAGGTTAACTTTTTTCCGTGGTACGTTTCATCAACCATGGCACATATTTTCCTTGCTCATCTGGTTTCTGGCCTCCCTCCCCACGAGACCGTGGGTTCCAGGAGAACACAATGTTTTATCTTTTGGTTCCCTGCTTTCGCCCCAGAGCCTACAACAGTGCTTGCACGTACACAGGTGCTCCTCAACAAATAGTTCTGATGAATAACCCCAAATCCATCTCTACTGTAAGATGTTTTCCGGTGGGGGTGGGGTGGGGTAGGGGACAGGGCCAAATGGGCCCCGAGTTCTGGAACAGATTGAGCCTGTGTCCACAAGACGAAGGAAGTTTTCGGGAGGGTGCCTGGAAAGGGAGACAGGGAAAAGTACAGGAAGAAAGGAGCAGAGGCCATACCTGTTCAGCGTTTACCTGGGGCACTTTGTCTACAAAACACAATCAATCCGGCGGAAGAAGGGAGAGAAGGAGGAGAGATGTGGGACCAGGTCTGTCTCTGTTTACTTCTCCCTTCCGCCAACGTATCCAACCGCAGAGGAATTCCTGACTGTTCTACCTGCAAAATAAATAAGAATCCATACTTCCCTCCAGCTCCAGTGCCACCACCCTGCTCTGTGCCACCTTCATCTCCAGCCAGGATTGTCTCAACAGTCTCCTAACTTGTTTCCACCTTTGCTCCTTACAGTAGACGCTCCTATACAGCATCAGGCCCATCTTTCAGCAATATAGCCAGACCACATCACTCTCCACTCAGACCCTCACGATTTCCAGCCAGCGGCTCAGAGCCTTTGGCCCTAGTTCTCTCCCCAGGTATTCCCTTCCTCACCTGCCCAAATCCCACCTTCTCAAGCAAGCCTCCTCTGCCCAGCCCACCTGTTGGATCCCACACGCCGCACCACACACTAGCACTCCCCAACCTCCTTATTTGGCCTCCTTATTCTACTTTTTCTTTGGTTCCCTATCCCTGACCTCTTCTACTATCCCAGATAATTAACTTATTGATGTTCATGGTTCACCCTCTGCCCCTGCGCCCCACAGAAGGCCAGCTCCACCAAGGCAGGGAGATCTTTGTTTCTAATCAATAACAAAGATCTTTTCATCTTTTGTTCCCCAGCTCATCCCAAACATTAGAGCACTGCCAGGCACATAGCAGGTGCTCAATTCTTTATTGAATGGTTGACTTGGAACAGAAGAGAAGCACAGTGGGCTGTGTTTTCCTGGGAGCTGAGCTGATTACAAATGAAAAATAAATTTGGGGATTTTAGAAGGCAGGATTCACAAGAGCCGACACCAGTGAAATCTAAGTCGCCGCTTTGGCTACTGGTCTGAAGCAGAACAGGAGCAAAAATAAGGTCTTTGTCCGTTTGTTTCCTTTATCTGCTCTGTCCGAAACAGGTGTCTTTGCGGGTTTTTTTGTTTTGTTTTGTTTTGTTTTTTTTGCGACACCAGCTACTTCGGTAACTCTACCGCTGTTAGGTATTTCTCTGCAAAGGTGCTCTCCCCAGCGGGGAAGTGGGAAAACTCAGCAGCTCACCAGGGACCCGCCCGACTCGGAAGAAGGACGACTGCCGGTTCCTGGCCGACAACCTGCCAGCAGCTCCCCGCCTGTCCGCGTCGCCTCCCCAGGGGTGATAAAGGTCTCCCAGCGCGGAGCCAAGCCACATCCCTCCTCCCCGCCGCTCTCGCTCCCGCGGGGCCGGGGCTGGGTGGCCCTGAACACACAGAAACCAACCCAGGCGGCCCCCTACCCAGCGAGGACGAGCAAAACACCTCGCGGCGGGGACACGGCGCGGCCAAACCCGGGACAAAGGGCCGCGCCCACGCGGGCCTCCCCAGCTGGGGCTCCCAGACCGCGCGGCGGATCGGGGTCCGCTGGGGGGCGGCGGGGCCCGTCACGGGAAGGGGGTGCAAGCGTGTGTGCTGCCCTGTGATGGGCGGATAGAAAGGAGACTGGGCCGAGTCTCCGAGAACAAAAGTCCAGTCCTCCCCGGGGACTGAGAAGAGCCGGGCGGCGGCGCCGAGGCGGGGCGGGAGCCGGGCCAGCCAAGTTCGCTCCGGGTTAGATCAACTTTCTGGTCCAGCTCTCCGCCCTGCAGCCTGGGTCCCTGGTCCCCGGGTGAGCGCAGAGGCTGCGCGTCCCCGCAGCGGAGGGTGGGCGGTCCCGGGGGCGCTGGGGGCCCCGGCCGCGCAGGCGCCTTCCTCGCCCCCTCGGATTCCCCCGCCCCATCCGTCCCCAGCTCGGTAGGGCGGTTGGGGGAGGAGGATGGCTAGAGCTGGAGCCGAGGGAGGGCGGGAGGCAGACACAAAGCCCTTCCCTCGCCTCACGCCTCCCCTCCTTCTCTTCCTCCTCCTCCCGGGCGGGGAAAGTCAGCCCCGCGCTAGTCCGCGGGGCCACCGGTCGCCCCCGCCTCCGGGACCCGCGGGGAGGGCCTGCGCGAGGTAAGGGGCGGCGGCAGCGGAGACCCCACCCCCTGTGCCCGCACCCGGCGCGCCGGGAGACTCCTAGACTGGGGCGGGGGCGTTGCGGGGTTCGAGGCACTGGTGCCGCTCCTCGCACGCTCCTCCCCTGAGGCCTGGGGGGCAGAGCGAGCGAGCGGCCTCGGGGGTTTGGGGACGGGCGGGGGAGGGGGGAACAGGGAGTGGGGGCGCCGGGACGGGGGCAGGGTGGGCTTCCGGGCAAGGATCTTCAGCGGACCTCTGCCGGGGTGGGGGTGGTGAGGGGCCGCCGAGGCTGAGGGCGCGGGCGCACGGGGTGCGGGTGCGGGCGCGCGCGGCGGAGGATGTAGGGACTTTGGTCGAGTTCTACCTGCGGGGACGCCTACGGGGTGTCAAGTGCGCCCCGCGCCGGCGCGCGCGGTCCGGAGCGGGGTCGCAAGCCTGGGTGCCCGGCGCAGACCGGGTGCGTGCGCTCAGCCCGTGAGCGGGGCGGACGCTCGGGCTGGGGATTTCTTCCCCCCGTGGGGAGAAGCCGGACTGGGGGCAGTGGGGTTGTCGCGGTGATTGATGGCAGGCGGAGGAGGAGCCCGGGTTCCTGCCGGCAAGCAAGGGGGCCACTTTCCCACTTTGCGGCCTCCTCGCCCCCCACCCCCACTCCCCGGGCTCGGCCTCCACCCTTGGCCTCGGCTCCCACCAGCGCAGCGTCCACCCACCCGCGCCCCTCGACGGCCGTGGGACGGCGGGGAGTTTGCAGAATTCAGCTTTAAAGCCTGTGATGTGTTGCCAAGAAATACAGGGCGCGACCGACCCCCTGGGCCCTAACCGGCGCCTTGCTTCTCCTCCGAGCTCTCAGATCCTGGGGCGGGGTGGGGAGGGGTGGTGCAGGCTTTCCTAAGTCAGCAGAGGAAGCCGCGCACGAACCCGAGCGCTGTGGAGCGGTAGTTTCTTGCAGGCCTGAGGGTTTCAGGCACAGTGGGATTTCTTAGGAACGTGCTGTCATCAACAAGGAAACCCCAGAGCACTCTTCGGACCAACAGGACTTTGTAAATATTGCAGCAAAAGCAAACATCTGGCGGAACTCGGTCATTAAGAAAAATAGTGTTTTAATGCAATATTGAAAAACATCAAATTTCATGTAAAAAATCCACAGTGAACAAAATATCAACATTTTACATCAAGTCCGGGTTGTGGTTATGACCTTGCGTCATTGTTCAATGGAAGCAGTGTTTCCAGTCGCCCTCAGTTTATCTGGACCCCACCTGGGGGTTTATGAGGCTTGACAGTGGCACGCAGCAGATTATGCAATGCCGACTTTGTATACAGTCATGGGTTTTTTTGGTTTTACTATGAAATTTTTTTAAATTGAAGTATATAGTTGAGTTACAGTGTGTTATTTTCAGGTTACAGCGAAGTGATCAATTACACACACACACACACACACACACACACACACATACATATATTTTTCAGATTCTTATCCCTTTTAAGTTACTTTTTTGACTGTGGAACTCTTACTAACTTTTTACCCAGTTCAGATATGCGAGAGTATTTTGACGAGTGGGCATTTTCTCTTTTCCAGCGTGTCTCTAGAATAATCGTGCAGCCCCTGCTCTGGCACGTCCACAGAGGGCATCGGGGGCCGTGGGTTGGGAGGGGCCTGGGGGGAGACTCACATTTGGGACTCTAGAAAGAAGGCTGGTGGTTGACAGGAGCTTTGGGGTTTGGGGACTCCGCCTTCAGCATTTGGAGTCTAGGGATGCGAGAAGACCAACCTGCTACCGTGACCTCTTTGTCTGGAGACACTGTCCCACAGACAGGTTATCTGAGTAGAGAAGGAGCCCTACAATAGTCCACCCTTGACTCCCCACTCCAATGCAAGGGTAGATGGGAGCAGCTTGACTCCCAGGTCTGTGGTATGCGCTTGTTTAGAGATAACTTCCCAGCAGCCCCCTTCCAGTTCCTTCTCCAGAAATACCTCTTTTCAGAGGTAAATCCTCCCCCTCTGCTTGGAGGAGACAGATAACTCATTTCTCCTCTCTCCAAGGGCAGTCACCACTGGGAGGTCAACCTCAGCTGGGCCCGAGCAGCACACACGGCCTGCATTCCATCATTTTGCTCTGTGTCCCATTCCCCTCGTATATCCAACCCTCCTGATGATCCTTCAAGATTCCTAGTGGTTTCAACTGGGAAGGATTCCCTGGTACGGCACCAGAATTCCTTGGGTGTGTATTACTTATGAGCAATATGCAATGGCCGCCATTTGCCCACGGTGAACTTCCGAAGGGTGAGAGCCAGCTCCTAGTTCTAACACTTAAGGAATGGGTGTTGAACAAGTGAACAGAAGTATCCCCCTGTAAAAAGCATCTTGAGGAGTTACAGGGCAATAAGTATATCCTTAGCAGATAATATATATATATATATATATATATATTATCTGCTAAGGATATATTTATTGCCCTGTAACTCCTCAAGATGTTTTTTACAGGGGGGTACTTTTGT
>NW_006781263.1:589738-631539 GCF_000442215.2 Lipotes vexillifer
TCGGCAGGCGGACTCTCAAGCACTGCGCCACCAGGGAAGCCCCGATAATATATTTTTTAATGTCACTGTTATTGCTCTTGACATTTTATTTTTTTAATATTTCTTTATTTATTTGTCTGCACCGGGTCTTAGTTGCGGCACACGGGACCTTCGTTGCCACGTGAGGGATCTTTAGTTGCGGCATGCGGAATCTTCTGGTTGTGGCATGCAGGATTCTAGTTCCCCAACCAGGGATCGAACCCGGGCCCCCTGCATTGGGAGCGCGGAGTCTTAACTGCTGGACCACGAGGGAAGTCCCAGCAGATAATATTTTTATAGTGCTTTATAAAATGCTTGTCCAGATAATATCTCAGTTGTTTCTCACAACAATACTAACAATTCCATTTGGTAGGTGGGAAAACAGAGGCCTGGAGAGGTCAAAGCACCAAAGTTGGAACCAGGGCTCCAGGCCCAGTAATCATTTTGCTGAACCACTGCTGACTTGCTAGAGGTGGCCCTGCTCAGATGCACATCCCACGCAGTGTATGTCCAGAGCAGAATTTACACAGTGGTGTTTTAGGAGGCGGTTTTACTAAGGAATTACTAGAGTTACTCGGGTAAAATGCTTTAGAGAAATGCTAGTGTTAAGCAGGTTTTCCACTGCAGGGCTTTTCAGTGCCTTTATTATCATTATGTGCATTGGGACTCTTTAGGATGACTCCATAACATGTAATGTTTGCCAGCTTCTTTGGGCCACAGAACCATGGAACATCTTCTTGATCCAGTGTTCTAAGGGGTCCACTTGGGGAAATATTGCTTAGTTCACTCAAAACCTTCTGACATCTAGGCAGTGTTCAAGGACCACTAGTGTGCAGAATAGTAAACAAACGTATGTTCTGGACATTTAAAAGGCACAGTAATGCCCCCTTGTAAATTTAGAGTAAATTGTTGGTTCCCCAGCTTCTGTGCATCTGATTAACACAAGTCAGTTCTCCCGGGTTTGATCAGATCTGAGGGAACTGGAGGAGTTAGGTAGACAATGCAGACAGGCCCTAGAGAGCATGGGCCCTTCATGCTGCCAGAAGCAGGCAGAGCTCACCCAGCCTCCCCGGAGAACCCCTCAGATGCAGCTGTTTCTATGGAGTGGCCGCTTAGGGCCTCTTGTCCTGATGGTGGCTCGTCTTGGTTGACCGCACCCATTGAGTGGGAAATACAGTTGCCTCCCTTCTTCTTTGCCTGGGAGCTGTGGATCCTGTAGGGCATCCGGTCACTGTCTGAGTGCCTGGGATCAGAAACAAAGGGCTGTTAACGGTTATCCGTCATCCAGGTCCCCCACTGCAGGAGGTGCAGCCCCCAATTCAGACACACCCATTGTTTGACATTGTTTTGAATTAGAGCGTGCCTGCAATCCACTGTGAGGTACTTTTCACAGATCAGTAACCCTGGCTGTTCAGGCTTTATTGCATTTAGGAGAGGAGATGAACAGTGGATTCCAGAGTTCGTATTTCAGGGATTCAGAGGAGAGTGGTTGGTTTGGAGGAGCCTTGGGAAAGGTGATGCCGTGATCAGAGAGAGGCTGGGTGAATTTAGCGTCCGTCTGCTTTTGGATGGAGACATTTCTAGGTTTCCAGTGCTGAGCAAATTATCTTCCAATTTGTTTCATAGAGTTTTCCAAAGCACAGAATCTAAGCAGCTCATTTAGAGATCTGTAATTGAATAGGGTGGTGTCACAGAGGTCAAGGAAAGGAATGTTTTGAGAAAAATGGACCTATCAGATGGGGTGGACGTTCGTGAGAGGATGTGTGCGTGTGTGTGCGTGTGTGTGTGTGTGTGTGTGTGTGTGTGTGTGTCCTTCTGCATGTGTGGCCAAGGAAGAGGGTGGGGAGGAAATACTGAGTGTGATTTCCAACCCGCTGAGTTTTGAAGTCCTGTATGTTACCTGATAGAAACTGTCAATAAGCAGCCAGAGTCAGGGAGTCACGGGGGTGCTGTGGGGGACTGGAGCCGGGGAGTTGGTGAATTCACCCAGAGAGAGGCCATGGGCCAAGCAGAATGGGGTCAAGGTAGAACCTAGAAGCCTACATCCAGGTCCAGGGAAGGAAAGAGAAAGAGCCTGCATTGATGATGAGCCGGACAATCCAGAACTTTCAACCCACTAGTTCCTGGCCAGCATGTGTTGTGATTGACCAGGGCCCAGGCTTACCCCAGTTTGTGAATTTTTTTTTAACAGACATCATATTAGTTTCAGGTATATAACTTAATGATTCAATATTTCTGTATATTGTGAAATGATCACCATAAGTCTAGTTAACATCCGTCACTGTTGAATTACAGAATTTCTTTTCTTGTGATGAGAACCTTTAAGACCTATTTGCTTTTAGCAACTTTCAAATATGCAGTACAGTATTTTTAACTATAGTCACCATGCTGTTCATTACATTCCATGACTTATTTATTTTATACCTGGAAGTTTGTACCTTTTGACCATCTTCACCCATTTCTTCCCCGTCCCTACCCCCTGCACCTGCAACTCTGGCAACCAGCAATCTGTCCTCTGTATCTATGAGCTTGGTTGTGTGTGTGTGTGTTTAAGATTCCATATATAAGTGAGACCATAAGGTGTTTGCCTTTCTCTGTCTGACTTATTTCACTTAGCATGATGCCCTCAACGTCCATTCATGTTGCTGCAAATGGCAAGATTTCATTCTTTTTGATGGCTAGATAATGTTCCATTATATATATGTACCGCATCTTTATCTCTTCATCCATCAGTGGACATTTAGGTTGTTTCCATATCTTGGCTACTGTAAATAATGCTGCAGTGAACATGGGGTGCAGATATCTTTTCAAGTTAGTGTTTTCATTTTCTTTGGATAAATACCCAGAAGTGGAATCGATAGATCATATGGCAGTTCTAGTTTAAATTTTTTGAGGAAACTCCGTACTGTTTTCTATAGTGGTTGCAGCAATTTACATTCCCACAAATAGCACACAAGTGTTCTCTTTTCTCCACGTTCTCACCAGTATTTGTTATCTCTTGTCTTTTTGATAATAGCCATTCTAATGGGTGTGAGGCGATATCGAATTTCCCTCATGATTAGTGATGTTGAGCATCCTTTCATATGCCTGTTGGCCACCTGTACATCTTTGGAAAAATGTTCGTATCCTCTGCCCATTTTTTAATCAGATTGTATGATTTTTTTGCTATTTAGTTGTATGAGTTCTTTATATATTTTGGATATTAACCCCTTATCAGATATATGATTTGCAAATATTTCCTCCCATTCAGTAGGTTGCCTTTTCATTTTGTTGATGGTTTCCTTTGCTGTGCAGAAGCTTTTTAGTTTGATGTAGTGCCACCTTGTTTGTTTGTTTGTTTATTGTTTTTGTTGCCCTTGCTTTTGGTGTCAGATCCAAAATATCATTGCCAAGACTGATGTCAAGGAGCTTGCCACCTATGTTTTCTTCTAGGATTGTTATGGTTTCAGGTCTTATGTTCAAGGCTTTAATCCATTTTGAGTTAATCTTTGTGTATGGTATAAGATAGTGGTCTAGGTTCATTGTTTTGTATGTGGCTGTCCAGTGTTCCTGACATCAATTATTGAGGAGACTGTCCTTACCCATTTTTAAAATTCTTGGCTCCTTTGTTGTAAATTAATTGACCATATATGTGTGGGTTTATTTGGGGGCTCTCTTTTCTGTTGCATTGATCTAATGTGTCTGTTTTTATGGCAATACTGTACTGTTTGATCATGATCGCTTTGTAATATAGTTTGAAATCAGCAAACTTGATGCCTCCAGCTTTGTTCTTCTTTCTCAAGATTGCTTTGGCTATTTGGGGTCTTCTGTCCCTCCATACAAATTTTAGGAGTGTTCTAAATATTTCTGTGAAAAATGCCATTGGAATTTTGGTAAGGATTGCATTGAACCTATAGATTGCTTTGGGTAGTATGGGCATTTTTAACAATGTTCTTCCAATCCATGAGCACAGAATATCTTTCTGTTTAATCCCTGAGAAATGTGGAGTGTCAGCTGAGAGTGTGAATAGAACCACATCAGTTAATACTAGCGAACTGACTCAACAGAATTATCACATATTGAATGAATGAGTGATTAAATGACACTGTTTTTGGTAGTAGAAACTTTTACAACTTGCTAATGCTATGGTGAAAGTCTAAACAGAGCCATTTTGCAGAAGTTTCTTAAAAGTTAAAGTTGGATTTGAGGAGGAGCGGGGATGAAGTTATGGGCACTCCATGTGAGATGTCTTATTCTGGTCAAGAATCTTTGGTGGCAAGGAACCCCATTAGTAACTTTGAATAAGCCCAAAAGTTGTAGGAAAGTTTATGAAGGTATGCCGATTTGTTTAAGCCATCATTTTTTTTTTTTTTTTTTTTTTTTTTTTTTTCACAATTTTTTTTTTTTAACATAATTTTTTTTTTTTTTTTTTTGCGGTATGCGGGCCTCTCACTGCTGTGGCCTCTCCCGTTGATTTTAAAAACTATATTTACTTGGCTAAAATTTTATTTTTAAAAAAAGGCTCAATCCCGTTTTTTTTTTTTTTTTTTTTTTTTTTTTTTTGCCAAAATCTTTATTTTAAAACCTAAAGGAAAGAATCACATGTCCACTGCAACAGCTTTACCGGCTTTTTAGCAGTGACTTAAATGATGTTGCTGTGCTTCATAGTGTTCAAATGAGAAACTAATTTAGGAAGTGCATTACCAAACTCGGGTCTACTCGCCCGCCGCACAGCAACACCAGTCTACTGACACCAAGTTGTGGTGAAGGAAAGTGTGGTGTTTATTTGCAGGGCACCAAGCAAGGAGAATGCCCGTGCTCAAAATACCTGAACTCCCTGATGGCCTTCAGACAAGGGTTTTTCAAGGCAGCATTAGGGGTAGGGGTCATAGGCTACATGGTCAGCTCATGGACATTCTTCTGATTTATTGCTGGTGAGGTGACAAGGTGACGTTTCTGGAATCTCAATCATCAATCTTCTGGCTCCAACGAACATGTAGACATCATGTAGTTGCCGTCCTCCACCTGGGTGGGGGTCTTAGTTTTTGCAAAACAACTCAAAGATATACATCAGATGTTAGCTGTATCCCTTGAGGAGGAACTAGGAGTCCTGCGGCTGTTTTATGGCTGAATTGTTGTTTAAGCTAGTATTACTTTTCTTGTTGGACTGCTTTTCCTTTGTTTCTGCATTTTCTCACTTCTCTAATTATTCACTACCTGACTCTGCTCTTTGGAACTGTGGAAGGCCTAGGAGACTAAAATTTTTTTACAGACAAGAAGTGCGGGACTCTGAGGTCTCATACCTCTGAAGGCCCTGCAGGGCCCTGCTTGGTTTCAGGTGTTCTAATTACTGTGAGCTTCTGTCTCGTTTGTATTTGATCATGACTTGTGGTCAAGTGACAGTCAACGGAGTTATTATGTAATTCCCCCACTTGCTTGAAATTCTCGAAAGTTGAGCATTTTAAAGATAAGGCTTGGGTGAAACATTTGTATTTTACCATTTTTAATGAGTTAAGTCTATTTTAATTGAGTAGGTTAAGTCTAATTGAGTAGGTTAAAATTGAATTAAGTCTATTTTAATTGAGTAGTAAATGAGATAAACAACAGATATTTTAGATTTCATGTATATGATTTCATGTGTTAGGTCAGACGTGCAAAATACAGAAATCCAAACATTCAGCTAGTTGAAGTATTAGCTCGATGAACTTTATTTGCTTTAAAAAGCTTTATTTTTCCCTTTATTGAGGATATCACCACAGGTTTTATTACAAATATCTAACTCCCCATTGCATTTAAACTCAGGTTTGAGTACAAGAACACTTTTGAAAAATGAATTGAGGCAGATGTCTCTCCTGGATGGTTAGGGAGGGGCACCTTCACAGGTCAAATTGCTCCTGGACCCTGTGTCCCCAGAAATCAGCCAAGACCCCCCATGACCCCGCAGGGCCAAAACCAGAGACCGTACCTCTGTAACCAGCCTGGGGTTTGTCTGCCTTCAACATGTGGTGACAGAAAGTGAGATGTCATCTAAACAACCATCCTCGTCTCACGATCCAGACTTTGTTCAACTAAGTGCTGTGCATTCGTGACTTTTTATCACACAAATACTTTAACTTTCCATGTAGTCAAATGCCTGGACTTTTCCTTTGGATTTCTTTAATTGGCTCCTGTGCGTAGAAATCCTTTCTGCATCCTCAGTCAGAGAGCCATTTACAGTTTCTTCTTATTTTGATGCTTTCAGTTTTACAGATGACTGTTGAAATTCATTTGGAATCACTTGGCAGATGGTTTGTGAAGTAAGGATGCAACTTAATTCTTTTTGTTCCCCACTAGTTTACCCAAAGGCCCAGCGTCATTTGGTGAATGAACCCAGCTCTCCCCAACTCTGTAAAATATGCTGTATTTGGCTGAGCAAGTCCTACTCCACTTTTCGCCTATCTTTCTTTCCTTTTTTCCCCCAGATTTTCTTGGCAATATTCGCCTTAATTCTTCCCATTAGTTTTATTCCATGGCATTAGATTGGAGTTGTATTAGGCCTAGCCACTGGTTTGGGAAGACCTGAGACATCATTTTTGATTCTCTTCCCCCATTAGTTGAATTAGAGCCTGTAGGCATTTCTTGTGCAGATTCAGGCCTCACTGATTTCCTAGGCAGCAGGATGCCTGGGGGAGAAGATACAAACCTGGGCTGGTCCTACAGGGATGTGGTTGCTTTTGGTTTCAGTGATGCTGGGAGGTGTGGGTCCTGGCTGACTTCCGGGATGGGCGCCAAGGTTCCTTTGGGATCTGACCTCTGCAGGTATCCCTCTGTAATTCCCGGCCTGAAGGGCCCCTGGCCTTGAAGGGGATACTTACAAACACTGGTGAGGACGGGGCAGGGTGGTCAGTGTTCCACTCATGTTACTGAGTCCAAGCTCATACTGCTCGCCACATGACAGACCAGTAAATGGAGAGATGAGTTGTTGGGGGAAGGAATGGTGACTTTATTTGGAAAGCCAGCAGACTGAGAAGATGGTGGACTTGCGTCCCAAAGAGCCATCCCCCCTCTCTCTTGAGCGCTCTTTTCCTGGGACTGTGGTACCTTCTGGGGGTGGAGGCATGTCAAAGAGCAGGGGGCTGGCAGGGGGCAGCGACTTCCTTCTTCCATTCAAGGGTGGCGTGGTTGCACATAGAAGGTGCACTTCCTCCTGTCCTGGGTGTCACAGAGGAGCACAGTGGAAGGAATTAGCTGGATGGACGGGGTGGTGGGTGTTAGCTGGTATCCACTGGGTTTGGGGTAGAGCAGGGTCCAGTGCAAAGAACAAGAACCAGGAGGAGTGTGGACGTTTGGGGGAAGAATGCGTCGTTCACTGTGGCTCCACTATGGACCCGAGCTTCCCCACCTGTGAAGTGTGGAGAGAGGGAGGCCGTGGTCCAGGCCCTCTGAGGGCTCCTAGACCAGGGAGGCAGGTGCTGCACATGCGGGACCAGCAGAGGCCGGCCTAGGGCAGCATCATGTCCTGAAGACCCAGACCGTGTGGACAGATGGAGGGGGTCTCGGAGGGAAAGCTGTCATCCGCTGCCCTGGGTGGAACAGCTCAGGCCCTGCGGGGAATTGTGCTCTATTTTTGATCTAAGTAGAATCTCAGCTTCCTTTGTCTATAAAAGGAGATAAGGGGACATATTCACAGGAAAGTTCTGGAGACAGTGTGGGACCCAGGAGTGTGGCCGGATCCGAGGCCAGCTTACTGGACGCAGGCATCTTTGTGCCCCCTCGCGGGTCAGTCTTTGGCTGAGGGCTGCCCCAAGCGCTTCTGGCTCCCGCACGCAGTCCGAGCAGGGCCCGTCAGCCTGAAGGCTGTCCTCCCGCAGAGACAGGGGCGCCGGTGGTGGGAGGGAAGATGTGTTTGAAAGTGGCACGGGGACCCGCGCAGACCTCGGCCTGGGACGCTTGTTCTCAGCCCCACAGAAGCCGGCAGGGTGGGTGGTTGGAAGATGGTCCCTCCTCCATTTCTTGGGATGGTGCGAGGCACAGGAGTTTCTTACTAACCCTCTGCTGTGAGGGATAATGTGTGCGGCTTACTTGCCCATGGTGGTCACACTGGCCCACCAGAAACCACCTCTGAAGCTTCCCCACCATGTTGATTTCCCTCAGTTCTGCTGCAGGTATTTATGCCCTCAGATCTTATTGGAAATAGTCAACATAATCACAGGATGCCTGTAACTATGCAAAGAACCTTCATGGACATAGTTAGCCCTTGGTTTCTACCACTGTTGGCTCCCAGTTCCTTGAAGACTGATGAGGTATAGGACAGGGGACATTGAGAACCTCAGGGAACTTTAAGGTCTGAAGAGCTTCTTAATCATGTCAGGAGATGACAACATAAATCCTCGCTGTCCCGGCCAGTCACTAAATACACCTAAGCATCTGAGCGCATTCGTACCTGCACCTTCCATCTTTTCGGTGCTGTAGTCATCCTCCCCCTCCCACCCCCGCCAGCTCTGGTAGTTTGCACCAGCCCCGCAGTGGAAGCGTAAGACCATGGACTTGTGAATTGCTTCAAACTAGCCAATCACAGGAGGCTTCAGAGATGAATGAAACCCATGGCTACCAGGGGCTGCAATTCAACCTGCAGACCCTCCCGTGATAAGGAGTCCACTCATCTGCTCTTCTGAGAACCCAGCAGCTGGACTAAGGGTTGAGACAGAGAAGCCAGAATTACATGACAGTACCACGTGGTCTGAGATGAGATTTTTTTTTTAATTGAGTACAGTTGATATACAATGTTGTGTTAATTACTGCTGTACAGCAAAGTGACTCAGTTATACATACATATGCACTTTGTAAAATATTCTTTTCCATTATGGTTTATCATAGGGTATTGAATATAGTTCCCTGTGCTGTACAGTAGGACCTTGTTGTTTATCCATTCTATATATAAAAGCTTACATCTGCTGACCACAACCTCCCACTCCATCCCTCCCCCAACCCCCTCCCCCTTGGCAACCACAAGTCTATTCTCTATGTACGTGATTCTGTTTCTGTTTCATAGACATTTGTGTCATATTTCAGATTCCACATATAAATGATATCATATGGTATTTGTCTTTCTCTTTCTGACTTACTTCACGTAGTATGATAATCTCTAGGTCCATCTATGTCGCTGCAAATGGCATTATTTTGTTTTTTATGGCTGAGTAGTATTCCATTGTGTGTGTGTGTGTGTGTGTGTGTATATATATACACACACACACATATATATATGTACCACATCTTCTTTATCCATTCATCTGTCAGTGGACATTTAGGTTGTTTCCATGTCTTGGCTATTGTGAATAGTGCTGCTATGAACGTAGGGATGTGTGTATCCTTTTGGATTATAGTTTAGTCTGGATATATGCCCAGGAGTGGGATTCCTGGATCATATGGTAACTCTATTTTTAGTTTTCTGAGGAACATCCATACTGTTTTCCACAGTGGGTGCACCAACTTATATTCCCACCAACAGTGTTGGAGGGTTCCCTTTTCTCCACACCCTCCCCAGCTTTTATTTGTACACTTTTTAATGATGGCCATTCTGACCGGTGTGAGGTAATACCTCATTGTAGTTTTGATTTGCATTTCTCTAATAATTTGTGATGTTGAGCATCTTTTCATGTGCATATTGGCCATCTGTACTCTTTGGAGAAATGTCTATTTAGGTCTTCTGCCCATTTTTGGATTGGGTTGTTTGTTTTTCTGTTGTTGAGTTGTATGAGCTATTTGTATTTTGGAAATTAAGCCCTTGTAGGTCACATCATTTTCAAGTATTTCTGAGATGAGATTTTAAACATTATGATTCAAGCTCTCAAGAGATCTATCATCGGATCTAATTTTAACTATCGATATAAGGTAGAAATATCTATTTCTTAGTTTTTTCCTAAGGTATTTTTCATTTAGTGTAAGTATCAAGAAACCATTAAAATAAGAATTGCAAGGGGAAAAAAATGATCAACTGTAAGGGTAAAAGAAAATGAATAGTTTGAAAATGTAGCATTTTCACTTCCACTTTTCCGTAAGTCCATTTAAAGTTCTGGGTCTTAGTTGTTGTTTACTGTTCTGTGGGATTCTCTATACATGCCGTGAAAGATGATACATCCCGTGAAAGTATGGAAGGCTTCAGGGTAAGCTGTACTCAGTTCTTCCAGAGAGAGAAAAAGAGCCTGGCGTAAGAACCAAGACTTCGTAGTTCTCAAAGATTTTGATGCTTTTATAAATTAAACAGCGTTCTAGAAACAGAGATAAAAATCAATAAATTATGGCAAAGTAGTTGTTAAAGGCGGACTGAACTGAAGGGACTTATACAGCTGCATGATTAAGTATTATTTAATTTAGCAAAACTGCCTTTGAGGAAACATTTTTTGGTGAGTGCTAGGAAAATGGACCAAGCTATTAAGCCATTTGACTTCAAGCACGTTTACACACCATGTGAAAACCCGGCACGGAAGCAAGGAGAAAACCCTCTGACTGATAAAGCATTTTCCAATAAACTTACATTTGACAGAAAAGGTCTTTGAATGGACGGTGAGGGGACGCGATCCGCCTTGCCCTCTGTCTCGAGGAGGGGATGTGGAATCTTGTTTTTCCTGTCACGTTGCTTTGGCTCGGCCACAACCATGCTCTACAATCCATTGACCCTGCCACCTGGTCACTGCCCCTTGTCCACGTCACATCCTCACCTGCGTCCTTCTCAGCCTGGATCTCAGGCTCTGGGGTCATAGCTGTTCCTTTGCATAAACCTTAATTTTCTTGCCTCTCTCAGGGGACTCCCCTGACTGAATCCAAACCCTGGTCTGTGTCTGCACCAGGCAGGCGGACAGGCTGGAAAACCACGGGCGCGTTGAGGGTTTGTGGCTGTTGATCTCAAGGGCTCCTGTTCCATTTATCAATCCGTCTGCTCTCCTCTTCAGATCAGATTTGACAGACTTAAAAAAAAAATAATCACATTCACATATATATGGGAGGGAGATAAAGTTTCAGAAACGAACACTGCTCTGATGTTTCCTTTTCCCTTCTCTCTGATCCTATCCTATTTCATTTACTTGAAGTGTGCTGATGGTGACCGTCTAAATCGATTTCACAGCCCACTAATGGGCTTGGAAAAAAAGAAGCCCCGGACTATTTCACGCTGATTCCTCCCTTCTAGAACCTCCCACGCACTCCTCACCCTCCTCACTCTCAGTTGATGACCTTACTTCTTATTTCACCGAGATGCTAGAATTAGAAGAACTTCCATGACTCCTGCCCTGAAACTACCAACAGACCTGCATCTGGATGCACCTGCTGTGTCCCCATCCTGCCACGATGGGTAGATCGTCTGTCCTCCTCTCTGGGGCCCACCCCTGTGCTGGTGCAGTGGACCCCAACTTTTCCCCATACTCGAGGAAATCCCTCACACAGTGGCTCCCTCTGTGTCCTGGATCACCAGTTTCCTGGCGTCTCTCCCGACTCACTTCCGTCTAGGTACAGCCATACCATCATATCACCCATCTTTAGAGAAGCTTCCCCTGACCCCACACCTGCCTCCCACTCCTCCCTTTTCGCAGGGGTGTGTTCCCTGTCCCCGCTCCCCCGTCCATTCTTTCCTAGACCCACTCCCATCAAGGTCTTGTAACCCCATCTGACCTTGTCAGGGGCACCCGTGACCTCCACGTTGCCACATCCCGTGGCCAGTTTTTGGTCCCCATCTCCCTCCGTCTTCCAGTAGCATCAGACACAGGTACCCGCCCTTCCTTCTTACAAATACTTGGCTTTCAACACCACACTTTCTCTCTCTTTTCCTGCTTCGCTGGGGGCTCCTTCTCAGCCTCCTTTGCAAGCCACCACCCCCCCGCCTTTTCCGTAATCCCTGACCATCGAGTGCCTTGGGGCTTAGTCCTTGGTCCCTTCTAGTTGATTCTTCCGCTATGCGATCTCATCCAGCATTGCTGCTCTCAATCCCACCTGCATGTGATGGTTTCCAAGTCAAACCTCCCCGAAACTGCAGCCGCTATTGGGTGCCCAGTGGCCTCTTGGGTATCTCCGCTTGGTGGGCTCGTAGGAATCTCAGACTGGATGTGTCCCAAGGAGTCCAAGGCGGACTCCTTGTCCTGCCTGCCTGGTCCTGCCCCCTCCTCTCATTTCCCCAGTTCATCCAGTAGCTCCATTCTCCCAGGTTTTCAGGCTCAACACCATGGACTGTCCCCCTACCCCAATATCTCGCCTCCAGTCCATCAGCAGGTTTGATAAGCTCTGCCATCAAGCAGTATTCCTGAGCTGTCCACATGTCACCTGCCCACTGCCACCACCTCTAAGCCCCCATTGTCTCTTACCTGGAGTCCTGCAGTGTCCGCCTGACGCATGGCCTTGCTCTGTTCTTGCCTTCCTGCAGTGTTTCTCTCCACGGGGTACTCACAGCCGACTTCTAAAAACATGTCAGTGCCTTTCCTTCCAGTTTTCGTCTCACTCAGAGTAAAACCCACAGCCTTCTCTACAACCCGCAAGTCCCTTTATGGCCAGGGCTCAGCACCTGTCTCCCCTCCCCTCCCGCCCTCCTAAGAGGTGGTAAGCCTGCCCCCATCCCAGCCCTGTCTGGCTTCTCCTTAGCCAGGGATGGGCTCCCTCCAGATCCCCACGTGACCCGCCCTCACTGCCTCTGGTCTCTCCCGAGCATCACTGCAGAGACGGTGTCCCTGACCGCCCTGTGAAAAACAGCAAATCTACCCACGCCCTCCTCTGTTCTCCCAGCATCTGTTTGCACCTGACATGCACTGGGCAAGTCGGGGGTTTGTCTGGTTTGTCCCCAGAGTAGTGCTGGCATATCTATAGAAGGTACTTAATAAAAACTTGTTGAATTAAATAGTGAAGGCACAAAGAATCGTGAAGCTTGGGTGGGGTGACTAAAGGGCCAAAATATCCCTTTGGGCTAAAAATAAAAGTACGCCTGTTGTGAGGCAGCTTGCCAGTTTCCTGCAGGAGATGCTGCCTGCTTGGCTGCACCAGCCCAGGGCACGGGGGCCGTGCTGTGGAATCAGGAAGAACACGAGCCTTGGAAGCTCTTTCTCTTGATTCTTTTCCCCAAACCCTGGAAAAAGTTTCGGCAAGAGAGATTTTTTCAAGTGTAAGTACATGCAGTGCTCAACTTTAAGACAGAGATAAAGACATTTGGAAATTTGAATGCAGCCTCGAGAAGGATCGGAGGGATGGGCTGAGGGACTGGGATGCTTACAGCTAATAAAGGCTCCAGACCTGGGAGAGTTGCTTCCGTCCTCCTGAAGAGGACGCCGCCCTGCAAACCCCAGTGACAGACAAGTTTCAACCCACGTGCGTGACTGGAGGGGCCAGGCAGGACCACTACATAATTTGCGGGGCTCAATGCAAAATGAAAATGGGGGCGCCCTGGTCAAAAATTATTAAAAATTTCCAGGAGGTGTCAGAGCGTTAAACCAACAGTGGGGCCTTCCTGAATGCAGGGCCTGTGCGACCACATGGGCCACACGCCACGGAGCTCGCCACGGGCCATGTGAGACGTGAGCATCCGCTGACTAGGGCTTCAAGGTCCAGCTGAGGAGCACCAGCCAGGGGCACCGAGCACCTTTGAGGTGGTTACCCCCTGTGTTGTCCCTTGGGACACAGGAAGTGGTTTTATTTTCCCTCTTCAGATCATAGACCCGAGGCACAGAGAGGTTAAGTAACTTGTCTGTGGTCACAAAGCGTGAAAATGGAAGAGCCGAGATTCGAACCTGCTCTGTCAAGTGCCAGGACCTACACTCTTCTCCAGAGTATCTCTTTGTGGAAATTTGAAGGTGTATTAGAGCTGCCGTAACTCCCTCTGGAGGTGCCAAGGACAGAACCAGTCTGGGCCCCTCTCCTACCTTCTAGTGGCCTTGGGCAATCCTCAGCCTGAGGACACAGGGCTCCAGTCTCCATCTGCGTCCTCCGGTGACGTCCTCCCTCTGCGTCCGCACATGGCCTTCCCTCTGCCCGTGTCTGTGTCCAAATTTGCCCCTTTTATAAGGACCCGGGTCACACTGGATTAGGGACTTAAAGACCTCATCTTGACGAAATCAGCATAGACCCTATTTCCAAATGAGGGCCCATTCTGTGTGGTACTGGGGATCAGAACCCCACTGATGTTTTGCAGGACACATAATTCAACCCATAACAGGATGTAAAGTTGGAAAATGATCAAATATGCAGGAAGTGTGGCCAGTGCACATGGTCAGAAGTAGAATCAGGCATTCTCGGTGGTGAGTAGTTATTCTGTGGTCAAAGCGCCCGATAGGAATCACCTCACTCCTGCCTTCCTGCCTTGTTCTCAGGGCAGGGAGTCCTCGGCACCCGCCCAGAAGTGGAGGAAGCCGAGAATGGGAGCCGAAGGCTTCAAGAAATGACAGGTGGAGTGGGTGGATCCCGACTGCTGGTTTGGAGGTGTGCTGTCCGTTAAACCAGCAGCGCTGGGTGCCAGGGTCCCTGGAGAGTCAGCCCTTAACCAACCACAGCTTCTCCTTCTGCTGCCTCAGGGAGTGCTAGAGACCAAATGACTGGATTTGGGAGACGAGTAACAGAACTTCCGAATTCCTAATAATGCAGATTCTGATCACAGCCTATTAAAAATAACACCATGAAAAAAAAATATCATGGAGTGTGACACTAAAAATAAAAGAACAAAAAAGTTTCTATGATATTATATAAATACCATAAAATAATATATACATGTAATTAAAAGAATAGATTTAGCTTTGTAGAAAACTCATGGTCCTGCCCTTGCTTTCCCCCTGACCAACACCATGACCTTGGAGTTTCCTCCGTTCAAACCCTGAGGTTCTGTGCCGTGGAGCCACTGCTGTCACGCAGGGGCAGGATTCACAGGTCTCTGCAGGCTCCGCTCTTTTTTCTCACAGAAAACTGGTGAGGGCAGAGCTCAGGTTCCTGAACTCAGCTTACGTAATGCATCTGAACTGGCTCCAGCAGCGCCTGCCCCTTCCCACCCCCCGAAGCCCGGCACCGAAGTAGGAGAGAACCTTGGGATTGTTCAAGAGGACAGGTGACAACACCTGCACTCAGTGGAACCAATTGTAATAGGATTTTATCTTAAAAAGATCACCCTGACTGCTGTTTACAGAAAGGATTTCAGTGAAGCAAGAGTGGCCTCGAGGGGACCAAATGGGAGAGTCTTGTAATCCTTCAGAGGGCGGCTCTGGGTTCTCGGGAAGAATCAGAGGCACTGTTTAGAGAAGACCCAGCAGAGCTCGACGATGGATTTGCTGTGAGGTGTGCAAAGAGGAAATCATCTGGGATGGCCCCCGGCTTCCTGCATTGACCGCTCGGGCTAGCGGAAGTGCCATTGAAGGAGATGGTAAACCTGGGAGGAAAAGGCGTGACACTGAAGAGTCCCCTGTTGTATGTGTTAAGTTTGCAGTGACAGTGGGAACTCAGGCGGAGGTGTCAAGGAGACTGATTCCAGGGTCTGGAGCTTAAGGGAGCTTTGAGCTGCAAACCCACAGTTAGCCGTTTAAGTATATCTAAATCCAGGGGAGGGTGACATTGTCTATAGCAGAGGTATGGAGGTGTTGTCCTAGGGTTAGCTCATGGAGCAGGATGGTCATAAGTGCAGAATTTTATGTTTCTTGATCTGGTGACAGGAGTCTGAAAATGTTGCAGCTCAAGGGTTGCTGCTGGTTCACTCCTCTTAACTGCTTATCTTCCCTGCAGAGAGAGCCCCTCTGATAGTTGGGACACATCTGGCGCCCTCTAACACACGGTTTCTGAGTCTGATGGAGAAGGGCCTTGGGGCTGAAGAGACCACTTGATTTTGTCGATAGAGTCCTGAGGGCTGACTGAACTGGGCATCATGGTGAGAGCGGACCTTTATTGAGTCTGTGCATGTCTCGTACCCCGCACAGTCCATGCACTGTCTTTTCAAGTGCTTGCACCAGTCCTGAAGATGGGTGCTCTTCTTATGCCCATTGGACACTGGGAAGATGGAAGCTTGGACAGCATGAGTGACCTGCTCAAGGTCAAGCTAATTAGGGCTGGAACAGTTTGGCCCCAGGTGTATCCATGGACAGAGCCCGATTCTCCGAGTCAGCAGGCTGAGGAACTTTCCATCACGTGACCCACCGTTGTGCAGGTGGGTGTGGCAGTCGGTGCATCCGGGAACCTGTGTTCCCCCCACCCTCCCTTGTCCGAGCCTCCAGCTTGGCTCCCACCACAGCTGTAGAGAAATGCTCAGGAAATCTGGTTTCACAATTTCCCTCTGAAATAGAAATACTTAACACAAATATTTTTGTGACGTTTATAGTTCGTTAAACACTTTCCTAGGCATTCTCAAACCTCCATCCTTTCTGTGCCCTCAAGTCTACCAATAATTTCTTTGCAGTGAGTTGATGAAATAGGAAAAGGGGTGAAGGGCGGCAGTGGAGGTGTGAAGGCGCACATGTACCGCCCCACCCCGCCTTTAACTGTCTTCTCTCTTATTTGTAAGGCTGTATTGCTGGTGGACCATCAAATTCTTTAACAAAGAAAGAATTTCAACTAATAGATTGGTTATAGTTTTTTTCCCTTCTTTTTTAATTGTAAAATATAACAAAATTTACCATCTTCACCATTTTAAAGGTACAGTTCAGCGACATGAAGTGTATTCAGATTGCTGTACATCCATCCCCACCTTCCATCCACAGAACCCTTTCCATCTTTCCGAACGGAAATACCCACTAAACAATGACTCTCCATCCCTCTCTCTCCAGATCCTGGCAATCGCCACTCCACTCTCTGTCTCTGATTTCCACAACTCTAGATGCTTCATATAAGTAGAATCATACAGTATTTGTCTTGTTTATTGGCTTATTTCATACAGCATAAATGCTGTGTATTTACCACATGAAATACTGGCTTATTTCACTTAGCATAATGTCCTCAAGGTTCAACCATATTGTAGCACGTGGCAGAATTTCCTTCCTTTTTAAGGCTGAATAATATTCCATTGCATGTAATACCACATTTTGTTTACCTGTTAATCTGTCAGTGGACAGTTGGGCTGCTTCTGCCTTTTGACTATTGTAAATAATGCTTCTCTGAACATGCAAGTTCAAATACCTCTTTGAAAGAGATATTTGTTTTCAGTTTTTAGGGGTGTATACCCAGAAGTGGAATTGCTAGATCATATGGTAATCCTCTTTTTAATTTCTTGAGGAACTGCCATACTGTTTTCCATAGCAGCTGCACCATTTTGCATTCCCACCAAGAGTTCACAAGGGTTCCGATTTCTCCACATCTTCGCTAACACTTGTTATTTTGTTTTTGTGTGTGTGTGTGTGTGTGTGGTTTTTTTGGGTAATAGTCATCCTAATGGGTACAACATAGTATCTCATTGTGGTTTTGATTTGCCTTTCTCTAATGGTTACTTATGTGGAGCATCTTTTTATTTGCTTGTTGGTCACTTGTATATCTTTGGAGAAATTTTTACTCAAGTCTTTTGACCATTTTTAAATCTAGTTGTTTTTGTTGTCAAGTTGTAGAAGTTCAGTCTGTATTTCTGGATATTAATCCTTTATCAGATACATGCTTTGTAAATATTTTCTCCCATTCTGTGGGCTGCCTTTTCACTCAATTACTTGTGTCCTTTCAGGCACACATGTTTTTTAATTGTGATGTAGTCCAGTTTATCTTTTTTTTTTTTTTCTGTTGTCTGCTTCTGGATTCATACCAAGAAATCATTGCCAGATACAATGTCTTAAAGTTTTTCTCCTATATTTTCTAGTAAGAGTTTTATAGTTTTAAGCGTTTACACTTCGGTCTTTGATCTGTTTTAATTTTTGTATATGGTATGAGTTAAGGGACCAGCTGCATTCTTTTGCATGTGGATATCCATTTTTCCTAGCACCATTTGTTGGAAAGACTGTCCTTTCCTCATTGAATGGTCTTGGCACTCTTATTGAAAATTATTTCACCATATATGCATGGGTTTATCTTTGGGCTTTCTGTTCTACTCTGTGGGTCTTTTTGTCTGTCTTTATGCCAATACCACATTGTTTTGATTGCTGTAGCTTTACAGTAAGTTTTGAAATTAGGAAGTGTGAGTCTTCCAACTTTGTTCTTCTTTTTCAAGATTGTTTTGGCTATTCAGGATTTCTGGAGATTCTATATGAATTTTAGGATGAATTTTTCAATCTTTGCAAAAGAAAATGTGGTGTTGGTATTTTGCTAGGGATTGCATTACATCTGGTTAGTATTGACATCTTAATATAAATCTTCCAATCCATAAACGCTGAATGTCTTCCCATTTATTTGCATCTTCTTTAATTTCTGTCAGCAACATTTTGTAGTGTTCAGTGTGTGTCTTTTGCCTCCTTGGCAAAATTTAAATTTATTCCTAAGTATTATATTCTTTTTAATGTGATTATAAATGGAATTGTTTTCTTAATTTCCTTTTTGTACTGTTCATTTTAAATGTATAGAAATGCAACTGATTTTGTGTGTTGATTTTGTATCCTGCAACTTTGCTGAATTCTTCTATTAGTTCTAATTGTTTGCAGAATCTTTAGGATTTTCTAACATATAAGATTATGTCAGCTGTAAACAGAGATAACTCTTCTTTTCTTTCCAATTTGGATACCTTTTATTTCTCTTTCTTGCCTAATGCTCTGGCTTGGGCTTCCAGTACTGTGTATAGAAGTGGTGCAAGTGGGCGTCCTTGTCTTATTTCTGCTCTTAAAAACAGGAGGGAGTGTTTTTTAATCCTCCTCCATCCTTTAATCCTTCTCCATCATTAACAGCAAAGTGTTTTGGATTTTTGTTTGTTTTTTCATTCTGTTTGAATGTGAAGCCTTTAAAGGGGCTGAGGATGCAGACAGAGGCTGTGGAAATCCTGGTGAGGCGGGGAAAGGAAGGATGCTGATGGGCATTGCTAGGGGAAACACAAGGAAATGGAGAATAAGTGTGTGGCTGAGCTGTGCCCCCAGGAGTGGGGGTTACACCAACTACTGGTGGCCTGGTCCATACAAGCTCCTTCCCCTCTAAGCCCAGGGGACCCCTTCCCCATCCCCACTCCACCAGGGCCCCTTCTGCCTATGGCTCCGTGCTCACCTGTCTGCTGGGGTCTTTACCCCAGTGGAGAGCCAGGTTAGGGTAGCCCCAGTCTCACTGAGGAAAAGGTCGTTTGGAACCTGAGCTCTGCTTTCTTCACATTTTTTCCTCCACACAGGAAGTTTTAAATCCCACGCTCCAGTTACCATAAAATGACACCGCAGGTTTTTATAAATTGTTGATTAGATTTGACACCGCCCCCCAACATAGCCTGGAGTTTCCAGAAAATGACGATTTTAAACTAAACCCTCAAGTAAACTGGAGCCATCTTGACTTATGGCAGAAACTTCACCAATGTTTTTCTCTAACTTTATATTTGTTTCCAGCTGAGAATCAACCTTCTTTGTGATGAGGGGGATTTCCTGTTCACATGAACTCTTTCATGGCTCTGGTGCAGTTTTCATTCCACAAGAATTAAAAAATACTGTGAAAAAACAAACAAAATGCTCAGGGGGAGCAAAGCCTCGCTTTGTGGCATCCCTGGGCTTTTACAAGTCAGATTTCACTCTTAGAAACAAAAACATAATTGAATATTGGGAGACTTGGGACCTCTGATTACAATTGACACATGCTACACTCCAGTCTTACGGGGTGTGATTTTCCTCCAAATCTAATGAAATTCCCAGAAAGGCAAATAATGCTATCGAAGCTATATTTTCAATGGAAAAGAAAAAAAGCACGTCTGTTTGAGGTCTCGCTGAATAGATTTTTATTTGTTTGGAAAGGAAAAATAAAGTCTCCTGATACAGAAGTGATAACTTTAGTAATGCAAGGGGTATTATTGCCCCTGGGCATTTACAAATTTATAAATTATCTACATGAACATGCTTCCTTGACAGGTGTTAAAAAACAGGTGCAGTATGGGTGTTCAGACAAGATGGTGAATTAAATTTGCATAAGTATTTACGTAGACAAAGAACTTTAGATAACAAAAGACCCTAAAAATCGTTGAATCCTAGCACCTAACTTTACAGAAGGGGAACACCAAGTCCTAGAAAAGTTAAATTATGTGTCCAGGTTCTTACAGCTCACACGCTTCACAGTTGAGGCCCTGTGGGCCATTTATTTAGATGTTGCTGGGGTGAATAACAGTTATGTTTGATTTTAATCTCACATCACTAGTTGCTTTTTGTCCCCTTTCTGGAGAGAAAGTCTAATCTAGCAGGAAAGACATTTTGTGTTTTTGTTTGTTTTTATGAGATATGCGGGATTGTAAATTGTACTTTTATGACTGTGTTGTTTTTACCTATTTGGATTTTTCTTTTTAGTTTGTTGCTTCCCGTGTGCTACCTGCTCTAATTTCAAACTTATCTTTTTCTAATTTTTTCAAATTAAATAAGTAAAAAAAAAAACAAAAAAACCCAGAAACCAGGAAACAAAACAGCATCATCTTTGCTCTTTTTGCTCCTGACATCACAGAGGACAGTGTCACCTGAAAAAAGCCTGAGTAAAACAGTGATCCAGAGGAGCTGGACTCTGAGACCTTAAAGAACTGATTTTGCTCATAGTTATCTTTTTATGGGTTTGTCCAAGAGTGGTTATGATTTATAAAAAACATGTCTTAAGTTGAATAGAGCTCTTTTGGTGAGAATTTTTTAAAAGTCTGTGATTAAAAGAAAAATGGTTCCCACTGTGCTGGGAACCTTCTCTACTTCATACCATTCAGGGTCCCCACATAGTTTGTGAAGTAAGCTCCTTGATCCCATTTTACAGATGGGTAAACACAGGCTCTGAGAAGTTAAGTAGGCTTGTCCCAAGTCACAGAGTTCGTTAAGTGGGGCCAGAGCCAAGATTTGAAACCAGGAGCAGACTTCCCATGCCACGTCCCGAACACAGAGCAGATGCTGGAAGAGCTCCGAGCCCCTTGGGGTGCAAGGAAGGAAACTGAGGCCCAGAGAAGCCACAGAGCTGCCTCGTTAGTGTTTGGGATGGTGGCCCAAGCTTCCCGACTTTCCCATGACTCCAGGTTTCCTTGAAGACCAGCAGTGGAGAGGCTGGATCTTGAATTGGGGAACACAACAATGAGTAGAATTTGGATTGGGGAACATATTAAGTCAAAAGGTATGAATACCCAAGAGAAAATTAAAAGTAACTTAAAAGAGAAGACAGGGGACTTCCCTGGTGGCGCAGTGGTTAAGAATCTGCCTGCCGGTGCAGGGGACACGGGTTCGAGCCCTGGTCCGGGAAGATCCCACATGCCGTGGAGCAACTAAGCCCGTGCGCCACAACTACTGAGCCACGAGCCACAACTACTGAGCCTGCGTGCTGCAACTACTGAAGCCCACGCACCTAGAGCCCGTGCTCCACAGCAAGGTAAGCCACAGCAATGAGAAGCCCGCACACTGCAATGAAGAGTAGCCCCCACTCATGACAACTAGAGAAAGCCCGCGCACAGCAACGAAGACCCAACTCAGCCAAAAATTTTTTTTTTAATTAAAAAAAAAAAAAAAGAAAAGGGCCATGCAGCTGACCCTGTGAGAATGCTAATGGCAGTGTTTCGGAGGATCTATCCACTTGGGTCACTGCAAAGCGGTACGAGGAGACCTGCCTGGTGATGTTCTTTGCAATTCTGTGTCCAAAGAAGCGGTGTCGGGCCTGGGAGGGGATTGCAGTGCGGACGGAGAGGGTGTCTGATTTCTGGCTCAATTCTCACTACATCAGCCAGTTCTACAAGATAAATGCTGCATCTTGTGTGTCAAAGCGAGAGCAGGCATTCAAAGCCCAGATAAAAATGATCTTCACAATAATAATAACAGCAGTAGTTACTCTCCATCGTGTGCTGCCCTGCAGCTAAGGGCACTTCCGGTTATGTTATTGAGTCTTCCAGTCATTAAGCTGAAGGATTGTGATAGATATCAAAAAAGCACACAGTCAGCAAAACCAGATGTTGAGGAACAGTGTTGAAGGAAACTTCTGGCTTGTTTTTTCAGAGGCTTACTTGTGAGCACGGCTGGCCCCTGGCCAGTGTGGAAGGAAGGAGGGACGGAGTGAGCAGCTGATGGGGCAGCTTCAATGGGCCAGGCCCTGGGCTGGACGTGTCACCGACGTCAGCTCATCCCATTCTTAACTACATCCTGGGGTGAGCTGTTACTTCCCACTGTTCATGGATCAGCAGAACTGAACTTCGGGCGCATGTAATTCACTGGCTTGGGATCCCAAGGTGAGAAGATATGGAAGCCGGGATTTGAGTGAGGAATGTGATTCCAAATCCCAGGACCCGTAATGCCTTCCAGGAAGAAAAACATTCATTTTGGCCGCACTTGTCAAACTGCAGCCAAGCCGAGAGCCTCAGATAAGTAAGCATCCCCAGATCCAAAAGCTAGAAATGGGAGTATATTTACAAACCTGAACACTTACGAGATTTTCTAAAATAAAACCTTTGCTGCTGAGACCGTGCAGCCACACCACACTTCTAAAAGTATCACAGCTATTGCTTACAGAGCTCAAGTCAGTGCGATTGATTTGGTTTCGATCGGTACCAGCATATTTTGTGCCTCGAGGGAAAGAAGACACCAAATCTCAAGTCAGTCCAAGCCTAGCAAAACCCACCCCACTCAGGGAGTCCGGATGTTTGCCCTAAAAAAACGCTGTTACGGCTGCTGTAATAGCTGAGCCCTTCTCCCTGTGAGCCCCTCTTTAATAGATAATAGCTTTTATTTCTGATTATAAAGGTGCTATCTACTTATACACAATTAGAACAATTCCGAAAAATTCAGAGACGAAAATATAAAACACCAAAGCTCATTGATGGAATTCTTGGGCCAGAGTGGAATGTGATTCAGAGCATGAGTTGGTAATGGAGAAGATATTTCTTGAGAAATTTCATCCATCGTGGAGGCAGCTGTATAACTGGGGCTCTGTTCAAAGGAAGGCATTAAAATAACCTGGAAGCAGTCGTTTCCCAGGGCTGTTTGCAGAGATAGCTTCCCATCACGGTCATGAATTTCTGGGGTTTGAAAAAGCACTGTCTCCCAAAAAGTCCAATCACAAGGGGCCATGGTGTTTCATTCTTTGCTTAGACATCCCATGCCCTGCCCTCCTCTGAACCTAGGCTGTCATAAATCTCAGGTCAAACCAAGTGTGGACAGGGGTATCACCGTGGGACCCCCGTGGAGCAATGCAGTTAGGTGAAGCATGCAGGCTCCAGGAGACGGCTGGGGCGGAAGCAAGAGGCTGGCGGAGAGGCAGTGCTGTGTGGTGAACAAGAGCGTGTGCTGTAAAGCCACGGGGCCTCACTCGCTAGCTGTGCGTTTCGAGGCAAATGAATGAACGTCTCTGAGCCCCAGTTTCTTCATGTGTGAAGTGGGGCTAAGAACAGCCCCTGTCACAAAAGAGAGAATTAGAAAGAGTTATGCGTGCGTAACAGTTCAGTCTGATGGGCAGTGAGGACGATAATGGAGGTCCTGGATGGGGGGCAGGGCCTCCGTGCATTTTACGCCAGGTTTCCCAGTAACAGAGAGACGCAGGGCACGTCTGACCAGATGGTTGCGTTTGTTTGGAGAGGTTAGTAAATAAACCCCAAACTTTCGGAGCTTAACACATAAATGTGTATGTCTGGCAGTGCGTGTTGGATGGCTCTTCTGCACGTCGGGGCTCAGTGCCCCGGGCTGTCCTTTACTGCAGCAAGTCATCAGGAACACACAGTTACAAGGTCACTGCAGGAGGGGTGAAGGGGCTGCAGACTGGGATGGTTAAATCCCACGTCTAAGAGGGACACACGTAACTACCACCCCTATTTAGCTGGACAGAACCCAATCCCATAGACTCCCCAGATGCAAGAAGCTCTGAGAAATAGATGGGGCACGTGGGTGCTTGGGGAGCAGCCGTGGCCTCTGCCACAGGGGCTGTCGTGCTGGACGCAGTGCTGTTGGATCACCTACTTATCATACTGCTAGATATAATCATAGAGCGCAAGAGAGAGAGCACCGACTGTGACTTTGAACAGATGAGGTTGGGGAAACTCATGTCCTGGCTTCGGGGGTCTGTTTAGAAAAGCAGCAGTGTTGCATCACCTGGAAATCCTGCATCCACATCCCCTTCACCGTGCTTTGACAAGAGGCAGATGCCAACAGAGGAGGCTGGTGTGCTACTTGGTTTTGTTTTTTCCGGGAAAGGTGTATCCAGGTGGAAGTCTGTGGCCAGTCTCCCTAACCTGTGCTTGCACTTACAATGCTCCTCACAGTGAAGGGTGCAAAGCCTTCATGCAGACATAGGCACTGAAGGTTGTTGACCATCAAAGGTCCCATGATCAAGGTCCCAGATCATCACAGAAATGTTAGCGTTTCTCCTGACAGGCTGCTTACTTAGGGGAGAGTGATTTAGAACACATTTTAAATAAAGCCCTGTTTAATTCTTTGAGGTTTTAATGCCTAAATGGTTAGGCATTCCTTATCTGGGCTCTGTGACTAGATCCCACAGACCCACATTAGACAAAGTAGATATTTACAGGAGAATTAGTCATAAAATATTCAGTGGATTGATTGCACTAGAGTGGCCTTTCTCACAAAGCTCCTTGAGGAGAGGGTCAAGCTGGAGCCTGCCTGTTCCTGGCCGTGTGCCCAGCATCTAACCCCATGCCAGGCATGAAATGTGTATTAAAAAGTTGATTGGGCTTCCCTGGTGGCGCAGTAGTTGAGAATCTGCCTGCTAATGCAGGGGGCATGGGTTCGAGCCCTGGCCTGGGAAGATCCCACATGCCACGGAGCAACTAGGCCCGTGAGCCACAACTACCGAGCCTGCGCGTCTGGAGCCTGTGCTCCGCAACAAGAGAGGCCGCGATAGTGAGAGGCCCGCGCACCTCGATAAAGAGTGGCCCCCGCTCGCCGCAACTAGAGAAAGCTCTCGCGCAGAAACGAAGACCCAACACAGCAAAAATAAATAAATTAATTAATAAACTCCTACCCCCAACATCTTCTTTTAAAAAAAAGTGTTGATTATTGTAAAATAATGAAATTGTAAAATAACTGTTGATCTGATGAACTGATCTCTCCAAGAATTCAAGACAGCGGTGATCTTGTGTGTAAATGTTCACCTTTCTCTCCTGCGTTCAAAATGCTTCCCTTGCTCCTGGGTAGGACATGAGCTTTGCGTGGCCTCTTCTGAAACAGGACTCAGGTGGATTGTCCTTGTCTGAATCACTAAGGTGGGCCCTACCTGGTGAACGGGTGCACTGATCTCAGCCACTCAGTGAGCAATTCGTGGGCTCCACTGCACACCTGGATGCTGGGACGCCAGCTCCTGCCTCTAATGGGTGGGGTGGGGACGTGGGGCACCCGCCAGCCTTGTGGCAGAGTGAGGGGCTGGGGAGGCGCCCTTGAGCCGTGTCCACGTCTCCACAAATGACAGCTCCTTCCACATGCGACCTCACCCAAGAATTCGCCGCAGAGAGGATGCTGGGGGATCGGTGTCAGGTTTTCAGAGCCCCACGGTGGCAGCGGGAGGGATTCTGTCGAATTCAACTCCAGCTCAGCCTGCTGCCCTGATTTCTCTGTTGCATCAGGAAACAACAAATGTTCCCCTGTTGTTCGAGTGCTGACTGGAAGAGGCTTCCATGGTGCACAGGGTTTACGTTAGTGTGGCTCCCTCACGCTGAACTCCTTCCTCCCACAAATATTTACAGAGACGTTGCTGTGTCCGCAGGTCCAGGTCAGAGAAAGCCGGGGTCCTCCTCACCACCCGCCCTTTAAATGCTCCGCCGCAGCCCCACCAGTGGTCCAGACTCTGCTCGGCACTCCCATCGGGACCTGCTCGGGAGCCTCCCAGACCCCGGGGGCATTGCATCCACGACCCCTGTCCTTCTCGCCCTGTTTGGGGCCGCCTTCCTTGCTCTGACCTGGGCGATGACTGTCCCACTGGAGGCTCTGGGAGGCTGGAGGAGAGGTTCCCGCAGGAGGCTGCCTCACTCCGGGTGCCTCTAGATGCAGGCCCTGAGCAGACATCAGAGTGTGACTCATCGGGGGAGGGGGATGTTGGGGCCGGGGAACCCTAGGACACACCAGGAGGGGAGTGCGGGTGCTGGGAGGCAACTGATCCAGGGTGTGTGATCTGTCAAATCAGCCTGCGGGCAAGGTCGGTGACAACCTGACTCGGTCACCCTGCTGAGGGTGAGCGCTGGGGGAGCCCAGGAGCAGGCCTGAATGGGGGCTGTTCGGCGGGACGGGTTTGGGGGGGGCAATTCCCAGCCCTCAGGCCTGCCGTGCCCCCAGGAAGGGCCTGTCCTCCTCACCCCCAGCCACAGACATCCTCCAGTGCTGGGGGTACAGCGTCTTCTGCAGGGTGTGTCTGAGCTGGGCTGGCACCGAGGCCGGGAGCGCCCTCCTCCAACCCCAAGGATTATCTGAATTTAGGCGGAAACTTGAATATCCCAGGGCAGCTTGAAACCCAGATGTGGCTTTTTCCCAATGACTTCTGCTACCTGAGGTTTCATTCAGGGTGGCAGACGGTGTCAGGGGCTCTGCCCTCTGCTGATCTGGCCGGGGCAAGTTGGGATGTTTTGGTGACAGCTGATGATATTTAAGAATTTTTGCTCCAGTCTGCTTTGGTTGTCAGAAAGTCTTTTAAACAATTGGCTTTGTGGGTGCGTGTGTGAAGGCATGCTAGTGATGACAAAGCGTTCCTTGTTTAAAAAGTTACCTATACTGCTGCGCTGAGACATTCTTGTACTGTGAAGAGTATGTAGGTTTGGGTAGAACGGACATATTTAATGCAGTAAATGGCATTTCGACATATAGAGCTCTGAGTTACAATAGAATGCTGGTTGCTTAGGTCCAAATATCTTTGCGTAACTTCCCCCAAAATAACCCAAATCAACAAACAGAGCAAAGAAAACCATTGTTTACAGATGCCGTCCATATTTCAAGGAGACAGAACTCTACAAACTTCCAAGTTACCTGTGATTAATGAGATAAACACCCAAGTCCAGCCACGCAGCTCTGGAGCCCAGCCCTGTCCGGAGCAGTGGGCAGAGATAGCAGAGAAAATGCGGAGTAAAGGACAGGAGTCTGGGGAGCCTGTGGTGACCTAAGCCCAGAAAACATCACCCCTAGAAAGACAGGCCCCATCCTGGGTGGAAATACTGGAATGCGTGTGGGACCCGAGGCTTCGAGACAGAAGGGGAACCTTGGAAGGTTGCCCCTTGGAGAAGATGTGAAGAAAGAACAGTGGAGGAGTCCTGCAGAGATGAAAGAGATCAGAATCCCCCTCGCCAAGAAATGCACTACGCAATAAAGAAACTGCACTTCACCAAACCAACAGCAGGGGGCGAGCTTGAATCAAGAAACCTCGTTAGCCACCCCAGGCCCCGTCCCTTGTCTGAGTCCAAGCTCACTGCCAGTCCAGGAAAGAAAATCTATTATAAAAGGAACAGAATGCCGCAGGCCACATGCACGCAGAGCTGCAGTCAGAAGAAAACAAGAGTTTGAGAATCAAAACGTTTCCGGGGTTAAATGTTCACCCCTCTCTAAACACACACATATACCCCAAAGCAGAAGAAAATGGCAGTGTTCCAACATTAGTTAATTAAATATCCTGAGATAAGCATTTTCTTTTAAAAGTTTTTGATTCAAGGTTGTCGTACATATATTTGTCATATATATATTTGTGTATGTGTATAAATGGCAACCTTGAATCAAAGATTTTAAAAATCAGAAAAAACCTGGGAAGATGTGAAATGAGAGTTGGCTGGACCCAGGAGACGAAGTGAGGTTCAGTCTGCAGATGGTACTGTTGTCCTTGGGACCGTCCCTTCCGAGGACAGCAGACTGACCAACCACCTGGCACCTGCTGTGTTGCACTTTCTTTCCTAAACTGCAGCCCAAGGCAAGCATTCCTTGCCCACAGCTGTACTTACTGTCTCATCCAATGGGAAACAGTTTATAAGGCCAGTCTTGGTGATGGTTTTTACTGTCCAAGTTCTCTATTAAATGAGACTCTAGGAAACACCCAAATACTTTCTAAGGGCAAGTCAAGTGCTATTTGTTAAGAAGATAAAACTTGCCAAGGAGAGTGTCATCTCCCTTGATAATATGTCAGAATTTCAGAGATAACAAACTTTTCAGAGATGTTTCCAGATTGCATTGAATGATCACAACTTCAAGTTCACAAAGTACTTTCCACATGTTGTATTATCTTTAGAGTTGCATAGGGGCTAAAACACAAGGATATGATGGTTTCTTCCCCTCCTCTGTGTGACAAGCAGCTTAGAAATGCTTTGCCTGGTTTACATACCTCAGAAATGAGAGTGGCGATGGTTTCCTTGTACGTGACATCTGCCGTACACGGCTAACCTTAGACTGGGGGAGGCTCATTTCTCTAAAGATGGACGCACCATCGTCACATGTTCTCTTTGCCCACCCGCACCCCACCCCCCATCAAGAGATAAAGTCTCATCTCTTCCCTTTGAATCTGGCTAGGTTTGAGTCCCACTTGTAACCAGTAGAATGTGGCAAAAATAACACTGCCTTACTTCTGAGGATGAGTTGGAAAAGGTGATGCATTCTCCACCTTGCTCTCTGGACAATGCTGAGGCTGCCACGCTGTGAGGAAGCCCAGACTAGGCCATGGGAAGAGACTGCATGGTCTGAACCTACAAGAAGTAAGAGAAAGATGCCCTGCCACTCTCCACCTGTGCCAGCTGTCTCTCCGCCCCCGACCCCCGCTGCCGCCCTTTATTCCAGCCCCAGCTCCTTTCTCTGTGGCTGCAGTCACCTTGAGGACTCTCATCCGGAACCACCCAGCCAAGCCCTGCCTGAATTCCAGACCCTCAGAAACCAGAGAGAGAATAAAATGATGGCTGTTTCAAGCCACTGACTCTTGTGGGGATTTGTTATGCAGTGATGGGTATCTAGAATGAATGGAGCCTCAGTGACTAAACAGATAAGGACTGTTTTGAAGGAGTAACTATGCCTAATACCTTTTGTAGTGGTTTTGTTTTGGATAATTTTTAACCGGAACGTCTCTAGATGTAGCTTACAAACTGACCTCTCTACTGGTAAATAATTGAGTTATTTTCAGGTTTTCTTTTTTGTGGTTTTAGAGCTTTAAATATCTACTGCTTTTGGCAAAAGTAACTGATAGGAGAGAATGCTGGAGAGATCTGTTTACCTTGTCCTCGAATGGGGTAGCCCTCCAAAAACGCAGCAACTGAGAACATGGGTACCATCCTCAAGCTTTCCGATGAAGCCCAAGTTTGGGTGGCTTCCACGTTGGCTGCGTGGTGAGCAACTTGCCTAATGTCCTAGGTCACAATGGAGAGAAGTGACCTCAGACAGAGGGCTGGAACGAGATTTCATTCCTAATGGTGCAGTGGCCATGCTCTGGATTCCACTCCGCCTGCCCCTGGAACCTCAGACTCAACTCATCCAAAAGTGAAATAATCACACACCCACTCAATTCCTCTAGTTTTAATAAGGCCAGCGGTCAGGATGCCTGCTTCCCACACAGGAAACTTGACCCCTGGCCTTGTCGATCACAAGGGCAGCTGTTAACCACTTGTCCTTCATTCTCTATCTGTGTATGTGGGTTTGCGGGGAGGGGACTTCTATGCTGAAACAGAAATACGCATTTATTCCTGTTAATTTTTCAACTAGTGTTGGACCTTTCCACTTAGACTCAACTTATCTAAAAGTATAATAATCGTCACCTGCCTGCACCAGCTCCTTCTCACGGCATCCTTTTCCTCTCGGGGGCCCTTTTGGAGCTTCCTCATGTACAGCAGTTGCCTTCTGTAACAACCCTCGTGTCCGGTACCGTCTTTCCTAGTTCAAGGTCATAGTTCATGGTTCAGGTCTTCATTATCTGCCCTAAGTGGCCCTTCCACCTCCAGCACCCCACCCCGACACAGACTTCGGTGGCTCCCCCTAGGTTTACATTGTACAGTGGAAGCCCCACCCTTGGTCCGGGCCCTTTCCTGGACTGCCTGTCCTCTCCCATCCCCAGTCCTCCCAAGGCCAACTGGTGTTCTAATGCTTTGACCTTGGCACATCTGCTTTTGGCCAAGTGGTTTTCTCTAAAATGCCTTTCCTCTTGCTCCCCCGTTGAAACTCCACTCATCTTCTGCATCTCTTTCAGATGCTCACATTTAAAAACAGGGCCCTGTTTGTGTCCCTGCAGTGTCCAGCTGAGACCTTGAGCAAAATCCAGCAAATATTTATTAAAGTGAATAAACAAATGAAGCACTGGCCCTTTCCTTAACTGGCAGAATAGAAACAGAAATGGTTGCAGAATTACCACGGATGTATCTGCATTCCTAGAAATGCTGGTCATTTCTGAAGTTAAAAAGACGTTTCCATTGGGCTTCCCTGGTGGTGCAGTGGTTGGGGGTCCGCCTGCCGATGCAGGGGAGGCGGGTTCGTGCCCCGGTCCGGGAGGATCCCGCGGCGCGTTTCTCCCGCCCGACCTCCCCGCCACGTCCCTCGAGGTTTGGGTCCGAGGGTTCGTGGGGGGAGGGGGCGCGAGCCCCGCCCCAAGCGCCTCCACCTCCGTCTCCGCCTCCGGTCACGCCCACCCGTTTGCGACCGTCCCCAGCACGGAGCCTCCGGTGCGTCTCGGGATGGGTGGCGTGGCAAAAAAAAAAAAAAAAAAAAAAAAAGACGTTTCCATAATAGTGAACCTATTTATTCGAGAAAATTATTTAAAACAATCTTGTAGATCTTATTTAATTTAATCTTACATGTTTAAGCAAAGGTCAAAGAATCTAATTTAGTGAGTTAGTACAGTGCTAAGGTTTGGATTGTCAAACGGCAACAAAATTCTTGATTTGTCCTTTGAAAGAAAACATATCAGAGTAAAAGGTGATCCACCAGGAGAGGAGGTATGCCCCTCCCCGGGAAGTGAGAAAAATTTCACAAAGTCATGGCAACCTGGCTTCTGAGGGAAAAACCGAGATCATTGCATAAGGAAAGTTAACTAACAGGTCTATTTTAAAGTAATTGGAAGTAATCTAAAATTTCTCAATAACCCAAAAGTCTTTGGAAAGGGAATAGAAAATATATAGCTAATTTGAATTCTTATTTTTCATAGGTATTGTAACTTCTATTAATGTTACCAAAAAGTAAATTATTCCTTGGGATAAATGTTCCTAGAACTGTTAACAGAAGATGTATTTTGGGGAAATGTTACTATTCTCTTGCAAAGCCAGCATTTGGAATGATTTATCTACCATGGTATGTCTATGGGTCTTCATTCTGACTTTTTTTTGTGCCCACTCAGACAGTAAAATAGCTAAAGGATAGAGTCGTCTAGACTTACCAGAAATGTTCGTGTGTTGGAAATACCCATAATTACTCTCCTAATTCCTTACATAGTTCCTTCCTTCCCTCCCCCATCCGTTTCTTCTCAGGCAGTTTTCTGTGGTTGGGTAGGTGGGGGTCAGGATGCCCTCTAGGGACAAGGTCAAGGACAGGGTCAACCTGACAGCATGAGGTGAACGAGAGAAACTAAGAAGGTCCTCACAGGTGGCCCTGCCGGAGGGGACCTTAGACGCCCAGCTGCTCTCCTTTGCCGCCCCTTTTAGGTTCCGCCTGTCGGCAGCGGGCGTCCACACCAATTTCCCCAATTCCCTTTTCAACAGCGAAAGTTTATTATTTGTAAAAGGTGGTGAGAGGAGGACATTCAAATATACAATATGCTGTATATTAGTCAAACACTGACTGAGGTCCCAAGGTGCCGCGTTCCATGAAGACTTAGCAAGAGCAGAGTTCATCCTGGTCTTCAGAGGAGATTGTGTGGGTCAGACAAAATCGAGATCATGATAGTACAACATAGTAATCCACGCTGTGGAAAGGCATGTAAACGAAGATGTGTTAACCAAGTTCAGTGAGGCTTCAAAGGAGTGAGGGACACATGATACACGGGACCCAGAGCAGACTTGGGGAGGGGGCAGGGGCCACCACGGGGGTTAAAGGTGGGGACAGTGGGGACAGATCTGGGTTTTGCCATAACCAGCTTATGGAGCTAAGCAGCTCACTTCACTTTGTCCTGCTTTCAGTTGAGACTCTAATGCTGCTTGCCTCATGAGGCTGCTGTGATGGTGTAAGGAGTCGGGGGAAAGCAATTGGTGTAGTGCCTGGCGTGCCATCAGTTCTTCATACGCGCCCCGCGGTGTCCTGCTGTATTTTGAGATGGATCTTAAAGGAAAGCCTGGATTGGAGCAGGAGGTGGCAGCAGAGGGTAAGGGGTTTTAGGCTGAGCATCCTCCTGTTTGTGTCTTTGTGTGTGTGTGTCTTTGTGTGTGTGTGTCTGTGTCTCAGTGTGTCTGTGTCTGTGTGTGTGTCTTTGTGTGTGTCTATGTCTGTGTCTTTGTGTGTGTGTGTCTGTGTCTTTGTGTGTGTATGTGTCTTTGTGTACGTCTGTGTGTATTTATATGTACGTGTCTTTGTGTGTGTGTGTCTTTGTGTACATCTGTGTGTCTTTGTGTGTATGTGTATGTGTCTGTCTTTGTGTGTGTGCCTGTGTTTTTGTGTGTGTCTTTGTGTGTGTGTGTCTTTGTATATGTGTGTCTGTCTGTGTCTCTGTGTGTCTGTGTCTTTGTGTGTCTGTGTGTGTGTGTGTGTCTTTGTATGTGTCTTTGTGTCTGTGTCTTTGTGTGTGTGTCTCTGTGTGTGTGTCTGTGTCTTTGTGTACGTCTGTGTGTATATGTACGTTTCTTTGTGTGTCCTTTGTGTGTGTGTCTTTGTGTGTGTGTGTCTTTGTGTCTTTGTGTGTGTGTGTGTTTAGAATACAGCAAGTACACCAACCAAGGCATAGGAGACAGTAGTACCAGGAGCCCATAACACTTTGAGGGCTGTTCCACAGAGAAATGCTGTCCAGTAGAAATATAATGTGAGCCACACGTCATTCTAAGTTTTCTAGGAGTTACATTAAAAAATGTTAAAAGAAATAGGTAAAATGAATTTTAATAATATATTTTATTTAATTCAATGTATTAAAATATTTCAACATGCAGCGACATTAGTGAAAAATGGGTGCTGGAAGCAACATTGAATTCTAATTTGTTTGTGTGGCAAGAGCGCCGGATACCTACAACTATAGCCTGATGTTAGGAGCACGGTAACTTGAGATATGGCCGGGGATAGCAAACCCCCTTTTCCGTAAGGCCAGGTAGGTTTATCAGCCTCCCTAGTATACTGTTTGGTTAAATTCAAGTTGGAAATCTATGCCAGAGTGCTAAAACTCAGTCAACAGGTATTAATGCAGATGCCTACTTCATGCTCCATACTGTGCGATGCACCAGGGTCTATGGACAAAGGAAAAATTAAGACCAGCACCTCTGCACACATTGAAACAGTGTAATTAAGCTCTAAAAGCTCTACGTTTGGGGGTCCACAATGTAATAATTTCAGGATATTTCAAGTAGACAAAATGCTGCCTGATAATATAGATGTGAAATCATGGTTAGTGGGCAAAGCAGAACATACACAGACATACGTGCACACTGAGTGGACGGACATACAAGTTTGGCCTTTCCTGTTTTGTCAAATGAGAGATTGGAGTATAATAAAGATTTTCAAAATGGCCATCTGTAAGTATGGACTTATGCTCAGGGGTTCATGTATCCTCTTTGGGAATGTTTGAAGTGTGTTTTTATCTTAAGGATAATGGTTCATAATTCATCTAACTATATTCTGGGTCATCTAAGGCAATGTTTATCAAACTGTGCGTCATGACTTCTAGTGGACTAGTGGCTTATGTCTCATTACTGGGCATGTCCAGCATTGCTTTCAATAAAAGTGAATGGACTGGAAAACATCAGGATGTAAGGGTTAGGTACTGTTTTAGAAAATGTTTGCTTCTGTGCTGTATGTGTGCGTATAGGTCTGGGTCATGATGTGAACTGTATTACTGTGGGCAGACGTCCAAAGAGATTGAAAGCCATTAATCACTAGATCACTGGTTCTCAGCCTTCACTCAACATTGGAATCACCCAGTGGGCTTTGAAAATTAAGACTGTGTGGGTCCACCCCCAGAAATTCCGCTGTAATTGATTTCAGGTGTGACCTGGCCATGGGGCTTGCTTTGTTGCTTAACCCTTCTTAGCTGTGCAGCCAGGGGTGTGACCCTGGCAGGGTTTGAGCCTTGTAGCCAAGTCTTGCCAGGTAACTTCAGTCCTGCCTCTGGTTTGGGTTTCTTTAATTTGCCTTGGGGCCAAGTCTTCCCACAGCTTGGAATTGTTGGAGGGTAGGAGGAGGGAACAGGGGGGCTGAGGGCATAGATGCTTTGCCCCAGGTGAAGGCAAGTGCAGTCCAGTGGGGCAAGTGGGTGAAGCTCACAGAGGTTCAGGCAGAGACCCGTAGGTTGGGGTGAGGAGAACACAGAGAGTGGAAGAGAGGTTGGTATCATTTGAATCGTGTGAGCAGTTTCACCTGCTCTTCCCCTCGGAGTCTGCGATGTCCCCAGGTGGTCTGTGTGTGGGTGCCTCTCCATACAGCAGCTTACCTTGAAGGGTGACCCTTGACTGATTCTCTTCCGTTAGCCCTTCCCTCACAGAAGATGCAACTCCACTATACTCCCGTCACAAGGGACGAGTTTCAGCAAAACAACATCATCTCTTACATTAAATTAATCTTGTTACTTCTAATCGTATTGGTTACATTCTTGTTCTTATATAATTTGTCATTGTGCTTGGTTTTATAATTGTACAAGCTCATGAGAATAAGGTACTGATACCTAGTTATTTTATTTGTCCATACTTAATTAATATAATAGAAACAATATAATGGAGAAAGCACTGGATTTTTTGTGCCTTGAAAGGATAAGCTTCCTTTCCTCACTGGGCCCCTTTGCTCTGTGTGACTGTGCAGCCCACCTGGATACAGTGGCCAGTAAATTAACCCGACCTCTTATTGATCTATTAGCAAAGATCAGAAGACCTTGTGTAGGGTAATGGAAATAAAAACAAAAATAAACAAATGGGACCTAATTAAACTCAAAAGCTTCTGCACAGCAAAGGAAACCATAAACAAAATGAAAAGACAACCCACAGAATGGGAGAAAATATCAATATTTGCCAACGGTGCAACTGACAAGGGATTAGTCTCCAAAATTTACAAACAGCTCATGCAGCTCGCTATCAAAAAAACCCAATCAACCCAATCAAAAAATGGGCAGAAGACCTACAGAGATATTTCTCCAGAGAAGACATACAGATCACCAAGAGGTACTTGAAAAGATGCTCAACATCGCTAATTATTAGAGAAATGCAAATCAAAACTACAGTGAGGTATCACCTCACACCGGTCAGAATGGCCGTCATCAAAAAATCTACAAACAATAAATGCTGGAGAGGGTGTGGAGAAAAGGGAACCCTCCTACACGGTTGACGGGAATGTAAATTGGTGCAGCCACTATGGAGAACAGTATGGAGGTTCCTCAGAAAACTAAAAATAGATATTTTTAGTATATGATCCAGCAATCCCACTCCTGGGCATATATCCGGACAAGATGAAAACTCTAGTTCGAAAAGATACCTGCACCCCAATGTTCATTGCAGCACTATTTACAATAGCCAAGACGTGGAAGCAACCTAAATGCCCATCAGCAGATGAATGGATAAAGATGTGGTACATATATACAATGGAATATGACTCAGCCTAAAAAACAATGAAACAATGTCATTTGCAGCAGTGTGGATGGACCTGGAGATTATAATACCAAGTGAAGTAAGTCAGACAGAGAAAGACAAATATCATATGATATCCTTTATATATGAAATCTTAAAAAAAAAATAATAATAATACAAATGAACTTATTTACAAAACAGAAACAGACTCACAGACATAGAGAACAAACTATGGTTGCCGTGGGGAGGGGTGGGGGAAGGATGGATTGGGAGTTTGGGATTGACATGTACACACTGCTATATTTAAAATAAAATGCCTTTCCATGAAAAAAGAAAAAAAATTTTAAAAAGAGAAGACTTAATAAGTGATGTAAATGGAGCTTGAAGCTTATTGGGATTATTTTTCAGTAGCCCTATCTGCACGTGAAATAGGGGTTCCGAGGAAAATCTGAATTAAGAAGGAAAGTGGGATTTAAATTATTATCAAAAATAAAAGGTGAGGATGATGATGACAGTGACTGATGTTGGTGATAGTGGGTGGCGGTTAACATTTATTGAGCATTTGCTAAGTAACCTGGAATGGGCCTGTGCTTTCAATGGTTATTTTACTTGATTCTTAGAACAACCCTTTGAGGCAGGTGCTATTACAATCACCCCACTTTACACAGAAGGAACCCAAGTAAGTAATAATTAAGTAACTTGTCTGAGAGATTCAACTGGGATTCAAGACCAAATATGTTGCCTCCAGGCCTTAGAGCTGAGTCTTAAGTACATGGAGAGGGCAGGGAGGCTATTCCAGGCCAGAAAATGTGAACCCAGGGAATGAAGGAGGGTGTGTGTGTGCCATGTGCTGGGGAGGGTACCAGGGGAGGTTCTGGCAAGGAGGTCAGCGTCCAGTTACACAGCCTGGCGGAGCAGTGAGACTATGAAATACTGATGAAAGAGTTTTAAAAAAAAAGGATGAGTTCATCCTTTTATACTGTTGTAGGAACCCTGATAAGACATCCTGAGAATGGAATAAGCAATGTGCAGGACGACACATAAGCATTTATTTAGAAAAGGAACACGTGTGTGTGTGTGTGTGTGTGTGTGTGTGTGTGTGTGAGAGAGAGAGAGAGAGAGAGAGAGAGAGAGAGAGAGAGAGAGATTGAATGTTTGCACAGAATTGATCTGGAAAGATATCCTTCCAAGTTCTGACAGTGTCCACGTGTGCCAAGGATGCAGGCTGCAGGTATCAGTGGTGACGGTCAGAGGAAACTTGAGCTTTTTTAAATTTAATTTTTATTTTATATTGGAGTATAGTTGATTTACAGTGTTGTGTTAGTTTTAGGTGCACAGCAAAGTGACTCAGTTATACATATACATGTATCTATTCTTTTTCAGATTCTTTTCCCTTATAGGTTATTACAGAATATTGAGTAGAGTTCCCTGTGCTATACAGTAGGTCCTTGTTGCTTATCTGTTTTGTATGTGGTAGTGTGTGTATGTTAATCCCAAACTCCTAATTTATCCCTCCCCCACTTTGGTAACCAGAAGTTTGTTTTCAAAGTCTGTCAGTCTGTTTTGTAAATAAGTTCATTTGTAACATAGTTTAGATTTCACAAATAAGTGAAGTTATATCATATTTGTCTTCTCTGTCTGACTTACTTCACTTGGTATGATAATCTCTGGGTCCTTCCATGTTGCTGCAAATGGCATGATTTCATTCCTTTTTATGACTGAGTGATGTTCCATTGTAGTTATGTACCACATCTTCTTTATCCTTTCCTCTGCCAGTGGACATTTAGATTGCTAAAGGAAACTTGAGCATTGATCTAGCATTTATGTTTTGTTATCTGTTTGTTTGTAAGCAAGATGACTGCATTCATGCACTTAGGTAATTCTGAAAAAGGTGAGGGTGTTGTTAGGAAAAAAGAAAAAGAAATGGAATCATTTGTGAATTTCATATTCTGTCCCATCTCCAAATCCTAGACTTGAAGATTTCAGGACTGTTTACATTGTTGGAGCTGAGGTAATGCAAGGGCTAAAGGAACAAATTGTCACTGAATTCATGGGGAAGACAGCATCCTTGCTGATTAGTTCCTTTTTTAACGTGGAAGACTATTTGGAGTTTTAGAAATCTGAGCATTGGCATAGGGGTGTAGAGAACATTCTGGTAAAGCAAGTCCCTTCTTGCGTTACCTGGCCCAGAGGTGGGAACAGGGATCAAAATAGGAAGAAAAGACCCTTTTTTTTTTTTTTTTTTTGTGGTACGTGGGCCTCTCACTGCTGTGGCCCCTCCCGTTGCGGAGCACAGGCTCCGGACGTGCAGGCTCAGCGGCCATGGCTCATGGGCCCAGCCACTCCGAGGCATGTGGGATCTTCCCGGACCGGGGCACGAGCCCGTGTCCCCTGCATCAGCAGGCGGATTCTCAACCACTATACCACCAGGGAAGACCGAGGCATGCTATTCTTGATGAAGGAAAGGCTGGCTTCTAACTTTCCCAGATATGAGAACCAGGAGAAAAGACATGGAACCCTGGAAAGTGAAGATAAAAAAATTTTTTAATTAAAAAAATTTTTTTAATTGGGAGAAGAAACTTCACAGCCACCGATGTGTTAACAAAGGGGAGAACGATTGTTAGCATTTGACTAAAGGCCTCCAAGTACAGTCAAATATAAATATTTATTGAGTAACCCAGCCCAAGGCATGGAGCTTAATAATAAGGAACTTGGACGTCGTGGGTTTTGGTATCCACAGGTCCTGGAACCGACCCCACGCAGACACCAAGGATGACTGTGCCCTCACCTTGACACCAAGGATGACTGTGCCCTCACCTCTCAGCACCCCCTCCCAGCCCGGTGAAGGGCAAGTCCCTGTGTGGTTTTCGTGGCATTTTAAAAATGCGTACAAATTCTAAGTGGCCAATTCTGTGTGTTGTAGATGGATAAAGGACATGTGGACTTCTGAGCTTCCACCGGAGAAGATAACAGTTCAAGCCCTCCAGGATGCTGGGCAGGTGGGGGCTGGAGTGAGAGATGCTGGCGTGAAGGGTAAGTGACGACTGAAGCCCAGTGCGCCACGGCCTGGACTCTGGTTTCCAAGTTCCTCAGTGTGCGGGGATATGGTGTGCTCTGGCTTGGTGCGCTGCTGTGGATGTGACCTCTCTCTGACAGAGGATCAGGGAGGATGCTTACCTGTTTCCTGGTACCTAAGGGATTCTGTTATCATGCAGTGGCTGCAGGGCCCAACCAAGATGAGGACAGCTCAGGAGCCCCAGAGCGTAAACTGTAACCGCACACCTTTATGGAGCGCCAACTGCGTGGCAGGCCCCGGCGCTTTAATGCATTAATTCATTTCGTTCTCATCTTAGAGCTGGGCCACCAGGGAGCACAAAGAACCTGGTTGATTACTGAGAGCATAGGGTCCTGATGGTGGCCCCATCTCAAGAGAAAAGCCTCCTCCTCTTTCTCATACATCCCCCACTTGCCTTTCTCCCCATGCCCGCTTTTCATCTTTTTTTTTTTTTCATGGAATCACAGATCTCTGCATGAAAGGGACTTAGCATCAGAGGGACGTCAGCATAGGTCACCGTGGCGGATCATAGTTTCCCTAAATGGCCACCATGGTATCGCTGCTCTTCCAGAACCTTGCCGGGTCCCCTCAAGCTGGGAGGTCTGCTTTCCCTCCTCTTGAGTCTGGGTGGGACTTGGCGACCACCTTCACAGGGAAGGCGGCAGAGGTGACACTGAGTGACCTCAAAGCCGAGATCAGCAAAGCGTATGTGGCTCCCAGCCGGCGCTCACGCTCTGGGCAGGGCTGCCTGTGAGATCAGCTGGGCCCCGTGGAAAGGCCCAGAGTAGGGGTTCCAGCCGAGAGCCCCTCCAGGGCCCCATTGACACGTGAGGGAGACTTCCGATGGCGCCAGGCCCCAGCCTTGGAGCTGCCCCACCGCTGCCAAGTGGAGTGCGGACAAAGTGAACTGTCCCCGCAGAGCCCTGTCCCCACAGCAGATTCAGGAGAGGATAAACATCGTCACTGCTTGGTGCTCTCTCATTTAAACCCACCGTGACACCGTTGAAGGTAGATGTCATTCATTACACAGATTTACAAGTAAGAGGGAGGAGGCCGAGTCAGATGAAGTGACTCACCCAAGGCCACACGAGGAGCTGGGATTGGAACCCAGGGCTCCCTGATCCCCAGCTTGTGAGATACCCCCTGCCCCAGGGCCCATTCCTTCTGGACTGGGAGCTGGGGCCTTTGCTGCCCCTCAGACACAGCCCTCTCAGAGAAGGCAAACCATTTGGAATAGGAGGTCCAGAGAATACAACTTTGGAGAGCTAGCTTTGCATAGTTTGCTCTGACTCTCTTTCCTTAATTTGAATCCTAGTTAAACCCCGGGATCCTGCCTTAAACATACAGTCCTCTCGGGAAGCTGCCTGCTTTCCCTCCAAGAGCTTAGATCCATGGTATCTGCTCCTGTTACATGAGATTCAGATCATGTGAAGTAATAATCATGTTTCTGGGTCATCCCTGTTTGACTTCAGGCTCCGTGAGGCCAGAGTCTGGTCTGTGTCTCCTATTTCTCGATTTTAAGCACAGACTCTAACCTGTAGTAGACAGTGAATAAATGCAAGTTAAATAAATACCAAAGAGCCGTTAAGTGTGAATTTTCTTGAGAAGGATGATGGTAGCATATAAGGAAGTGCAAAATTCCAGGTATAAATACTGAAGTCTTATCTTGGTGCTAAAGGTTTGTCTTTTGAGGTCAAGGTTTCTTTGTCATTTCCTTTGTTTCTCCTGTTAGATAAAACATCTTTGGGTTTCACTTTTATAAACAAGGAACTTCCACAAAATGCAACAGTAAACTAAACAATAACAGGAACTGGCAGAGCTCTGAGACAGTATTTCTCAGGGGGTTGTTATTCAAGTGGAAGATATTTTCAGATGTGCAGCATTGGAGAATTGACTTTGGTATGAATGTTGAAATGTGACATGTAACGTCCACACTCATCGCGGTCGACCTTTGCTCATAGTATCGGTGGCCTTGTGTCTTTCAACTTGAATTTAGTTCCATGTCTGCGTGGCATTGCAGCTGCTCCAGAACTGGGGACAGCTCTTCTCTCTACATTGTCCAGAGTGTCCAACACTGGATCCTACGCTCAGTAGGTGGAAGATCCGCAGGACCAGAATATGAGGATATTTGTTTCTTTTATTTTGGCCTCTAGGATCCTAGTTCCCCAGCCAGGGATCAAACCCTGGCCATGACAGTGAAAGCACCAGAGTCCCAACCACTGGACCTCCAGGGAAGCCCTGAGGACTTTGTTTTTTAAGAAGGAGAAATGAATGCATGCAAAATGTTAGGCAAGTTTAAATCCTTAATCATCTTTTTTTAGTGCCTAATCTATCTGTCAGTTTTTGCCATCTAACAAACCCCCCAAAACTTAGTAGCTTCAAATAATAGTCATGGATTTAGTTCACGATTCTGCAGGTGGGAAGTTCAGGCCACCTGGGTCAGCTGGTCTGGCTGGGTTTTCTGGGCTAACTGGTTGGCTGGGAGCTGACAGGTGGAGGAAGCCTCGGCCCAGGTGACCCACCTCTGCTCTGCTCCCTTCCCCCCAGCAGGACTCCAAGAGGACGCACGTGCACGGCTTCTCGAGGCTGGGGCTCGAGAAGGACACAGGGCTACTTTTGCTGCTTTCTATTGGCCAGAGCAAGTCACAGCCCACTTCAGATCCGAGACATGAGCAGTAGGCTCCAGCCCTTGGTGGCAGGGTTTGCAAAGCCTGCAAGGGGCAGGCTCTCAGGGAGGGTGCAGAACTGTGGCCACCGCAGAAATGCACGCACCCAGTAAGATGCGGTATTGTGCGGGGGACGCTGGCGGCGCTACAGTGCAGGTGGTGGAAATGAAACTCCTTATGTGCTTTATAACTTATGAGAAAATGGAACTGGATTGAGAGGAGAGGCTAGCAGGAGATGCTGAGATGGACACAGAAGAGAAGAGCCCTGGGTGCCACACCTCCCCCCAGTTCTCCAGCTCCCAAGTCTGGAAAAGGGGGTGTTGAGACAGGTCGGCGGGAGGGGAGATAGAGGCAGAGCACAGGGTGGATAGTTGGTAGCAAAGAGGGTCTCTTTTCCTTTGCTGCAGTTTTCTCTCTCTCTGTCTGCTGTGGGGGGGGGGGGGGG
>NW_006781263.1:632006-651560 GCF_000442215.2 Lipotes vexillifer
GGGGGGGGGGCGGTGGCAGGCAGATCACAGGTGAAGACTAAGGAGCCGCCTTCACGTCTGAGTCAGCAGAAGGCGCCCTGTGCGGAATCCGACAACCTGGGGACAGCCTCAGTGCCGCCTGCTTCCTGCCCCTGAGGCTTCAAGTGCATGTGTTTGTCTGATGGGTTTGTTTGCTGGAGGGGAGGGGAAGGGTCGAATGGTCTGTCTGCTGCATCCCTTTTGCCATGGCATTTCAGGGAGGCTTCACCTTGCACCCCCGGGCCCCAGCCTCCTGACATCTGTTTTGTATCTCTTTGTCACAGTGGCCCTAGAAGGCTGAGACTGAGTAATCGTCGCTTTATGGATGGGGAAACCGCGTGCTGAGAGGTTCAGGAACTTGCCTGGATCACACAGGTGGGCGGTGGCCAGGGCAGGGTTTGAAGCTGGGCTATGCTTCGGGTTCCACGGTGCACGGCCCTGAACACTGCCATGCTGCGTGGCCTGCAGGTCAGACAGAAACGGCTGCCCAGACAGGTGTAATCAGGACAGCGGGGTGCCATCCCTTCCCCTCCCCGGCTGCTGCTTGGAAGGAGGTCTGAGGTCTGAGGACTGTGCTTAGGAAGGTGTCACCCTAGAGAATTCAGCAGCAGCAAGAAGCAGCTACCTGGGGGAAACTCCGCCCTCCCCCAGGTCATCAGGAGCCCTGGGTAATCAGGGTGGGGAATTTCCAGCCTCCTTCCCTGGCAGAGTCCTGAGCCCCCACCCCACCCCCGAGGCCGGGTCTGAGCACCCTGCTTCACAGCAGCCCCGGGACTGCTCTGGTGGGGGCTGGGCAAGCCTGGTCCTCTGCCCAAGTCCTCGGGCCGCTGCTGAGTCCGTTTGAAATATTCCTCACTCAGTTCCTCCCAGTTCCTCTGGGAAGGGCTCGTGTGCCCCAGCCACATGCTCCGAGGAGTGGGACCCCACTGACATCTCCCCCCGGACGCCCCTCTTGTACCATCTCTGGTTCTCAGGCTTTCCATGCACAAGAACGCCCTGAACCAAATATAGTAGATGGAGGATGCTTGTTTATGGCCCTGCTCATGGTTTAGTTAAAGGCAGTGCTGCCATCAGCTGGCTGAGACTTTTAAAGTGGTTTCATGAGGATGGAACGTGTTCCTTTTTCTTCATTCTCTTTTTTTTCCTTTTTCTTTTCCTCAGTCCTACCCATTCTTTCCAATAGGCGGATGCAGCTTGGAAGCCCAACGGTAATAGGGAGAAGCAAGAATTGCTTGAAAATAGTAGCATTTATTAAAGGCTTTGCCACAAGCCAGGTCCTGTTCTAGGCACGTTACGCTTTCTTTTCTCACAACAGCCCTGAGGGGCACTGATTTTGTCTCCATTTTACAGATGAGGAAACTGAGGTACAGAGAGGTGAAGTCACCTGTGTGTCATGATGCCTGGCACATTCAAGTGCTTGATATTATTTGTAAAATGAGCCATGTCTTAGTTTGAGTCGAAAATTCAAGTGCAAGGGTTTCTGTGGGCAGTTTCTATGGGCAGTACAGAAGGGCATAAGGGGGTGCAGCTGGGGCAGGGAAGGGGGAGAGGCCATTCAGGGTGGGGCCTGAGCAGGTGACTGCTGTGGGTAACCGGGTCTCAGTCCCACTGGGGACCTGTGACAGACCATGTAGGGGGCATCTAGGAATTGTCCCACCAAGGGACACGGAAGCTGGGGTGTTCCTAGCGAAATTGTGGGGACCTTTTGAAGCAATTGTGAATTTCATAATTATATCCTATAAGTCGCCCCCATTTGTCCAGGGAAGGAAGGAAGGAGGACCTATTGTGCAGGATTCCCCTGGCTTGCTGAACTTCCCCTTAGTTCTCTGCATCTCAACTCTTCCTGTGCAACAAACTGCCCCCAGATGCAGTGGAAAAACTAATAATAAGCGTCTGTGTAGCTCCTGCAGTGAAGGTTGGCTGGGGCTTGGCTGATCTGGGTTGGGCTCAGCTGCGCAGCTCTGCTGACCTTGGTTGGGCCAACACACATTGGAGGGCAAGGAGAGTGGCTGATCCAGGCTGGGCTCAGCTGGGTGACTGTTTCCGGCCTGGGTCCAGCTAGGCTTGGCCTCTTGCCGAGGTGTGGCCTCAAGCCTGCTCCACCCGAGTGCATTCTAAGTCCAGCCTTACAGACAGCGGCAGCCCAGGGCAGCTCTTCTCGTGACCAGGGGAGAGGCAGGGGGTGCAGGTGGAGACGCAGAGGCCTCTGCACTGCTGCTTCTATGTTATCGTATTGATAACGCAAGTCACACGGTCAAGCCCAAGTCAAGAGGCCGAGCGGTGCACTCTGCCTGTCCTGGGGGTTGTCTCCTGTTGGCCTTGGTCAGGACCCAGAAAGCCCACTGCTTCTGCCTAACTGCACAAATACAAGGTGAAATTTAAAGGCCTCTACCAATGGCAGTTTTGGTTATAACTCTGGGCGAAGCCTCAAACCTTTAATGATAGTCTGAGTTGTTATTAACGGGAGATGACGTGGTTATTAAAAGCTCCACGGCCTCAGGTTGCAGAAACTTCTGGTATAGCTCAGACCTTCACCGGGAATTGCTGCCCCACCTGGTCCCGCGGCTTTGCTCCTCGTGGGCTTGGGAGGTGTCTGGGGTCGTCCGGCTCCCTCAGTGACAACCCACTGCCTCCCCACAGCTGCCTAAAATGGTTTGCTTGGCATCAGCATGTACTGGTTGCTCATGTGTGTCGGACTGAAATAAGAGCAGCCAGTGGGATGGATAAATCGTCAATTACATAGATGTGTATGTTGTCCTCCGTTTTGGGAGAAAATGCTCTGAGTTCTGTGAAAATGTCATTTCTTTGCCTCGATCAATACCTTGGCTCTCCCACCTGGCACAAATACAGTTGAGCTGGAGAGGCAGCAATGCTTTTATGTTGGTTGGAATTAGCAGCAATAGATTTACAGGACTTTTTCCCAGTGAGCATGGAAAAAACTTGCCACTTTATGCTTTTTGTGAGTTCTAAGTCATAAAGCATTCTGCTGAGGGTGGCTTGACTGTTGTGTTCTTGGCCCTGTACGTCTTTCCAAACACCTGTAAGTTATTTATACTGTGTTCGCACTTTGGCCAAGCAAGTAATAAGACCTTGCTGAATGATGGCACCGTATCTGGCCCGACAGAGCTTTCTAATTAACCGATCAATGCAAAGCATGCGCCTTATGAATGCTGCTAAAATGCCTGTGGACTCAGTGGCTTGTCTCTATCTTCGCGAATGCATAGGGATAAGGCAGAAAGTACCAGATGTACCAATTGTGAGCCAATTCGTGTGTCACTTCTGGGTGGGAAGGGTGGTGGGGGAATGGAGAGGTGAGAGGAGAAACGGAAGCAGGTGTGTTCCCAAGCACGTGACCACTGTGGGCAGCTGGGGCAGGCCCGCCGGGGAGCTCTGGGAGATGGCAGTGACCTCACCTCAGTTACTTCACCCAGGGAGTGAGGACCCTGGGGCATTATCCACCAACCCCCATCCATCATTGGTGAGGGCCATTCCAAGGGGCAATAGCTCTTTGGCCTTCCAGCCCACCTAGGCGTACCTCTGCCCACCTAGGCGTACCCCTGCCCACCTAGGCATACCCCTGCCATCAGTCTTCAGATCAAAGAGAGCTGTGGGTACCAGAGGATGGATATTTTGGAGGAGCTAGGTAATTTGTGATTTTTTTAAAGAAAAGTAACATTGACCTTTCTTAAAGTCGAAAAAATGGCATGTATGGGAGGGCAGGTGCTGAGGGGGCATGGGTGAGGCACCCTTAGCATCTGCTATGGGGTTGCCAGACAGTTTGAGGAATGGAAGGAGGGAATGCGTAGCTTTTAAATCTGAGCACAGCGGAAACTAAATCCCTCTGAGGCCTTTGGACGGAATGGGGAAAGGAGAACATTTTTTTTGGCGTGGCTATTTAATTTATTTCTATTTTGTCACAGCCATACAATGAAACATTATACAACCACTAAAAAAGGTACAAGTACTGTGATGATATGCAACTGTCTTCAAGTTACAGTTTTCTTTTTTTTTTTTTGCGATATGTGGGCCTCTCACTGTCGTGGCCTTTCCCGTTGCCGGATGCGCAAGCTCAGCGCCCATGGCTCACGGGCCCAGCCGCTCCGCAGCATGTGGGATCCTCCCGGACCGGGGCACGAACCCGTATCCCCTGCATCGGCAGGCGGACTCTCAACCACTGCGCCACCAGGGAGGCCCCAAGTTACAGTTTTGAGTAGAGAAAAAGCACAATACAGAACGATCTTTAGAATATGTTCCTATTTATAGAAATAGCTTTATTGGGATCTAATTTACATATCATAAAATTCATCCCTTTTAAGTGTACAGGTATGAGTGCTTTAGTAAACTTTTACAGCTTTCTAGAACTTTCATGCAAATGGAATCATACACTGTGTGGTCTTTAGTGTCTGGCTGCTTTCACTCGGTCATCCGAGTCTGTAGCATGTCAATAGTTTGTTTCCTTTTTACTGTGGAAAAGTATTTCATTGATTGGATATATCACTTTTTGTTTATCCATTCCACAGTGGATAGGCATTTGGATTGATTTTAGTTTTATTATTATGAATAATGCTACTATGAACATCCACATACAAGTCTTTATGTGGACATGGATTTTTATTTCTCTTGGGTAGGTACTTAGGAGTGAAATTTCTGGGTCATATGGTGAGTGTTTGTTTAGTTCTTTAAGAAACTGCCAAACTGTTTTCCAAAGAGGCTGCTCCATTTTACTGCATTCCCACCAACAATGGGAGCCTGATTTCTTCCTGTCCTCACAAACAGTTGGCGTGGTTAGTTTTTTTTGATGTTTGCCACTCTGATAGAAGTGTAGTTTCATGTTATCGTGAGTTTAGCATTTTCCCGTGACTAAGGATGTTGAGTATCTTTTCATGTGCTTATTTGCTAGTGGGTTATCTTCCTTGGTGAAGCGTCTGTTCAAATCTTTTCTTGTGTTTGTGTTGGGTTCTTTACCTTCTTATTCACTAGTAAGTGTTCTGGACTATTGCCATTTTTTCTATAAGTCTGAAATTATTTCCAAATAAAAAGTTAAAAAAATAGTCTAACCCCCATCACCCTCCGCATGCCCCTTCAGGATGGTACACCCAGGAATTGTTTCAGCGTGGACATGCTCGCTAAAATAATTCAAGGGAAGGGAGAGATCAGACTTTGAATCTTTGGCCAGAAGGAGTCATTGTCTGGTAACGACACAATGGCTCTTTACTAAATCGAGACATACTTCCTTGACCACTTTTTCACTATGAGTGGGAAATCAGTGATTAAAGCGTGTCCAGATGTTGGATAAAGGAATGCATGATAGAGCTTATTAATATCTCCCTTCCTCTCCTTACTGTGGAAGTTACTCCTTAGCCTTCCCCTTCACGTGTGGTCAGGAGGCGCCTGGTGGGCAGGTCACACGGTGGGTCTGGAGGGGTGGGCAGGGCTGTGCGGTCCCCGTTCTGGCAACGAGAGCACAGACACACCTGTGTGCAGCGGGCCCCCCCACCGAATCCCCTCCTTTTTCTGTAACTTCTCACATCATGAACGTGAACCAAATCCACGCCTGTAGCTAAATGTACTGAATTCAAACAGGCCTTAATGGGCTGATTTAGTCAACAGCAGAGGAAATAAGGATGATGAGGTGGAGAAGGAAGACCTTCCAACCCACTTGCCATCTCCCTGACGCTGGCCACGTCGGCCTGTACTTACCGGCTTTCAATTTTCCAAATATTTAGCGAGTATCAACTGTTCATTGTTTCATTCATTCACTAAGTCTTTATGAACTCCTAACATGCCACTCCAAACTCAGCCACTGTTTGAGGCTGGGGGTAGGGATGGGAGGGGGGATTAGTAGTGAAGAAAAGGGGCAAAGTGCTGTCCCTCAAAAGGCTTCCATTCTCTTGGAAGGAAGAAATAGATGGATGGAAGTGGGAGAAACAGACAATAAATAATTAAGCAAATAAATACACCATAGATATCAGGTTATAATAAGCATTACAAAATGAAATACAACACAATAAGGAGGTTGAGACAGATGGGTTCATAAAAATTCTGGAAGGATGTACTCCAGAGGATTAACAAATAGACCTGTAGTTTTAAAAAATTTACGTTAGTAATTTGTTTTCTAATTTTTCCATAACAAACTTGTATTGCTCTTTTTGGTAAAAAAAAGTTATTCCAAATTTGCCAAAAACATTAGATTTTAAGTCCATATGATTCATTGTGTCACTGGTATCATAATTTTATAACCAAAAATATTGAAAAACATCAACTGGAAAATAATACCTAGTCTTCATTGTCTGCAGTGTGGTTTCTGCATGTTTTAGGAATTTTGATAAGTGGAAATATAAGATCAATAAATTATGGAAAACCAGACATGTTTATGAAATGCCTTTCTGATGGGTAACTTGGAATGATGAATGGTCTCTTCAAGTCTTGGTCAGTTACAAATGTTTCTAAGTTGGCCAGAATAGAAAATAGTAGCATTAAATGCAAGATGCGGAGACCAACCATTTGAGCCCCAAATGCTGCTTCTAATATTGTTTTGTTTTCACTGGCAAAGGGAACTGCAAATGTGTGTCCAGGAGTTCACACAGCAGAACATACAGTCATTGGGCTAGCTTGGCCCAGGAAGACTCCCAGACTTGTTAAGTCAGACAAAAATAAAACATTTTAAGGCCCCACCCAGACTCTTTGCCTGGGGCTCAGCTCCCAGGAACACGCATACATGTATGATTACGTTGCTCCTCCCTCCTTCCCTCCTTCCTTCCTTCCCTCCTTCTCTCTCCCCTCCTCTGTGGTGTGACTAGGTATGACTAGTCTACCTTTTCATTGATTGGTGCCGCTTTCCAAAAGAGGTGACACTTTGTCTCCTAACGTCACCACTGCTTATAACAACCGCTCACGACAACTCGTGTGGTCACACAACACTCCCACCCAAGACATCCGCCCCAAACCTTCCCACCCCACTCGGTCAAGTCATTCCGTTTCCGGTCTAGGCTGACGTCAAAATCCACTTGGGAATACATCAGATCCCATCCAAATAGTAACTTCATTGGATGGTTTGCAAGCTTGGTCATGTTTTCTTATAACTGATTCAAATTCATAGTTATCCGTGTATGCACCGATAAAGAAACTCAAAATCTGCGTCCACGTGAATTCTTTTTTTTTTTTTTTTTTTGGTTGCGTTCGGTCTTCATTGCTGTGAGCAGGCTTTCTCTAGTTGCGGTGAGCGGGGGCTACTCTTCGTTGCGGTGCGCCGACTTCTCATTGCAGGGCTTCTCTTGTTGTGGAGTGTGGACTCTAGGCGCACAGGCTTCAGTAGTTGTGGCACGTGGGCTCAGTAGTTGTGGCTTGCGGGCTTTAGAGCACAGGTTCAGTAGTTGTGGTGCACGGGCTTAGTTACTCCACGGCATGTGGGATCTTCCCAGACCAGGGCTCAAACCCGTGTCCCCTGAACTGGCAGGCGGATTCTTAACCACTGCACCACCAGGGAAGTCCCCACATGGATTCTTAATTGGCTCTTACTTTAAGTTGGAGTTCCGTGGCTCTACTCACTGTTTCCAGTGGTTTCCGTTGTTCCAGAGCGATTAATCCCAGTAGCTTTGAGGTTTCTTTTTTGTTTATTTATTTTTTACTTCCTTGTTGATTGGATTCTAAGGAGCCCAACTGTCACTCCTTTTTTTTACGTTCCTAGACCACTCATTATTGAGAAATTAAATGATGCTACTTGAGAGAAGGCTTATAATGAGGCAAGATTTCTAGCTACAAAGATAAAGTACACTTTGAGCAAAAGTTAACTTTTTTTTTTTTCCGGTACGCGGGCCTCTCCCATTGCGGAGCACAGGCTCCGGGACACGCGGGCTCTGCGGCCATGGCTCATGGGCCCAGCCGCTCCACGGCATGTGGGATCTTCCAGGACCGGGGCACAAACCCGTGTCCCCTGCATCGGCAGGCGGATTCTCAACCACTGTGCCACCAGGGGAGCCCGAAAGTTACATTTTAAAGTTTGATAGTATTCAACAAAAGTTAACGATGGTATATAAAGGACTATTTGACATTGAGTGAAAAGTAAGGTATTGGTACCTCTTTTCTTATAACAAATTCTAGCTTCACTAAAAAGAATTCATTTGTTTTTATATAACTGCATTTTGCATTGTACTAGTTCAGTGTTGCCATAACTAAGTTTTATTAGTCTTTGTTTTGAAAATTTGCCTTTTTTTTTCTTCCTTGGACTTTAAAAAGCATAAGCCACAGTGACATGCTCAGTGTGGCATTTGCCGATGCGTAAGAGTGCGTTTGGTTTTAATTTTTGGTTGTTTTTTCTCCCTCGACCTTTTCTTTTAGTTAATGTGAATCACATTGCGTTTTCCACTCCTGAGCACTGATTATTGCCATCCACTTCCTCTGGAGCTCACCACACCATGAGGTCCTCTGGGAAATGGATTAGTCACAGCCGAGCCAGGCACCTTGCGTGCCATGGTCGGTATCAGCTCCAACAACCGTGCCTTTAGGAGGAAGATGAAAACTGCTGTAGCGTCTTCCTTTGGGGAAGGATTAAGGCCTCAGTTTGGGGATGTGTATGGCTTGTCACACTCCCTGGATTCATCTTTATAATATAACACACAGGCAGATTAGATATTAAGAAAGACAGAGATCTGATGTGGTTATGAAGCTTCTCAGGCACACTTCTGCCCTCAGGAAACAGACATCAGAGTTGATCAGAGCCTCTTGCCTGTGGCACGTGCACAATGTTTGGGGATGGGCTGAATCTTAATATACTGATGTGATTTTGAAAAACTTGGAACAGGTTTATTTATCTCCAACATGTTTTTACCTAATCTCCTTGAGTCTAATTTCAGAAATTTTCAAGCCAAAGGATTTTTCTTTAGAGGCCAGACTTATAAAGACATTCCCAAGGTCATGCCTTAATCATATCAATAACTGTTGCTAGGTTTCAACTTCCATTTAGCATCATTGATTGACAGCTTGTGCCCCCCTGTCCCCAGGTGTAGTCGCCATCTTCCCTCCATTTGGTATCACCTGACCTAAGGGTGCTGTGGCTGTGGTCTCTATGATCGGGAGAACTCTCTAATTTTCCTATTCAGAGTGAAGCCCCTTCCAGTTTGGGGAACTAGAGCAGCTGAAGGGCAGGGACCAGTGGTTAACCAGTTAGATAAACTGACCAAGGTGTCAGGAGATCACGTTCTGGCCTGAGCTGGGGGTGGCTTTGGGGAACTGTGTGTGCCGCCCTCGGCCTCAGTTTCTTTGCGTCTGTTAGCTTGTAGGGGGCAGAAAGGCCAACCCCAAACAGCGTAGCCAAGTGAGGACCGGGCACGGTGGCCCTGCAGTCAGAATGGGGTCACACAAACAAAAAGCCTGACCAAACATTAGATGGACATACAGGGAGTATAAGCCCTTAACCTTCACAGGAAAAAGGATCTCCAGCTCTTGTTTCCCTGAGACAGCAGAACATTCGTCTGGAGGTTCTGCTGTTGCCCGTCCTGTTGGTCCTCTGGAGCTCAGGGCCACGCAGAGCACAGTAACCATCCTGCTCAGTTACGCGTTAAGGGTTGGCGCGCGGGTGAGGCGACCCCGAGAGCCACGCTCTACCCCGGCGCCGGCGCCGGCCAGCTGTGAGGACTTGGTGGGGTAACTCAGCCTTCGGACGCCACCTTCGTCCCTGGTAGAATCAGAGCAGGGCCTTTCCACCTGAGGGCCGGGAGTGCTGATGGGAGAGGACGCTGGGGACCCCACTGGGAAGCAGCACCACAGCTGTTACCAGTGTCTGCAGCATCCAGGAGAGAGGCAGCAGCCCCTACCCGCCATCCACACGCTCAGTGAGCTCTCAGCTCCCTGGGGCTGACAGCTCTCAGCTGTGACTTGCGGCAGGTCCAGAAGCCCCGCCTGCTGCTCACATCGTGGATCACTAGCTAGCCTGAGCACTGGCCAGAAAGCGATGCAGGCACAGACACTAAGTCTTTCTCAGTCTGTCTGACTTCCCTCAGGATGATAATCTCTAGGTCCATCCATGTCGCTGCCATGGCGTTATTTCATTCTTTTTAATGGCTGAGTAATATTCCATTGTATATTTGTAGCTCGTCTTCTTTATCCACTCATCTGTCGATGGACACTTAGGTTGCTCCCGTGTCCTGGCTGTTGTGAATAGTGCTGCTGTGAACATTGAGGCGCAGGTATCTTTTCGAATTAGAGTTTTCTCCAGATATATGCCCAGTTGTGGGATTGCTAGATCATATGGTAGCTCTATTTTTACTTTTTTTTTTTTTTTTTGTGGTACGCGGGCCTCTCACTGTTGTGGCCTCTCCCGTTGCGGAGCACAGGCTCCGGACGCGCAGGCTCAGCGGCCATGGCTCACGGGCCCAGCCGCTCCGCGGCATGTGGCATCTTCCCGGACCGGGGCACGAACCCGTGTCCCCTGCATCAGCAGGCAGACTCTCAACCACTGCGCCACCAGGGAAGCCCCTATTTTTACATTTTTAAGGAACCTCCATACCATTCTCCATAGTGGCTGCACCAACTTATTGTACCTTCCCACCAACAGTGTAGGCGGGAGTGTTCAGTTGTAATTATCGTGTCACTCCTAGCTGGTATGGTGAGGAACAGCGGTTGGTGTCGATGTGATTCCAGTAATGTTTGTTTTCTTTAGCCTTTTATTTATTTCCTGTTTTAGTTGCTTCACAGGACTTAATTTAGGGAACTTAACTGGACGTGGTGTGAGCTGGTCCCAGAACATCGCTGCAGGTGATGCTGTCCTCTGATCTAGAGGAGCCCTCTGGCTTTACCTCAGATTTCATCCGTGCATCCATTAGCCATCCCGCCTATGCTAATGCTGTTTCTCCAACCCCTGGCCATGTGCCCGAGCTCCAAACTCATATCCAGCTCTGTCGGTCATCTCCACTTTGGTGACCCACGGTCTCTTCACATTCCACTGGCCTAAAGTTCATCTGTTTTTGTTTCTCCCACTACACCTGCCATTTTTCTGGATGCCGTAATTTGGTGAATTCTACCACCTTCTACCCAAGTTTCCTACAGCTGAAACCTGAAACTTCTCTGGGACTCCCTTTCCTCTACCCACCTCCCACATGTATCAAGTCCTGACCCCCTAAATATTTCTCACCTATATATGCCTCACGCTTAATATGCATGGATCATCCTCCCACCCCCCAACTTGGTTGGCCCCCCAAAATGTCCATCTGCCGCTCAGAGGTATCCATTGGTGTCTTGTCATCACCCATAGGGTCAAATCTACATTTGTTTGCTTGGCCTACAAGGTGATCTGTTCTGTGCAACCCCAGTTCCCCTTGCACAGAACCCTTGGGGCTCTAGCAATACTGAGAAAGATTGGATTTATGGTCTCCCCAAGGCACTTGCTCACCCCTCACTTCTGAATGGCATTTCTCACCCTCTTCTCTCTGCCTGGAATCCCTTCCACTGCCTACTCATCCTTCCAGGCTCAACTCTGACGCTCCCTTCTTTGTAAAGCAATCCTGGACTTTCTCGGAAGAACTTACACTTTCTATCTTCTGTTGCCATCGTGCTGGTCACAAATCTCAGGGTTTTTTTCTTTAAACATCTTTATTGGAGTATAATTGCTTTACAATGGTGTGTTAGTTTCTGCTGTATAACAAAGTGAATCAGCTACACATATACATACATCCCCATATCTCCTCCCTCTGGTGTCTCCCTCCCAACCTCCCTATCCCACCCCTCTAGGTGGACACAAAGCACCGAGCTGATCTCCCTGTGCTATCCGGCTGCTTCCCACTAGCTATCTACCTTACGTTTGGTAGTGTATATCTGTTCACCTCACCTCAGTCCAGGGTGGCAGAATCCCACCCTTGGTGCCCACCAAAGCTGAGCTCCGCATTCTCAGTGAGAGCTGGGGACTCACGGAGCAGGACTTGCTGCAACGTAGAAACTGCCTCCCATGAGCCCAAATGCACCTCAGGGACTCGGGCATCTCCATCATTTTGCAGGAAGAGTCAATTCAATCCAGAGTCCCTTTCACGTGTGCTTCTGGTCCACGGCACCGTCCCCAGCATGTGCTCCATTAAGGCTTTCTGTACCCCTGCTCACAGGAGTTCACATTTATTTCTACCAAATTTCATTTTGTGAACCTGTTTTCTCAGCCAGTTGAGTGGTATTGTGTATCCCAATGATATCACCTGATCCCATTTTTCCAAAGCATGTTACAGACACTGCTAGAGATAGCCCAGAAGATTTTTAGGTGGTACTCAGATGAGCATTTTTTACACTTTTATTTCATTGTTCATTTTAATTCTTATGAACTTGATTTATTGTATAAAAATGTAATTAACACATCAAATACATAGCTTCTTTTTTTTTAATTTAAGTTTAAAATGAGTCAACTTAAAGTAAATCCTTAAGCCCATGTGGTGAAAATTATGAAGGCAGTTCACACAGGACTGATGTTTAGAAAACACTGGCTTAGAAGATTTACCATTTCTCTCTACTTTAAGCCATTTGTCAGCTTAACCTTGATGTACTCCTTATCCTAATTTAACTTTTTTAAAAACATCCTGAACAGAACGGTCATGGAAAGAAACTTGGGGCCTGCTCCCGTGTGATAGTGATTTATCAAATAGGGGCTCTGGGCATGTGGACGTTTAACTGCTGTTTTGTCATCCTGTTACACACAGTTTTCCATCTTGCTTAAAAGTTATCGTTACTTGTCAGCTCCTTTTTTGAAATTCAGATCCATGTCTAACGGGTTTTGACCATTCCTAGTCTAACAGCCCTGCCAAAAACATAGCAAGTATGAACAGCAATGAGCTGCTCTGAGTACCCCTGAGCTGGCATAGCTTGTCTTTAGAAACCCAAGCTGACACCCCCGCGGATGAGCACTTTTGGCCAAAGATAGACCGTTTTGTCAGTAATCCCAGTTAGAGTCATGCGTAAGATGGCCCTGAAGCCCACATCTTCATAAGGAAGAGTCCACTGCCTTCTCTGATTTTGAAACCAGGGGTCAACATTATGTACCAACCTTGTCTCAGCACCTCTTCAATTCCCTGTGAACGCTGGATGGTGACCACAAATTATGTCACGTGCATTTTAGTTTTAATCAGAGCCTGGCATGTGGTCCCTTCAGGCTGGGAAATGGAGATGCCCACGGAACACCCAGATGCCCTCTTACAACGGTGCCGTGGCCTTGAGGATCCAGTCCTGCTTGTTAATGCTGGCCTCCTCTTCCCAGCCCAGAAGTCTTCTTACTTCTTTCTTTATTTGCTCTTGTCACGGGTATTAAACACTCCAATGGACAGGAGTTGAGTAGGTTTGTTTTCTTTTATTCTGCTGCCAGTCAACCTTATCTTGTTCCAAAAACACCTTTAAAAAGTTCTTTGATGGTTTTCTTTAGCTTTATTTGCAAGACTCCCTTCCCTGGGTCTTAGGCTTGTAGACATTATTCATTTAGACCCGTCTCTGCCTCTGGAACCGTTCCTCGTAGTTTGTCCTTTCTAGCCGTGAGTTCACTGCAAAGTTGTTGGCACAGACACGTCTACGTCTTCACTAATGATTTGTGTTTGTGGTGTCAGAACCCCATTTTCAAGAACGTCTCACCTTAATTGAGAAGGAGGACATTTTGTTTAGATTCCAACTCAACTTTCAACTTTTTGGAATCTCTGCTCAGAAATTGCAGGATTCGGGTGGCGCAGGGATTAAGAATCCGCCTGCCAATGCAGGGGACACGGGTTTGACCCCTGGTCCGGGAAGATCCCACATGCCTCAGAGCAACTAGGCCCGTGCACCACAACTACTGACGCCCACGCGCTCTAGGGCCCGTGTGCTGCAACTACTGAAGCCCGCACACCTAGAACCTGTGCTCCGCAACAAGAGAAGTCACAGCAGTGAGAAGCCCGTGCACCGCAACGAAGGATGACCCCTGCTCTCTGCAGCTAGAGAAAGCCCACGCTCAGCAAAGAAGACCCAATGCAGCCAAAAACTAACTAAATTAATTAATTAATTATTTAAAAAAAGAAAGAAAAAGAAATTACAGGATTCTCAGCCAGACTAGTTTTCTCATTCCTGGCCGTCGTGAACATAAATGTGACGTGAGTGTCTTCCCTCGTGATGCCGGTCACTTCCATTTCTCTCATCGCTTCCACTTCTCCCATCACTTCCTCCTTGTTAATTGGAAGTAAGTCAAGACCGGTGGCCCCTCCCAATGCTTTCTCAACCTTCCGAGGCCTGAATCTGTCAGTGAGTTGGGTCAAGGATGTGTCACGCGCAGTTTTGATCACAGTGACACTATGAGAATATGTGTGCACAATTGAATCCCCACCAGTTCTGTCTTTGATGTTTCCTCCTGATTTCTGTAGCAGGAACAATCACTCATTTCCTGCGTTTGGCAGTGGCTGTAATATCCTGCTGTTACAGTAGCACTTTTCTCGATTTATCCCCATTTTTATCCAGCTTGAGAACTGGTGCATAGATGCATAGATTTATTTGTTCTTTTTTTTTTTTCTTATTAGTTAACTATTTTATACATGTTAGTGTATATATGTCAATCCCAATCTACCAATTCATCCCACCCCCTCCTATCCCCCCTTGGTGTCCATATGTTTGTTCTCTACGTCTGTGTGTCTATTTCTGCCTTGCAGACCGGTTCATCTGCACCATTTTTTAGGTTCCACATATATGTGTTAACATATGATATTTGTTTTTCCCTTTCTGACTTACTTCACTTTGTATGACAGTCTCTAGGTCCATCCACCTCACTACAAATAACTCAATTTCTTTTCTTTTTACAGCTGAGTAATATTCCATTGTATATATGTACCACATGATTTATTTGTTCTTGACTTCCAGAGACAGCTTACTGACTCTCCAAACCAACCAAACAAAACTCTATTCCTTATCAACAGAACATGACGGAACACGCCCTCCTTTTGTTGTATTCTAATTAGAGTCTTGTTTCTTGTGGTCCTCCTGCCTCCTGTGACCTTTTGCCGAGCTGTCGTTGCCTCCACTGCCCCAGATCCAAATTTGCTTTTGCCTGACTCTGCTCTGTGTGGCAACTGGACTGACCCAACCAGCTACATTTCCTCGGGCTCCCTTTGCTAACTGGCTCCCCGCCGGGTTTGGCCGATGTGAGCGCTGGTGGGTATTAGGGTGGAAGGAAGAGAAAAACCAAGGTAATGCACCAACCTTGGTGTATTAGTGATTCAGATTTGTGCCTCTGCAAACTTACAGATTATCTGCGGTTATCACTGCAGAATAGTCATGTCTGCAAATGGCAGGCCCACGAACCCTAAGGGCTGTTGAAATGACCCGTCAGAGGATGAGAAGCAGCCACTGGAAAGAGCTTTGGGAAGAGCACACAGGCAGACAACATCATGCCAGACATGCTAGGAACAGGGAAGAGTAGATGAACAGGTCTGGAGACGCAGAGTTGTAGGGCAGGCAGTGCGGATTAGCTGGGAAGGACTTAGAACAGGAGGCATGATGGATAAAGTAGAACAAAACAGGTTGGGTCCAAAAGAGGTTGTAATTCCCTTTCCACTGTTGTAGGTGACAGGAAATATATCGGTCAGAGTTTTTAGATGCATACAACTGAATCGCCCCTAACTGGTTGATACAGGAAGCAATGTTGAGGAACAGAGTTCTCAGGCTCCTGCGATCCATCAAGAAGTGGGTTGGGCTTCCCAGGTGACTCCAAGAAAGACAACAGAATCAGCCTGCCAAGGGTCAGGAAGCTGGTGAGTCAGGGGACCCCTTCCCAGCTGCCACTCAGGCCACACCGGCTCTGCCTGGTTCCTGGCCCTGCCTCTACTCCTGCTCCCTTCCGTTCCCAGCAAAGCCTCCCTTGGAGCCCTTCTGCTTGGCAGAACCTAAGTCACACGACTGCATCCCAGCAGCACGGAGGCCAGGAAGTGAGGGTTTGGTTGTTTGATTTTCTGCATTCTCCATTGGAAAGACAGGAATTATCTTGTAAGGTGTTACCGATGTGGGTAGTATGGTCAGAGGGGCATCCCCAAAGGACAGGTGCCCACTTCAGGAAGGGACTTAATGTTTTAAAGGAAGGAGTAAAGCGTAATATCCAGCTGCTGCAGCAAAACACCAGGGACTGGGTGGCTTATAAACAACAGAAATTTACTGCCCACAGTTCTGGAGGCTGGAAGTGTGAGGTCAGTGGCAGTGCGGTCAGGTGAGGGTCTTCCTGGTTGCAGATTTCTTTCGTGTCCTCATGTGGTGGGAGGGACTAGGGAGCTCTCTGAGGCCTCTTTGAAAAGGGCACTAATCCCACTCATGTGGGCTCTGCTCTCATGACCTGAGCACCTCCCAAGGGTCCCACCTTCTAATTCCACCACCTTGGGTGTTAGGTTTTCAGCATGAATTTGGGGGGGGGGCACAGACATTCAGACACTGGAGATAGATTTTTCATTGTAAAATATCATTTTGATGAGACCATTTGGTTTTTCAGCCAAGGCTACTCCTAACGATTGTGTATAAAGTCTGTGACTGCTGGCTTCTTTAGCTAGCTTCACGTTTTATTTTGACTACTTCTCTGAATCTAGGTTAGCAGTCCATTAGTTTTTACACCAGGTCTCAAATCATTTTTTACTTACATTGGCACAAGCCTGAAATCCTTTCCTGGTCCCTCTCTGCTACATCATTGGTGCACAGTTTGGTGAGTACCACCTGCTGCCTGAGGTGCAGTGCCCTCCCATGGCACATGGGGAATACCCTAGTGATGGAAGAGTCAGCCACAAACTCCAGCCCTTTGCAGAGTCATTTCCCACCCGGCTGTTAAATACAAGCAAATGTTTATCACAACCTACTCCACGCCGCTAATTCAGACTCCAGGACCCTAAACATGGTTTGGCTGGAATTTCCTGTTGCTGTGGAATAAAGCTTGTGCAATTGCCCCATGATGGGTCTCTAAAATGAGTGAGGCGTCGGGACTTCCCTGGTGGTCCAGTGGTTAAGAATCTGCCTTCCAACAGACGTAGAGAATGGACTTGAGGACACAGGGAGGGGGAAGGGTAAGCTGGGACAAAGTGAGAGAGTAGCACTGGCATATATATGCTACCAAATGTAAAATAGATCGCTAGTGGGAAGCAGCCACATAGCACAGGGAGACCAGCTCGGTGCTTTGTGACCACCTAGAGGGGTGGGATAGGGAGGGAGGGAGGGAGACACAAGGGGGAGGAGATATGGTGATATGTGTATATGTACAGCTGATTCACTTTGTTATAAGGCAGAAAGTAACACACCATTGTAAAGCAATTATACTCCAATAAAGATGTTTAAAAAAAAAAAAAGAAAAGAATCTGCCTTCCATTGCAGGATGGGGTGCGGGTTCGATTCCTGGTCAGGGAACTAAGATCCCACATGCTGTGGGGCAACTAAGCCCGTGTGTTCTAAGCCTGTGCTCTGAAGCAAAGATCCCGCGTGCAGCAACTAAGAGCTGATGCAGCCAAATAAATAAGATAAAATGAGTGAGGTGTCAACAGTGTGGTGGACTCTGTGGCGTGCCATCAGACCGCCTTCCAGGAGGGACTTGTCCCCCAGCTGTTGGGCGTGCCCACCACCGGCAGCCCTCAATGTCAGCCCCTGCAGGGGTGCTTCAGCTGCAGAGAGCACCATGGTCAGGGGAATAACCGTGACCAGCGACTGATGGCCTCAGAGATACGAAAGCCCAGCCATCTCAGCCCAACTCAGGACATCTCTGCACACCATTCTCGCTCCCCGTGGGGCTGGCCGTACCTGCACCGCAGCTCCACGTCTCCCTCTGTGACTCCTGCTTTCTTCCCCTGGAGGCCACAAGCATTCGTCCCATTGATGTTTCTTCGTAAACTTCTTGCTTCCTGGAGACCCCATCCTTCTTGCAATGACTAGCATCTGTAAGAAGCAGGTAGACAGAGGCCGAGTGCCACATACCAAGCAAATGCTCTGCCCACCCAGGGCATTAAATGCTCCTTCGAAATGAAGAGCTGCCAGCTACTCTCAACCAGGTAACATCCTGGTGCTTGGAAGTGGTTTTCATTCATTTAAAATCTCATTGTAAACTTTACGTTAAAAGAATAAAAACTGAAAAAAGACTGGACTCTAGTTAATTGTATGCATGGTGAAGTAAATATTTAGGGGAGAATACAGCTACAATTTCCTTTGAAATACACCAAAAATAAGACGGACTGATGGATGAGAAAGGGATGGATAGATGGATAAATACGTGATAAAATTAAGTATTGTAAAATGTTAATGGTAGAATCTAGGCGGTGTGTATATGGGTGTTCACTGAAAAATTCTTTCGACTTTGTTTGACATTTTTATTATAAACTATTGGAAAAATAACTATGTATAACCTTCCTAGGAAGGGCAGACAGGGAAACTTGTATGAATTTATTTCAAAGATAAGGTTAAGCCCATCCAGTACTGAAGATCATATCAGTATACATTCCCTGATATTTTGAATTCATTATTTATTCAGCAAACATTCATTGAATGTGTACTATGAACTTGTATATAGAGGACATGTTCCAGGGAGGATAAAGAAATATAAGAGCTTTTTTCTGCAACTGTTATTACAGTAGATAAAACAAATACATAAAGAAAGTTAAATAATAATATTTCATGTCATATCATCCTTGACATAGATTTTTTTAATGTGTTTATTAGTTCCACTGTCAGATACCATGTCTGGCAATTGGTAATAATTAATCATGACAATAACAGCCACTTACACAGAGCTCACCACGTGCCCGGCCCCGTTCCAAGGGCTTCACGTGTGCAGATTTCCAACTAAAGGGGACATGACTGACTGAGGGCCCAGGCGCTGTGCTCTGTAATCTGTCACCGAATTTCCCAGCCAGTGCCTGACCCCAGCAGGGATACTGAGTCAGGCCCATTGCTGAGAGACGGGGGGCTCCTTTGACAGCCATCACTGCCTCCGTGACCCCTGGGGCCTCCCCAGCCTTCCTCAGGCTGCACAGTGTTCTAGGGTGTTCCTCTCCCCTCCCCCTTCCTCCCCTCGGTCCTTCACAGGGAAGAGACTTGCATCTCAGCCGGATGGCTCTCCCAGCCTCCCACAGGCATCCCTCTAAGACAGTCTTTGCACAGTTGATCCTATCTGGGTATCTTCATCTCAGAGGACCTGCACTAACACTTCTGTCCTACGAGCAGTAGTGTCTTTATCTTCATTTTACATACGAGGAACCTGAGGGAAGTAACTTGCGAAGGTCCTACAGCTGAGCTGGCATTCTGACCCGTGTCTCTGGCAACAGCTTATTTCTAAGGAGATGATGCTCTAGGGTGGGTCTTGAATGTTATAAGTTGGGAAGGCAGCATCTAGAGGTTATAACTGAGGCTGATGATGATGATGGTGATGGTGATGATGACAACTCGTTTATGGATGGTGCAGGCACTCTTCATCCTGCTTAATCCACAGCAACCTTGCGCGTAGTGTTATCTCCACCCACATCATGCACCTGCTAAAAGGCAGAGCTGGCTCCTCCCCTGTGACTCTCCTTTGGGGTCTTACTCTTTTTTTTTTTTTTTTTTTAG
>NW_006781263.1:654807-677245 GCF_000442215.2 Lipotes vexillifer
GGGGCTGATCTTACGGAAAGATACAGGTACAGTGTATAGTGTTTGAGGGCAAAACCGGGCTTTCATGGGGAGTGCTGCTTCACCGAGGTAAGAAACCTGGTGCCTGGGGCCCCGGGGGTGCAGAAGAAGACAGGTGGGCGGCAGAGGCAGGACTGGGGTTTGACCAGGCCGTCCTGATAACGAGCTGCCTGGGCCGCTCAGGTGCCCTGGACCGTTAGTTAGGCTTGGTTGTATAGCAGCTTTCTTCAGGTTTGGGGCCAGTGCATCAACCATGTCCTGTATTTTCTGCGTTCTGACATATTAACAGCTGGGGCCTTGCTGACCCTCGATTTAGTAACATCCTAGAAATAGTCAACCACTCACCCCAGTGAGAGCACCTTTCAAACGCAAACCCACCCATCCAGAACCCACACCTCCACCACCCCCTTTATGGGCCTCTCCCAGCCTGGACCACTATCCCCCTGCCCTGATCACCCCAGGACCAGGCAGCAGACCACCTGGGACAGGCCTGTATCCCGGAGCCTACTGAAATTATTCAAGCTAGCCAAACCTAAGCCTGCCTGCCCTTCTCACCCGTGTCTTCCCCGTGGAAACCACAGTGAAGGCTCTTGTCACAAAACCAAGGGGGAAAGCGGGGGGGAACCAACTTTACAGCACGGAGAACTCTACTCAGTGCTCTGTGGTGACCTAAATGGGAAGGAAATCCAAAAAAGGGGAGATATATGTTTACGTGTAGCTGATTCACTTTGCTGTACAGTGAAACTAACACAGCACTGTAAAGCAACTATACTCCAATAAAATTAATTTTAAAAAAAAAGCTCCTGCCACATTTTTCCCCATCCCTCTGCCTCCTCATCAACCATGGTGCTTCCCCGTGTGGCCCCCATGGTGACGGAAGCCAAGGGCGGCCCTTGCCAATCACTGATCTGTGTGTGAGCACCGTGCTGGGAACAGGCAGGTTGGGTTGGGCTGTCTGGCTGTCCAGGGCGACAGACAGGTCCCCTCATCCTGCACACCCAGAGGGAGATCTGAGCTCCGCACCAAGCATGTTCAGGACAGACCATGGGTTGAAACATGGCCACTTCCTGTTCCTGTGATGTCATTCTGTGATGTCATCCCATGATGTCATCATCCTGCACAATCTGTCCTGTGCTCTGCTGGGCAAAGTGGATTAAAGAATGAATGTATTCCCAGCCACATGGATGGAACTTGAGGGCATTATGCTTAGTGAAATAAGTCAGACAGAGAAAGGCAAGTGCAGTATGATCTCATATGTGGAATCTAAAACAGAAACTAAAACCAAGGTCAAAGAGAACAGATCAAGGCTGGAGGTGGGGAGTGGTGTGTGGGGAGTGGGTGAAGGGAGTCAAAAGGCACACACCTCCAGCTGTAAGTCATGGGATATAATATACTGCATGGCGACTGTAGTTAACAGTACTGTACTGCACATTTGAAAGATGATAAGAGGGTAGATCTTAAAAGTTCTCATCACAAGAAAAACATTCTGTAACTATGTATGGTGAGGCATGTGAACTAGACTTACTGTGATCATTCTGCAATATAAGCAAATACTGAATCCTTATGTTGTACAACTGAAACTGTTGTCATATGTCAATTAGACCTTAATTTTAAAAGACCACAATAAATTCGACCATAAGCACTAAAAAAGAAAATGGTGAATGCATTTAAATTCCTCACCATGATAACGCTGAGCATAATAGATTTCTTACCCTCCCTCCCCATTTCTTCCAGATAAATTCTAGTTTCCGTTAAATAAAATCAGAGTGAATTCTTGAGTGACTGTTTCCTCAGAGCATAACACCAAAGCTAACAGGATTTACCCTCAACACTCAAATCAACAAGTTAAAAATTACGCTATGAAGAGATTTTTAATTCTCGTTGTGTATTACCAGCTTGTTCTTCGGAAAAACTGAGCTGATTGAATTCAACTTCATTCCTTACAGTTATGTCAGTGTTTTAGTTGGAGTTACGTTAAATCTCTATTAAATTAAGGAGTACTGTCATCTGTAGTATTTCGGGACTGCCAACAAGGAGACCATGATTTCTCTCCCCGTTATTTAAATCTTTCTTCATGTTTCCCATTAGGGTTACATAATTTTAAATGGTTCTTATTTATTGAATTATATAATTCTTTTCTATTTAATTTCTGTAGCTATTATGATGGGGGAAGGTAGTGAGTTTCTACTCTGTTACTAAGATTAAATAATGCAATTGATTTTTCATTTACAGGTAACATCCTATAATTTTCCTGAACCTATTTCCTCAAAGAAATTTTTTGTTGATTTTTGTGCAACCCTAAGATATGTAAATCATATCATTATGAAAACAACAGCAAAACATTAGACTCATAACTGTGCAAGTAATAGATATTCATTTTAGAGGAATTGGAAGATATCAAAAGAGGATCATTATGGCCATCCCACCATTGTTATTACTGTCACTTATCACTTGTCATTTGCAGGTGCTTCCCTTAAAGTTCTACTTGTCCCCATTTTATGGATGTGGAAACTGAGCCTCAGAGAGGTGGAGTAACACAGAACATTGAACACACACACTCTCACAGACACATTCACACCGTAACTTACAGTGCTGGGTTTTAACCCAGTTCTGACTGAGTCAAAAGCCTTTACATTTAATAGCAGCAAAAAAGGAAACACTTGGGAATGAATTTAACTCAATAAACATGGAGAAATGTTCAAAGAAAGTTAAAATACCTCAGGGGAAAATAAATGCTCTGAGAAATCAACAAATTTGAGCCTTGTCTCTTTCCTAATTTTGGCTAATTTCATAAGTGAGAAACAGCCTTACATTGTCAGTTTTATTTGCATTTTTATTCCTAGGAAGTTTCAACATTTTCCAATTAACCACATATCTTTCCTAAACTGTGTTTTTTCATGCCTTTTTTTTTCTGTTCATAACTTCTGCTAATTTCACCATTGGGAAATTTGACTTTTGTACTGACTTATTTGAATTAAACAATCTCTTTATTGTTGTAAGAATAAAACAAGTTCTTTATAAATTCTGGGTACAAGTCCATTATCAGATATATAATTTGTATTGTAGCTTTGTAGTAAGTTTTGAAACCGGGAAGTTTCAAATTCAAAGTTGAATCCTCCAACTGTGTTCTCTTCGAGATTAGTTTGGCCGTTCTGCGGTCTCTTTCACTTTAGGATCAGCTTGTCAATTTCTGAAAAAAATAAAGATTTTGAAAGCAATCGTGTTGAATACGTAGATCAATTTGGGGAGCACGGCCATCCTAATATCTCCCAATCCATGGAACATCTTTCCATTTATTTATATCTTCCTTATGTCTCTCAATGATATTTTGTGGTTTTCACTGTTCAAGTCTTATACTTCTTTTGTTCAGTTTATTCCTAAGTATTTTGTTCTTTCTGATGCTATTGCAACTTGAGTTGTTTTCTTAATCTCATTTTAATTGCTAGTGTATAGAAATACAATTACTTTCTGTTCACTGATCATCTGTCCTGCTAAACTTGTTTATTGGTTCTGATTTTTTTGTGTGGATTCCTTAGGATTTCCTGTACACAAGGTCATGTCATCTGTGAATAAAGATAATTTTACTTCTTCCTTCCTGATATGTATGTTTTTTATTTCTTTCTCTTGCCTCATTTCTCTGGCTACAACCTCCAGTACAATGTTGAATAAAAGTGGCAAAAGCAGACATCCTTGTCTTGTTCTTGATCTTAAGGGGAAAGCTTTCGGTCTTTCACCATTAAGTATGAAAGTTGTGGATTTTTCATAGCTTCTCTTTATCAGGTTGAGGAAGTTCCCTTATAGTCCTAGTTTTTTAAGTGTTTTTTTTTATCATGGATTAGATTTTATCAATTGCTTTTTTCTGCATCTATTGAGATGATCATGTGGTTTTGTCCTTTATTTATATGGTATATGACTGATTTTTTTCAACTTTATGGAGGTATAATTGACAAATAAAGTTGTAAGATATTTAAAGTGTGCATCATGATGATTTGACGTATGTATACGTTGTGAAAAGATTCCTTCCATGTAGTTAATTAACACATCCATCACCTCACGTTTCTTTTTTCCCCTTCCTTTGCATGAGGACATTTAAGTTCTACTCTCTTAGCAGATTTCAATCCTAGAATACAGTGATATTAACTAGAGTCACCATGTTATACGTTAGTTCCTCAGACCTGATTCATCTTTTTTTAAAAATACATTTATTTATTTATTTATTTATATTTTTGGCTGTGTTGGGTCTTCATTGCTGCGTGCGGGCTTTCTCTAGTTGCAGCGAGCGGGGGCTACTCTTTGTTGTGGTGTGTGGGCTTCTCATTGCTGTGGCTTCTCTTGTTGCAGGCTCTAGGCGCGTGGGCTTCAGTAGTTGTGGCATATGGGCTCAGTAGTTGTGGCTCACGGGCTCTAGAGTGCAAGCTCAGTAGTTGTGGTGCATGGGCTTAGCTGTTCCGCGGCATGTGGGAATCTTCCCGGACCAGGGCTCGAACCTGTGTCCCCTGCATTGGCAGGTGTATTCTTAACCACTGCGCCACCAAGCAAGTCCCGCTGATTCATCTTGTAGCTGAAAATTTGTACCCTTTTACCAACCGCTCCCTATTTCCTCCACCCCACAGCCTCTGGAAACTAATTTTCTACTCTCTGTTTCTATGAGTTTGACTTTTTTAAGATTCCCACATATAAGTGATACCATGCAGTATTTGTCATTCTCTGTCTGGCTTATTTCACCTACCATAGTGCCCTTAAGGTGTTGTTGCAAGCAGCAGGATTCCTTTCCTTCTTGTGACTGAATAATATCTCCTTTATCGATTCATCCATCAGTGAACACCTAGGTTGTGGTCATGTCCTGGCTATTGTGAATAATGCTGCAATGAACATGGGAGTGCAGATATTTCTTCAATATCCTGTTTTCATTTCCTTCAGATACATGTCCAAAAATGGGATTGCTGAATCATACAGTAGTTCTATTTTTTTTTTTAAGGAAACTTTATACTGTTTTCCATAGTGGCTACACCAATTACATTCCCATCAGCAATGTATAAGGGTTACCATTTCTCCACATCCTTGCCAATACTTGTACACTGATTGATTTTATATGTTGAATTAACCTTGAATTCTGGAGATAAATCCCAGTTGGTCATGATGTTTAAACCTTTGTATATGTTGCTGGATTTGGTTTGCTTGTATTTTGCTGAGAATTTTGCACCTATATTCACAATGTATATTGGATTGTAGTTTTCTTTTCTTGTGATGACTTTGTCTGGTTTGGGTATCACATAATATGACCTTATGGAATGAGTTAGGTAGTGTTTCCTCCTCTTCTGTGTTTTGGAAGAGTTTGTGAAGTATTGGTATGAATTTTTTAACAATTGGTGGGATTCATGAGTGAAGTCATCTAGTCCTGGGCTTTTCATTGTGGGAATTTCTTTTTTCTTTTTTTAGTGGTTTGCGGGCCTCTCACTGTTGCGGCCTCTCCCGTCGCGGAGCACAGGCTCCAGATGTGCAGGCTCAGCAGCCAAGGCTCACGAGCCCAGCAGCTCCACGGCATGCGGGATGCTCCCGGACCGGGGCACGAACCCGTGTCCCCTGCATCGGCAGGTGGACTCTCAACCACTGCGCCACCAGGGAAGCCCTCATTGTGGGAATTTTTTTTGTCTTTTTAAAACTAATTCTACCTCTTCATTTTAGGTCTATTCAGATTTTCTATCTCTTTTGAGTCAGTTTCAGTAGTTTGTGTCTTTCTAGGAATTTGTCCTTTCATCTAGGTTATTTAATTTGTTGGCATATAGTTGTTCATAATATTCTCCTGTAATTCTTTTTATTCTTTTTAATAATGTAAAGTAGATAGTAATGTCTTCTCTTTCATTCCTGATGTTAGTAATTTGAGGCTTCTTTGCTTTTTCTAATTCAGGCTACTTAAAGGTTTATCAATTTTGTTTATGTTTTAAAGAAACAACTTTCTCAACTTTTCTATTCTTTAATTTATTTATTTCCACTCTGATCTTTATTATTTCCTTCCTTCTGTCTGCTTTGGGTTTAATTTGCTATTTAAAAAAATGTCCTAAGGTGAAAGGTTATGTTATTGATTTGAAGTCTTAATGTCTTTTAAATATAACCATTTTACAACTGTAAATTTCCCTCTAAGCACTACCTTAGCTGCATCCCATAAATTTTGGTATGTTGTGTTTTTGTTTTCATTCATCTCAAAGTATTTTCTAATTTCCTTTTTAATTTCTTCTTTGATCCATTGGTTATTTGAGTGCATAGTTTAATTTCCACATACATGGAAATTTCCTAATTCTCCTACAGTTGGTTTCTAATTTCATCTATTGTTGTCAGAGAACATGCTGTGTGTAATTTTAATCCTTTTGAATTTGTTGAGACTTGTTTTATGACCTAAGATATGATCTGTCTCGGAAAATATTCACGTGTACTTAAGAAGCATGTGTATTCTGCTGCTGTTGGGTGGGACGTTCTATGGATACCTGTTAGGTCTTGTTGGTTCCTAGTGCCATTCAGTCTTCTATTTCCTTGCTCATCTTCTAATTCTTCTGTTCATTATTAAAAGTGGGCACTGAAATCTGCAGCTATTTTTGTTGAATTTCTGTTTCTCCCTTCAATTCTGTAAGTTTTTGCTACATGTATTTGGAGGCTCTGTTGTTAGATGGATTGATCCTGTTATCCTTATAAACGTTCTTTGTCTAGTAACAATTTTTGTCTTTAAGTCCATTTTGTTGATATTAGGATAATCCCTCCAGCTCTCTTATGGGTACTGTTTGCATGGTATAACTTTTCCCATTCTTTTACTTTCAAGCTGTTTGTGTCTTTGAAGAGAAAGTGAATCTGTTACAGATAGGGTATCAGTCAGGGTTCTCCAGAGAAACAGAACCAATAAGATGCAGAGACAGAGACAGAGATATAAATATATGAAAAGATCTATTATAGGAAATTGACTCACATTATTTTGGAGACCAAGAAGTCTCACAATCTGCAGTCTGTAAGCTGGGGAACCAGGAAAGCAAGTGGTTCAGTTCAGTCCAAACTCAAAAGTCTGAGAATCTGGGGAGCCAGTGACGTAAGCCCAAGTCCAAAGACCCTATAATCAGGAGATTGGGGGTGGGGGTGTAAGTACCAGTGTGAGTCTAAAGTCCCAAGAACTAGAAGCAACAATCTCTAAGGGCAGGAGAAGATGAATGTCTTGGCTCAAACAGAGAGAGCAAATTTGCCTTTCCTCCACCTTTGTGTTCTGTTCAGGCCTTTCGCAGATTGGATGCTGTTTATCCCCACTGGTGAAGGCGATCTTCTTTACTCAGTCTGCATATTCAAATGCTAATCTCTTCTGGAGACATCGGTACAGACAGACCCAGAAATGATATTTTACCAGCTCTCTGAGTATGCCTTAACCCAGTCAAGTTACATACAAAATTAACCATTACAGAGAGCATATAGTTGGATCATTGAAAACTTTTTTCTTCTGCCCATCTCTGCTTTATTGGCGTGTTTAGTCCATTTAAATTTAATATAATTACTGGTAAGGTAGGGTTTACATCTGCCATTTTGCTATGTGTTTTCTATATGTCTTATGCCTTTCGGTTTCTCTATTCCTACACTGTTGACTTTTTTTATGTTAAACTGAGACTTTTTAATGTACCATTTTAATTCCCTTGTTATGTTTCTTTTTTACTTATTTTCTTAGTGTTTGCCCTGGGGATTGCAATTAACATATTAATTTGTAATAATTAAGTTTGGACTAATACCAACTTAATTTAAATAATGTATAACAACTTTGGGACTTCCCTGGCGGTCCAGTGATTAGGATGCTGTGCTTCCACTGCAGAGGGTGTGGGTTTGATCCCTGACTGGGGAACTAAGATTCCACATGCCAAGTGGCACAGCCAAAAATAAATTATTTATATGTATATATGTGTGTATATATATATATAAAACAGATTTGCTTCTGTATAGTTGTTTCTTCTCCTTTGTGCTAATATTGTCATACAAATTACATCTTTATATACTGTAAGCCCACCAACAGAGTTTTATAATTACAGTTTTATGCAATTGCCTTTTAAATCAGATAGGAGAAAAAAGATGTTTTGAGCAAAAATTGAGTAAATAAGCAGTGCGGGGGGGAATGCATCTATGGGCAATTTAGCACTGGAAGGAGGTGAAGATGGAGTGGGGGCCTTTGGGACAGTGGGTGCTTGCAAAGGGCAGGGAGTTTCACAGCACTTGGGTCAGATTGTCATTGAGGCCACTCCCTTCCCCGGGGGCATCACCCTGGGGTCTGCTGCTGGCTGTTCCCTTCACCTCTCTTTCTTGTTTGGGGAAATCGCAGTCCCAAATGTGGTAAGATCTAAACCAAAGGCCTGGGTAAGTCTATTGAGGAAGTTTGGCACTGTTTGTGGCCACAGTGGACTAGATGACCCGGCACATCTGGGCACACCCAGCTGCCAGCGCCGTTTCTCCAATGTGGGCTGTGGCTCTGGGTGGAGTGCTGACACCAGGGATGCCACCCAACCCCATACACTGGAACCCTGGAGACCTCACCCAATCCTCTGCTAGTCCCTGTAACTCCTCCCAGTGGCCTGACAGCACAAGCTGCTCAGCTTGGCATGCCTCTGCAATCCTTTTTAATCTGTACATAGGTGGACCAACCTGTTTATTAAGAGCAGGAGTCCAGCAGGAACTGTGGGCTGAGGTGGTTTTCTCAGTGGGAAGGGCCCAAGTCCCATCCTGCGCTGGCCTGTGCTTGCCACCTCGCTGATGTGCCATGCCGCTCGTTCTCACCCCAGGTCTGCTTTAACCTTGGCTTCATCACCACGCAGCCTCCACGGAAGGAACACAATAACCAGTGAGGAAAGCTCTGCGCACACAGGCCCTTTTGTGGGTCTGTAGCTGCCCAAATACTTACGAAGGAAATAAAACAAAGGCCAAAGTGGGGGAAGGCCTCCTTCCCATCGTGGTGAGAATGACTTGCCGTGTAGACGCTCAGAGCTTGCCTGCAGCTTTCACGAGCTAATCCATTTTACCCTCCCAGCCACACTTTGCAGTAGGAACCATTGCCTACATTTTACAGATGAGGAAATGGAAACTCAGGGGAGGTTCAGTCACCCACCCAAAGTCACAAAACCAGTTCCACAATGGAGCCAGACATGTCTCCTGGCCTAATGCTTTTCCTCTACCAGCGGCTGCTCAGCTACTCAGTCTGCTGTGTCATGAGCAGTGTTTGAGGAGAGAAAGCCCTGGTCCATTTTCTCCCTCCAGCCTTCTCCTGGAGGCTCTAGTTCAGTCCTCGGCCCTGGCTGCTCCCCTAGGCTTTCTGCTCGTATCTCTGTTTCCCCATCCCCCTGCCCCTCCCCACCTCGGGTGTGATGCGGTCCGCAGGGTTTTCCTCTTTCCACCCATCCTCTGAATGAATCATGGATTATTACGGTGGGCATGTATTCTTTCTATAATCAAGGGAGTGAAAACACTAAAAGCTAGTTTTTCAGTACTAGCAGTTTCAACCTCAAATTTCTTGAACAAAGGGACCAAAACTCATAGAGAACATGCCTGGTCCAAGGTCATAACAGTGGAACCGGCCAAATCCAGGTCTCATGGCTCCCGTCTCCGTGGCTTACCCCTGGCGCCACCCGTCGGAAGAGAGTGGTCAGGCTTCTCAGCACTTACTTGGGCAGGAGTTTGCAGTTTGGTGTTTGTCTGTTCCTCAGCAGGTGCCTGAGTTTCCCTTATGTGACTCAGAGCAGGCAATGTCTAGAGAGACACAAACTGGAACGAAGAGATAGCCCTGTTCTGTTTTGACTTTTTTTTTTTTTCTTGCGGTACGCGGGCCTCTCACTGTTGTGGCCTCTCCCGTTGCGGAGCACAGGCTCCGGACACGCAGGCTCAGGGGCCATGGCTCATGGGCCCAGCCACTCCGTGTCATGTGGGATCCTCCCAGACCGGGGCACAAACCCGGGTCCCCTGCATCAGCAGGCAGACTCTCAACCACTGCGCCACCAGGGAAGCCCTGTTTTGACTTTTAGCGTACAAACAGACATCATCATTCCCTCTCCACAGAGAACCCTCCCCACAGTTTACAGAAATGTTTTATTTATTTATTTACTTCATTTTTGACCATGCTGCGAGGCATGTGGGATCTTAGTTCCCCAACCAGGGATGCAACGCATGCCCCCTGCAATGGAAGCACAAAGTCTTAACTACTGGACCACCAGGGAAGTCCCCAGGAATGTTTTGTAGTTGTTGACACAGCGTATTCACAGGCCTCTCTCAAGGCTAAGTCTCCATGCCCCTGAGTCCAACCCAAAAATCCTTCTGATAGTTAAGGAGGTGTCTTTACATATCCAGTCACGCCCTGAATTGCTGGGAGAGCATCTCTGGCCACGATGGGTAGCGAGCGACCAGCCTCAAATGCACACAGTCCTGGGACCTGACCGAGCCTTTTCCGTGCACATTTTCCAAGGTCCTGTCCTGGACATCTTCTTGTGCCTGGACTTGTCCAAAGCAATCGAGCAACAGATGGCTTTTCTTTCTAGGAACTCACAGGTTAAAAATCTTAAAATTTGGTCAAGGTATTTTGTTGAAAGGTAAGTCAGATTCAGGAGTGTTCCCATCATCTCCGATGTGGAGATTGTGCACCACTTTCTCCTTTCTTCTCTGGGTCCTCTCATTCCCTAAAAGATGTCTGTTCTTTTGGGGGCATTTGATCGAACGGGCTATATCCAGTCCCTCATACATAACACGTAAGGACTTTTTCAAAAGGACTTCGTTATGATTGTTTGGCATCACTGCTTTGAACATGAGTTGGCCTTTGTTCTTTCAGCTCCATTGAAGCGAAGTGAATCTATAACTTAACCTAGAGTTGGGAGTAACCAGTGCAGCCTCATAGGGTGTGCCAGCTTACAGAATAAAAAGGCCACTGTTGAAATGATGATTTGACCCATAGAGGCAGAGCCTCCTCTTTATCCTCTATAAGTGTTCATATTCATTTTGGAAGATGATCCGATGGTACAATGATGTTTCCTCATTGTAAAGGGGCTTATTGTGTGACGAAAGGGACCTTTTCAAAGGTCAAAACCTTTGAGAGCCTCCCACAGTTGAAAATCAAGGGGAGGCTCTGGGCCCACCGTGGAGGTGCTCGGCTGGCCCCCTGTACCTCCTCCGTGTGGGGTTCTGTCAGGGACGTTGGTCGATTCTGCACTAAGGTCCCTGTAACGTCAGTGCTCCGTGGTGGAGAAGGGACCTGGGGAGAAGTAAGATGGGGGTAGGGTAGCCCCAGGTGTTTGAGGAAGCTTTCTGAGGGAGGTGGGGCTTGAGAAGCTCTTGATGGGTGAAGTTCAGACAGCAGAAAGGTGTGAGGGAGAGTGGATCACCAAATGGTCCAGGGCTGTTCAGGCAGCTGACAGAGGTGATGGGGAATCTTTATGAGGCTGCTGTGCCGCCCTAGGCCATTTTGATGATTGGTTCAGAAACTCTGCTGCCTGGAAGAGGAATGAGCGTGCCACTCGGCCACTTGTGATCAGAGCAGCCACGGCTGCCTGTGAGGAGGTGGGGTGGGGGTCCCAGCCAACAACCTCACACCCACCCCCACCAGCAAGGCAGCTCTGCCCTTTTCTGGTGAATTGAAGAAAGGAATTCTGGTAAATAAGTAATGTAGGAATTGGCCACTCCAGGCCTTACCCCATGCTAAATACAGGGAAACTGAGGCTCAGAGGGGTGAGGCTGTTCCTCTGTAGACTGTCCAGCTAGTCAAAGACAGATCCAGTCAGCCTTATGCTACCACACCCCACCAGCATGTCCAAAGCAAAATGGCAAGCCGTGCTGAAGAATAGCCACTTTCTTTGAGTTCTTTTGAGAGGAACTTCTGGTTAGAAGTAGAAAATTATTCTGACAAAGTAACTTTCAGCCCTCAAAATGTTTTCACGTAAAAGATGTTGACTTTATAAAGAACACATTTCATAGTTCTGTAAAACATGCAATGCCGTGGCACATAAACTATAATTTAATACAATGTGACAAAGGTAAATAACCAAGATTCAGGGAACAAATAGCTGAAATGGGGATGCCAAAAGACAAAACTGTTTGTTTCCTGATTGTCAGACATATTTAAATCCTCAAGTGTGTCAAACTCCAAGGCCATAATAATTTAAGAGAGAATAACTCTAAAAATGATGTCGGTGGAGTGTTTTTCCAGTTTGGCCAGTGATATTGGAAAGAGTTTGTGATCGCAATCGTGTGCCCCTGGGAGCTGCCTGTAGACACTATATCATCTCGGATAATTAAAGGATAAAAAAAAAAAAATCACTTGCCTCTGAATCTGGGATCAACTATTCTACCAATATATAAGCTAAAGGATCAAAACCCCTCAAGACTGAAACAACTAGAATATAAACCTGATAAATAATAGTTTTTACTCCTGCTAAAATTTTCCCCATTGCCAATAAGATGTAACTGCATTGCTTTCCGTGTTAGCCTGTCATACTTCCAAAAAGTTATCTTGGTGTCTCAAAGTTGTGTCTACTGAAGAGGTACAGACTCAAAAACAGGGAGTCATGTAAACAGGCGCATGGCTGGTGTGTGATGACCCGGAAGGATGGGGACTGTGGCCCGCTAGAGAGCACACACGCCGTCTTTTTGTTGTTTTTTTGCGGTACGCGGGCCTCTCACTGTCGCGGCCTCTCCCGTTGCGGAGCACAGGCTCCGGTCGCGCAGGCCCAGCGGCCATGGCTCACGGGCCCAGCCGCTCCGCGGCACGTGGGATCCTCCCGGACCGGGGCACGAACCCGCGTCCCCTGCATCGGCAGGGGGACTCTCAACCACTGTGCCACCAGGGAAGCCCTTCTATTCACATTTTTAGAGAATCAGGGAAGCTTATGCCGAATGGCACATGCAGTTGAAGGGGAGGAGCCCAGGCTGGCAGGGGGGTGAGCCAGGGGGTAGAGGTGCTGGAGCTCCGGGTTCCGAGAGCCAGGGGGTGTTCCAGAACTGTGCTGTCCAACATAGTGGGCCCTGGCCACATAGGACTGTCCAGCACTTGAGTGTGACTATAGTGAATTGAGATGTGAAACGCACAGGCTTTGGAAACAGTATAGAAGAGAGAGCAAATATCTCATTTTTTATATTGATTACATGCCGAAATGGTAATATTTTAGATGTGTTGGGTAAATAGAGATTAATTTTACCTATTTATTTTTTACTTTTTTTGTTTATTAAAGTATAGTTGATTTACAATATAGTTTCAAGTGTACAGCAAAGTACACTTATTCAGTATGTATATTCTGTATGTATATTCAGTTATACATATATTTTTTCCAAATTCTTTTCCATTATAGGTTATTACAAGATATTGAATATAGTTCCTTGTATATATAGTAAATCCTGTTTTTTATCTATTTTATATGTAGTCATGTATATCTGTTAATCCCCAACTCCTAATTTATCCCTCCCTCACCCCTTCTCCTTTGGTAACCGTAAGTTTGTTTTCTATGTCTGCGAGTCTATTTCTATTTTGTAAAATAAGTTAGTGTGCTAATTTTTGAAAATACGTCAGGCTCTTTATGTATAACTGGCATATTTGTGCATACGTACACTAAAGGGCTGTCTTAAAAAGAGCTAAAGATGTGCGTCTGCTCTTGTCAATCAGTGACCATCCTCTTCCCACTTTAAGAGTATTAAAAACAAGACAACAGGCCCCCAAATGAAGCCCAACATCACCAAACCGAGTTAATGACAGTTTCAGCTCTCCCAGAAATGGAATCTTAAACCAGTCAAGAAATCGCGTGATCAGTGCTAGTGAGGTCACCTACCTGATCGACCCCTGCCATCCCCTAAAGGAAAGTGAACTTACAATAAACAACCCATGTTTTTACATGGTTTAACTTCCTTGTTCCTGCTCCCTCTGCCTGGCGAAGTCTTTCATTTTGTACAGCTCCTCGGAGCCCCCTTGTACTTGCTAGATCGGGTGCTGCCCGACTTGAATCGATTTTTGCTCCAATAAACTTGTAAACGATTTGATATGCTTCAGTTTATCTTTTAACAAGAGTGAAACCAGTTTTTTAATTCTCCACCAGTGGCCAACCATTTAAATCATCCAAATCATTTGGCTTTTGCCCCAGGCATCTGTAACTCCTATCTTACTGTCCATTCGTTCTGTACAATGGTCACTACCTTTGGGAGTATCGTGCAGGGAGAAAAGTCAAGCTCCCGGCCATGTGGGGGAGTTTTAAGGGGACAGAATTCAGTGGATGTTAAAATCTTAAGCTGTATTAAAGCTGCATGTCCTTAAAGCACCAGATTTTGGCAATTAAAAAAAAAATTCTGATTCCCTATGAGCTCATCTTGTCTGTAGAATGAATAAACGGTTTTAAGGTTTTGTCAATGAAATATAAACAATCAGAAAGGTATGACTTTCCCTTCTGGACCTCGATGCTTACCAACTCTCAGCGCACTTGTGGGTGCCTGCCCGCTGGGACCTATGGAGAGGGCCTGGAAAATGGGCGAGGTCTGGGCAAAGGAACTCCGTCCACAGGCATCCCGGGACACAGGGAGCATCCTTCTACCCCAGCTCTTTGCTTCTGCTCGGCATCGAAGTTGCAGGGAGAGGGGCCTCCAGAAGTGGAAACATTTTTAAATCAGTCTTTTAACTTTTCGCCTGTGGATCCAGCTGCGTTGACACAAAGCCACGTTTGAGCCTGATGTCTCGGAAGCCTGGCACCACGGAGTGTTTTTCTACTGGGACCCATAATGGCTGCTTTTAAGAGTTCAGTTCTATCAATGTGGTGCTTGAACCGGCCTTTCAGCTGACCTCCAAAAGGAAATCGTTTTAAAAGGAAGAATTTTAAGTCTGCCAAGAGTCAGATAATGGCACAGCACAGAAAAAGCAAGGGTTGTGTGGTTTTTATATTAAAATACAAGTCTCTTAATGCCTCAAAACAGCAGCCTCCAGAAAAATGTGAAGTTTCATCGATGAGGCTAGAAAAAACAGTTTTTTAAAGATCCAAGTTTTCCCTCTTTGTTCCTTGTGATTTATCAGAAAGGAACAAGTTCCTTCTTCCTGAATCTCCTCCTGCCTCTATTTTGAGTTTTATACAAGCGGCTGTTGTCATTAAAGTAAATTTCAAAGTTCTCTGAAAGTGGCCACGCTGTGGGCACAGCCTCCCCTGCGGAGCTTTGAGCCTGGCCCTGCGGAAAAATGTGCCCAGGGACAAAGGCCACTGACATTTGCTTAATCCCACATCATCTCTAAACTAACATTAAGAGAACCCTCACTGGGTTTCGTTTTCTGAGCAGGTCTTGTGTAGCTAACCCCACCCCCCAGCTCTCCTTTTGCTGGATGCAGAATCGAGCGAGGCCCCCCGAGGACGAGGGGACTGTTCACTGTCCCCGCACATCCGTCTGGCTCGGGGAGGCTGTCATTTCTCCTAGGAGAGATGGTTTGTAAGGAGAAATGCTGTGCATCCCGTCATTGGTGTGCACTCTGGCTGGATTCCAGATGGGACATAGCACATGGATCAGTCAGTTTGCGAGTGATGTAGTCTATGGTTCTCACAGACCTTTTGGCCACCGTGGTCATCTTACCTTCTGTTTGCAGCCGTCACAGTCATAGGTGCGGCTGAAAGCACAGCACAGGCTACTAGGAGGCTGGGTGTGGGGTACACTGAATTCAGCAAAATTTCCACCTGCACTTTTCTCACCCGATGCTCGCTCCTGGTGCTGTATATCCAGTGCTGAGACCAACTTCTAAGGGAGTGTGTGTAGGGTTTAGAAATGGCCCCCAGAAGGGAGGCTGCCTAATGACCCTGCCCTCTGACAATGACCTCCAAGCCTGCTGGGAACGGGGGCAGGGGGAGAGGACAGTGCAGCAAGGCAGCAGAGAGAAAGCCTTGAGGAGGACGAGATGGAGGTGGAGGAAGGAGTCCAGGTGGTGCAGAGGTGACACTGGAGGATCCAGTCCAAGGGGGAAGAAGGATTTTCAGTTTCTGGAGTCCCAGACGAGGTGAAGCTTGGAGACAGGGACAGTCAAAGGGGATTGGGAAAATTTTCCAGCTCTTGGGAGGCCTACCCAGCTGCCCGAGACCCAGAGGGACAGAGAGCCCTGGGCTCCCGAGAGCGTGTTGGTGGTGGCACTGTGGCAGCCAAAGTGAGACTGGCTGGGAAGGTGTATCAGTCAGCTGTCATCTCAATGGTGCTGCTTAACAAAGTGCCCCCAAACTCAGAGGCGTACAACCACAAGTGTTTCCTTCTCACGGTCACATCTGCAGGTTGGCTGGAGTTCATCTGGACGTGGCTCCCAGGCCTGGGCTGGTTCAGGTGTGCACGTGCTTCTCAGCCTTCTGGGCTCTCTGAGATGTGTCTTTCTCATGCGGTGACAGAGGTGCGTTAGGACACAAATCCCACTGCACAAGCACTTTTAAGGCCAGTGCCCGCATCACTGCTTCTGTTGGCCAAAGCAGGTCATACAACCAAGCCCAGTGTCGAGGATTCAGGGAGATATGCTCTGCCTCTCTTGAGGGGAGCTGCAAGGTCACGTGGCAAAGGGCATGGACCAAGGGAGGTGTGAAGAGTTGGAGGTGGGTAGCATGATCAAGTTGATTTCTGCCAGCATGTCCAGGTGGTGGTCACGGCTCAGATGGGCTCTCGCTAGCTAAACTCATGCAGCTGTCCCATAAGCCAGGATGCCAGTGGATTGATTTGCAATGAGAAACCAGAATATGCTGTGGATAGGTAATTCTTACCATCCACTCTGTGTATTCTTTTCTCCTAGGAAACCTACTGAGAGCACCTAATCATAATTCAGATTTTGCTTATGAACATGGAGACAGAGCAAGGGGCATGGTTGGATGATCTGAATGGCTTGAAGGATCCAGGTCTGGTTGCTGAAGGCTTCCACCTCCACTACAGGAAAATATCCACCACAGGGGGACTGGGCAGGCCATCCCCATTTAGGTGGGGACCATGTCAACTTGTTGAACTACTCTTTTCTAACCTCAGATCATTCTGAATCTCCATTCTTTCTTTAGGTACAACTCAAGTATAGCTTTAGAGATACAAATGAAATTATTCTTCTCTGACCTCAGGCTGATCATCCTGTTGAGAATTAAGGCATATGGAAAATTCCCCAGCCGCTCAAGTTATTGACTGTGACTTAGGACAAGGTGCTTTGTATTCATGTCTCTGAAATTGTGGGTATCACATCTGGTGGCATGGTGCAGTCCCTGCTAGCCACATGGTCATGTGGTGGTTGTTCTTTCCTGTGTGTGTGCAGACTTGCTTGTTATTCTTGGGGACCTGACTGAACATCTGTAGCCTCAACGTTTCAGTCCACAAAGCGTTTCAGGACCATTTGAGGAAGGAATAAGAATCTAGGTTGTCATCTGAAAACCTTCCATTGACCCATTCTGTGAGATCAAGAAAACACCAGCGTCATGGGACTTTTCTGGTGGCGCAGTGGTTAAGACCGGACTGTGTCTATGGAGGAGTTTCAAGACTATATTAATCAATTTATTTTGCTTATATTTTCCTTTCAGTGTGTGCAGAAAAATTATATATTATAGCACTGTGTGTCTGGATAAACCTTCTGGCTTTTGAGACCTCTTTCAGTAAGACTGAGGTAAATTCTAAGGGATTAGAAAGCATCATGTCATGGTTTAATTGCCAATGTTTAGCCTATACTGGGTGGTGTGTAGAATATGGGCCTTTTGCTGTCACCGGTGACTTAGCAGCTTTCAAATTTAGTATTTCTCCACTGAAGCATTCCAGTGATTGGTCACCAGAAATAGGGAACTCTACTCAAAATTCTGTAATAACCTATATGGGAAAAGAATCTGAAAAAAGAGTGAATATATGTATATGTATAACTGAACCACTTTGCTGTACACCTGAAACTAACACAACATTGTAAATCAATTATACTCCAATATAAAGTAAAAAAATAAATTAAAAAAAAGAGATAGGCAATCTCAGTAAGAATAAAAAGGTGGACACATGGTATTTTCACATTTTGTATAGTGACAAGAAATTTGATAGAGCTAGAATAAAAGATTCATAGTTGGGAGTGATATTAAAAAAAAGAAATGGATCTAGAACCCTGAGACTAGACTCCGCAGCATGGCTAGTAAGGAAGAAACAGGAAGGGAGACCACTTTTTGTATTGATTTTTAAGGCCTTTACTGGCATATCTTAGCCTCTATCTGCCCTCATTATTTTAAAAATTATTTTTATTGAGACATGATTTTCGTACAGTAAAAGTAAAATCTTACACGTACAGGTTAGTGAACTTTTTGCATCACACCCCTGCCGCCACCACTCAGATCAAGGTATAGAACCTCTTCATCACCCCAGCTGGTTTTTGTCAACATTATTTCTGAATAAGAGTGGCCGCTATTCTGATAGCTGTCACATAAAGTGACATAAAGTATATATACTTCTGTGATTGCTTCCTTTTGCTCAATGTAATGTTTTTAAATTCATTCGTGTTGTGATATATATCAATAATTTGTTCCTTTTAATTCCTGGGTACTTATTCTTAGTATGAATATAGCATCATTTTTGTATCCGTTTTCCTGTTTGTGGATATTTAAGTTGTTTTTAGTTTGGCCTATTATGAATTAGATTGCTTTGGATATTCTTGTCTTTTTGTAGACACATACACTCATTTATCCTAGATGTATACCTAGATGTGGAACTCCTTGTTACAGAGTAAGCATAGATATTAGTAGATATTCTAGTTTTCCAGCGTGGTTGGACCAAATTTTACTCCCACCATCAGTGAGAGAGAGTTCCAGTTGCTCTACGTCATTGCCGACACTTGATGTGATCGGTATTTTAAATTTTATCAGCTGCTTACATGGATGTATCTCATTGTGGTTTTAATTCTGATTTTCCTGATGAGTAATAGCATTGAACACCTTTTCACGTGCTTTAGATTTGCATATTCTCTTTAGTGTAGGGTACATTCAAGTCTTTTGCGCCTTTAAAAAAATTGTTTTGTCTTTTTTCTTACTGGTTTTCAGGGTTTTTAAAAATATATATTCTGGGTACAAGTTCTTGATATATTCACTTTTTTTTTTTTTTTTTTTTTTGTGAACTTTTTAAAAAATTTTTATTGGCGTATAGTTGCTTTACAATGTTGTGTTAGTTTCTACCGTACAGCATTTTTGTGGTACGTGGGCCTCTCACTGCTGTGGCCTCTCCCGTTGCGGAGTACAGGCTCCGGATGCGCAGGCTCAGCAGCCATGGCCCACGGGCCCGGCCGCTCTGTGGCACGTGGGATCCTCCCGGACCAGGGCATGAACCCACGTCCCCCGCATCGGCAGGCGGACTCTCAACCACTGTGCCACCAGGGAAGCCCTATATATTCACTTTTTAATGATGTGTTTTGTTGAACAAAGTTTTTCATTTTAATGAAGTCTATTCCTTTTTAATGGTTTGCCCCTTTTAAATGTTTTACTGATATGGTTCTTGCTTTTTACGTCCTATTAAAAAAATCTTCCCCCACCTGTCGTTGAGGTGGTCAATTAGAGATAATTTCTCTTGACAATTCAGTTGCATGCCAAAGTTAACATATTTTCTTGATTAGGGAGGACGGAAGTCAGATCAGGCTACAACTGGGTGAGGCGGGAAGTATGCCAGAGGTTGTCAGGAAGATGAATTCAGCTGATTTGTAGAATTGAAGCAGAAAGAGGCCCAGCGCTGTTAGGTTTTGGTCCAAGGACTGAAAGGAAAAATGTATTCTAGAGGCTTTGTGGTTGGGTTACCAGACAATTGTCTGTATTGCTGTCTGGCCCATGTTGTATCTCTTAGAGTATTTTGAAAGGCTTGTCAAACTCCTTCATAAAGTCAAACACTTAGATGTTCACAACCCCTGACCTATTCCTCAGAAACATTAAAAAGTCAAGAAATTCATGTTTTAGAGACATCATGCTCATGTCTACCAGCCATCATTTTTTTCCTAAGTGCTCAGAACCCACCCTCTTAACAATTCTTTCAAAACCATATTCAGGAAATAAAATCTCCCCTTGAAATAACATCTGCCCAACCCTCGCTCACTCGTCTCCTGTTCTCCATAAGTTTTCCTTAAAAAAAAAATCAATGTCAATAGTTCCGTGATCTCATCTGTTTTCCTGCAGTCCAGGGTAAATGTTTGGGTCTGCTTTTCATAGTGAGACCCTGGCAGGACTGGGATGGAACTGCCCAGGCTTGGGGACAGAGCCAAGTGGAAGTTGGCGGGAGGCACAGGACATGTGGGGAGAAGGCAGGACCACTGTCAACTCGGTGTCCCAAAGCGGATTGAGCTCAGGTCCAAGCAGCTGAGCTGAGACCCCAGAGCTGGGAGGGGGACTCCGGAGGCCATGGGGGCGGCAAGGCTTTCCTGGGAAAATAGTGGGAGGTCCCTCCATGCCAGGTGTTGGGAGGTGGAGCTATTGAATAATATCCTCTGAACTGAGAAGGAACTTTGAGAATGAAAAGTGGAGCAGACAACTCCATAAGGTGCAATTGTGAAGTCTGTTGTGGGGAACTTGCATAGAGGCAGGAAAGATGAGGCAGACAGATGATCCAGAGGCCTTCGAAGCTGCCCTCTGTGCGGCCGAAAGGGGGACAGCAGGATTAAAGGGGCCAAAAGTAAAAACAGAATCTGACTACCAAGCGAGAAGCACGTCCATACTGACTGCAACCGGGGGTTTTCCTCCACCCGTGGGTCTCATGACCCTTAACCATCTGTGTCAGCAAAAGGAACGCTTCCAGTTTTCATATCAGATGAAGGCAGGGGTGCACGTTGATAGGGAGCTCATCTGGCTTGGGTGCATCCCTCGTGAGGAGGCTGAAGCTCAGCCACAAGGAGAGGGGAGTGGGGGGGACTGTGGGCCTAGGAGGGAGCTGGCGAACGGAGTCAGTGTGGTTCAGCTGCACACCAGGCCATCCCAGGAGTTTCATCCTTAGAATGTTGGGACAACAGCAATGGAGCTGAGTGTCCTAGGGGACAGTAAGTTGGCAGGAACAAGATGAGGAGTAGCCACTCACCTTCCAGGAGGGTGAGCTGGCTGAAGCTACAGAGGTGCCCTTGGGCCTTCACCCTCAGGAACAGGATAGATGGATATGGTGCCATAGAAGGGGAGGGCTCTTGGTCTCAGCTGTACCGCTCATTAATCGTAGGACACTGGGCAAGATGGTACCTCCATCCCAAGACTGACAAGGAGATCAAATAGAATAGTAAGTGTAAAACGCTGACTTTCCTATTTTCCTCCCATTTTTTTAGCCCTTCCTTCCTGTTGCTACACCCAACAGGAAGTTTCCAGGCCTTGTCTTTTCTGCCCACTTTCCACACTGAACTTTCCACATTGAACAGTCACAATGTCTTGAAAAAAAAACCTGCCCTTGGCTCCCACATAGATCCCTCTGTTCCATGACAATGGCTACCATGTTGTATTAGTCGGCGAGGGCTGCCATAGATGGAGTGGGTGGTGTAAACAACATGAATTAATTTCCTCACAGTTCTGGGGGCTGGATGTTCAAGATCAAGGTGCTGGTGGATCAGATTCCTCTGAGGCCTCTCTCCTTGGTGTGCAGACGGCCGCCCTCTTGCTGCTTCTTCACATGGTCCTTCCTCTGTGTGTGTGCATCCCTGGTGTCTCTCCCTGTGTATCCTAATCTTCTCTTCTTACAAGAACACCAGTCATATTGCCATGGGGCAGCCACCCTAAGAGCCGCATTTTAACCCAGTTACCTCTGTAAAGGTCCTGTCCATAAATACAGTCACGTTCTGAGGTACTTGGGGTTAGGGCTTCAACATTTGAATTTTGGGGGTGAACTTCAGTCCATCACACGTGTACATGCTGACAACGCCCATGTTTCTATCTCCAGCACGTGTCCCCCCATCAAGAGCCAGGTCAGTGGACGGACCTACCTCCTGAACTTCCCTACTGACAGCTCAAACTCAGCAGTTCTCAAATTCACGAAGCCAAGACTGGGTTTTGAGGTGGGGGGGGGGGTGTCAAAAAATCCTACTGTTTTTGTGTATAAATCACAGAGACAGGGCTTCCCTGGTGGCGCAGTGGTTAAGAATCCGCCTGCCAATGCAGGGGACACGGGTTCGAGCCCTGGTCCGGGAAGATCCCACATGCCTCGGAGCAACTAAGCCCGTGAGCCACAACTACTGAGCCTGCACTCTAGAGCCTGCGAGCCACAACTACTGAAGCCTGCGTGCCTAGAGCCCATGCTCCGCAATGAGAAGCCACCGCAATGAGAAGCCCACACACTGCAACAAAGAGTAGCCCCCGCCCGCCACAACTAGAGAAAGCCCATGCGAGCAATGAAGACCCAACGCAGCTAAAAATTAATTAATCAATTAATTAATTAATTAAAATTAGGGCTTCCCTGGTGGTGCAGTGGTTGAGAGTCCGCCTGCCGATGCAGGGGACACGGG
>NW_006781263.1:677383-707188 GCF_000442215.2 Lipotes vexillifer
GGGGAAGGGCCAAAAAGTGGAGGGGCCCGCGTACCCCAAAAAAAAAAAAAAAAAAAAAAAAAAATTAATTAATTAAAATTAATTTTTAAAATCACAGAGATACATCTGACAACGTATAACCAAATATACAGTATGTCTGTGGTATTCAAATTTAATGAGGGGGACTTCCCTGGTGGTCCAGTGGTTGGGACTTCGCCTTCCAGTGCAGTGGGTACGGGTTTGATCCCTGGTCGGGGAACTAGATCCCACATGCCTTGGGGCCAAAAAACCAAAACATAAAACAGAAGCAATATTGTAACAAATTCAATAAAGACTTTAGAAAAATGGTCCACATCAAAAAAAAAAAAATCTTTGAAAAAAGAATTTAATGAGGGACTTCCCTGACAGTCCAGTTGATAGGACTCCGTACTTCCACTGCAGGGAGCATGGGGTCGACCCCTGGTTGGGAACTAAGATCCCGCATGCTGTGTGGCACAGCCAAAAGAAAAAAAGGAAAAAGAAAAAAAAATTGAATGAAAGGAATCAATTGGAAAACATTGTCTAAAAGTCTCCTGGAAGAGGGGGTCGGGCAATAACAATAATAACAAAACCCCAGCGGCTTATAACAGGCAGGAAAAGTTACTATTGACACTACCCTGGCTTTGGACCATCTTGGTGGCACTATTTAGTTTGCAGGGTTCATGTCCTCTTTTCTGGAGTTGGGAGTTAACAGCTGAACTTTCATAAAGTTGTTTGGTTAAGTTTGCTCTGAGAGGCACCAGGCTTTTTGGCAAAACATCTGTCTGTTTGTGGTTAAGATTTTCCTGGTTCTTATTACAACCAGACTTGGTACATTTCATGAAGCTTGTCTCTGATAAACAAGGGGCCAGTTCATCAAAGACGGTGTCTTTTGAATCTTTCCTTCCTCACTTCTCTAAAGCTCCTCCCCCTCTTGGCTGACAGAACTGAATTTGACAAGAAGAAAAAAGACCAGATTCTTTAGTTCCAGCCCGTATTTCCTTTGTCAAAGTATGATTGTTAAAGAGTTATTAAAATATAGCTCTCCTGCAGACATCAAAGGTACATGACCTAAAGATTTTCTTCACCCCTTAAGAAAGCATCAGCAGAATGGCCAAACTAATTACAAATAGGTTACAGGAGACTCTGATGCATATATATCGTCAACTCAAAGCCAGGCTGCTAAAATAGGCTCGCAACTTAGAGACCCAACTAGTTACTGACCTACAGGGCAGTCAAACTATAATCTTTGGAGTTCTTCTCTACTGGACGAATTTAATTTGTAAATTATATTTGGATGATTATATCTGGATATTTGGGACAATTTTTCTTCAATTGTCATTTGGACTCACCTTAACATTTTCTATACCAGTTTGTCTGGGCTGTGAAATCTTAACAAGCTTTAGTTCTTCATTTGCCCTTTTGAGTATCTGAAAGGCGATCTGAAAAACTTTTACATCAAAGGCACCTAGTAGCTAGGTGCCTCCACTAGTTTGCTGTAAATGTTTATAGCACCCCAGTATGTAGTACTTGCCTATTTTCGTGGTGTAAATACTCCAGTCAGGGTGAACTTCAGCCGACTAAGGCATTGAAGACAGAGTGGGGAAGAGATTTATACAGTCACTACTCCGTGCCAGTATTTTCTGGTCCCAGCACAGCATTGGTTGTGTGCTGTGACGTACATTTTATGGATTATTGTCATGGTGTTCTTTCCAAGGGTGTGGAATCAAGGTCACTGGGTAACGATCTTTGAAGAGCCTGAGAGATTAGCTCATCCAGTTGTTCTAAGATTATAATCCTTGGAACTATAATATTCCTTGAGAGTACCTCAGGAGTTACACAAACTTAATTCAGATTTCTTTTTAAAAGTTTGGGCTTCCCTGGTGGCTCAGTGGATAAGAATCCGCCTGCGAATACAGGGGACACGGGTTTGATCCCTGGTCCAGGAAAATCCCACACGCGGTGGAGCAACTAAGCCCACGAGCCACAACTACTGAAGCCTGCCTGCCTAGAGCCCTTGCTCCTCAGCAAGCGAAGCCACTGCAGTGAGAAGCCCACACACCACAACAAAGAGTAGACCCTGCTCGCCACAACTAGAGAAAGCCTGCGTGCAGCAACGAAGACCCAACACAGCCAAAAAACAAACAAACAAACAAACCATGTACCACTGTGACATGTACGTAATGTGATAGGAAAGTGGTACAGCTACACTGGGATGTTCTAGTGTTTTCAAAAAAAAAAATTTTATTTTTAAAAATATGATGAAAATATACACATATACATATATGTAACAAACATAAAAAGAAATATAGGGGGGCTTCCCTGGTGGCGCAGTGGTTGAGAGTCCGTCTGCCGATACAGGGGACATGGGTTCGTGCCCCGGTCCGGGAAGATCCCACATGCCGTGGAGCGGCTGGGCCCGTGAGCCATGGCTGCTGAGCCTGCGCGTCCGGAGCCTGTGCTCCGCAGCGGGAGAGGCCACAACGGTGAGAGGCCCGCATACCGCAAAAAAAAAAAAGAAATATAGGGGACTGATGAACACTAAGTTTAGAATTCTTGTAACTGCTTTTTTATTTAATTTGTTTTTATTTTTTAACCGAAGTATAGTTGAGGTACAATATGATATATGTCACAGGTGTACAATATAATGATTCACCATTTTTAAAGATTATACTCCATTTATAGGTATTATAAAATATAAAATATTCCCTGTGTTGTACAATACATCTCTGTAGCTTATTTTATACCTAATAGTTTGTACCTCTTAATCCCCTCCCCTATGTTGCCCCTTCCGCCTCCCCTCTCCCCATTGGTAACCGCTTGTCTGTTCTCTGTATCTGTGAGTCTGCTTCTTTTTTGTTATATTCACTAGTTTGTTGTATTTTTTAGATTCCATGTATAAGTAATATCATACAGTATATGCCTCTCCCTGTCTGGCTTATTTCATTTAGCATAATACCCTCCTAGTCCATCCATGTTGCTGCAGATGGCAAAATTTCATTCTTTTTTTTTTTTAACATCTTTATTGGAGTATAATTGCTTTACAATGGTGTGTTAGTTTCTGCTGTATAACAAAGTGAATCAGCAATATGTATACATATATCCCCATATACCCTCCCTCTTGCGTCTCCCTCCCACCCTCCCAATCCCACCCCTCTAGGTGGTCACAAAGCACCGAGCTGATCTCCCTGTGCTATGCGGCTGCTTCCCACTAGCTATCTATTTTACATTTGGTAGTGTATATAAGTCCATGCCACTCTCTCACTTCGTCCCAGCTTACCCTTCCCCCTCCCCGTGTCCTCAAGTCCATTCTCTACGTCTGCATCTTTATTCCTGTCCTGCCCCTAGGTTCATCAGAACCTTTTTTTTTTTTTTTAAGATTCCATATATATGTGTTAGCATATGGTATTTGTTTTTCTCTTTCTGACTTACTTCACTCTGTATGACAGACTCTAGGTCCATCCACCTCACTACAAAAAACTCAATTTCGTTTCTTTTTATGGCTGAGTAATATTCCATTGTGTATACGTGCCACGTCCTCTTTATCCATTCATCTGTTGATGGACACTTAGGTTGCTTCCATGTCCTCGCTATTGTAAATAGTGATGCAATGAACATTGTGGTACATGACTCTTTTTGAATTATGGTTTTCTCAGAGTATATGCCCAGTAGTGGGATTGCTGGGTCATAGGGTAGTTCTATTTTTAGTTTTTCAAGGAACCTCCATACTGTTTTCCATAGTGGCTGTATCAATTTACATTCCCACCAACAGTGCAAGAGGGTTCCCTTTTCTCCACACCCTCTCCAGCATTTATTGTTTGTAGATTTTTTGATGATGGCCATTCTGACTGGTGTGAGGTGATACCTCATTGTAGTTTTGATTTGCATTTCTCTAATGATTAATGATGTTGAGCATTCTTTCATGTGTTTGTTGGCAATCTGTATATCTTCTTGGGAGAAATGTCTATTTAGGTCTTCTGCCTATTTGGGATCTTCCCGGACCGGGGCACGAACCCATGTCCCCTGCATCGGCAGGCGGACTCTCACCACTGCGCCACCTGGGAAGCCCTCACTGTAGTTTTGATTTGCATTTCTCTAATGATTAGTAATGTTGAGCATCCTTTCATGTGTTTGTTGGCAATCTGTATATCTTCTTTGGAGAAATGTCTGTTTAGGTCTTCTGCCCGTTTTTGGATTGAGTTGTTTGTTTTTTTGATGTTGAGCTGCATGAGCTGCTTGTGTATTTTGGAGATTAATCCTTTGTCAATTGCTTCGTTTGCAAATATTTTCTCCCATTCTGAGGGTTGTCTTTTCATCTTGTTTATGGTTTCATTTGCTGTGCAAAAGATTTGAAGTTTCATTAGGTCCCATTTGTTTATTTTTCTTTTTATTTCCATTACTCTAGGAGGTGGGTCAAAAAGGATGTTGCTGTGATTTATGTCAAAGAGTGTTCTTCCTATGTTTTCCTCTGATGGTTTTATAGTGTCTAGCCTTACATTTAGGTCTTTAATCCATTTTGAGTTTATTTTTGTGTATGGTGTTAGGAAGTGATCTAATTTCATTCTTTTACATGTAGCTGTCCAGTTTTCCCAGCACCACTTATTGAAGAGGCTGTCTTTTCTCTAGTGTATATTCTTGCCTCCTTTATCAAAGATAAGGTGACCATATATGTGTGGGTTTATCTCTGGGCTTCCTATCCTGTTCCATTGATTTATATTTCTGTTTTTGTGCCAGTACCATACTGTCTTGATTACTGTAGCTTTGTGGTATTGCCTGAAGCCTGGGAGTCTGATTCCTCCAGCTCCATTTTTCATTCTCAAGATTGCTTTGGCTGTTTGGGGTCTCTTGTGTTTCCATACAAATTGTGAAGTTTTTTGTTCTAGTTCTGTAAAAAATGCCATTGGTAGTTTGGTAGGGATTGCACTGAATCTGTAGATTGCTTGGGTAGTAGAGTCATTTTCACTATATTGATTCTTCCAATCCAAGAACATGGTATATCTCTCCATCTGTTTGTATCATCTTTAATTTCTTTCATCAGTGTCTTATAGTTTTCTGCATACAGGTCTTTTGTCTCCTTAGGTAAGTTTTTCCCTAGGTATTTTATTCTTTCTGTTGCAATGGGAAATGGGAGTGTTTCCTTAATTTCTCTTTCAGATTTTTCATCATTAGTGTATAGGAATGCAAGAGATTTCTGTGCATTAATTTTGTATCCTGCAACTTTACCAGATTCATTGATTAGCTCTAGTAGTTTTCTGGTAGCATCTTTAGGATTCTCTATGTATAGTATCATGTCATCTGCAAACAGTGACAGCTCTACTTCTTCTTTTCCGATTTGGATTCCTTTTATTTCCTTTTCTTCTCTGATTGCTGTGGCTAAAACTTCCAAAACTATGTTGAATAAGAGTGGTGAGAGTGGGCAACCTTGTCTTGTTCCTGATCTTGGTGGAAATGCTTTCAGTTTTTCACCATTGAGGATGATGTTGGCTGTGGGTTTGTCATATATGGCCTTTATTATGTTGAGGTAAGTTCCCTCTATGCCTACCTTCTGGAGAGTTTTTAATCATAAATCGGTGTTGAATTTTGTCAAAAGCTTTTTCTGCATCTATTGAGATGATCATATGGTTTTTATCCTTCAGGTTATTAATATGGTGTATCACTTTGATAGATTTGCATATATTGAAGAAACCTTCCATTCCTGGGATAAACCCCACTTGATCATGGTGTATTATCTTTTTAATGTGCTGTTGGATTCTGTTTGCTAGTATTTTGTTGAGGATTTTTGCATCTGTGTTCATCAGTGATATTGGTCTGTAGTTTTTTTGTGACATCTTTTTCTGGTTTTGGTATCAGGGTGATGGTGGCCTCGTAGAATGAGTTTGGGAGTGTTCCTCCCTCAGCCATATTTTGGAAGGCTTTGAGAAAGGTAGGTGTTGGTTCTTCTCTAAATGTTTGATTGAATTCGCCTGTGAAGCCATCTGGTCCTGGGCTTTTGTTTGTTGGAAGAGTTTTAATTTCAATTTCAGTGCTTGTGATTGGTCTGTTTATATTTCTATTTCTTCCTGGTCCAGTCTTGGAAGGTTGTGCTTTTCTAAGAATTTGTCTATTTCTTCCAGGTTGTCCATTTTATTGGCATATAATTGCTTGTAGTAATCTCTCATGTTTCTTTGTATTTCTGCAGTGTCAATTGTTACTTCTTTTTCATTTCAAATTCTGTTGATTTGAGTCCTCTCCCTTTTTTTCTTGATGATCTGGCTAGTGGTTTACCAATTTTGTTTATCTTCTCAAAGAACCAGCTTTTAGTTTTATTGATATTTCCTATTGTTTCCTTCATTTCTTTTTCATTTATTTCTGATCTGATTGTTATGATTTCTTTCCTTCTGCTAAATCTGGGGGTTTTTTGTTCTTCTTTCTCTAATTGCTTTAGGTGTAAGGTCAGGTTGTTTTTTTGAAATTTTTCTCATTTCTTGAGGTAGGATAGTATTGCTATAAACTTCCCTCTTAGAACTGCTTTTGCTGCATCCCATAGGTTTTGGGTCGTTGTGCTTTCATTGTCATTTCTTTCTAGGTATTTTTTGATTTCCTCTTTGATTACTTCAGTGATCTCTTGGTTATTTAGTAGTGTATTGTTTAGCCCCCATATGTTTGTATTTTTTACAGCTTTTTTCTGGTAATTGATATCTAGTCTCATAGCATTGTGGTCAGAAAAGATACTTGATAAGATTTCAATTTTCTTACATTTACCAAGGCTAGATTTGTGACCCAAGATATGATCAATCCTGGAGAATGTTCCGTGAGCACTTGAGAAGAAAGCGTATTCTCTTGTTTTTGGATGGAAAGTCCTATAAATATCAGTTAAGTCCATCTTGTTTAATGTATCATTTAAAGCTGTGTTTCCTTATTTATTTTCATTTTGGATGATCTGTCCATTGATGAAAGTGGGGTGTTAAAGTCCCCCACTATTATTGAGTTACTGTCAATTTCCCCTTTTATGGCTGTTAGCATTTGCCTTATGTATTGAGGTGCTCCTATGTTGGGTGCATAAACATTTACAATTGTTATATCTTCTTCTTGGATTGATCCCTTGATCATTATGTAGTGTCCTTCTTTGTCTCTTGTAATAGTCTTTAGTTTAGAGTCTATTTTGTCTGATATGAGAATTGCTACTCCAGCTTTCTTTTGATTTCCATTTGCATGGAATATCTTTTTCCATCCCCTCACTTTCAGTCTGTGTGTGTCCCTAGGTCTGAAGTGGGTCCCTTTTAGACAGCATATATATGGGTCTTGTTTTTGTATCCATTCAGCAAGCCTGTGTCTTTTGGTTGGAGCATTTAATCCATTCACGTTTAAGGTGATTATCGATATGTATGTTCCTGTTACCATTTTCTTAATTGTTTTGGGTTTGTTTTTTTAGGTCTTTTCCTTCTCTTGTGTTTCCTGCCTAGAGAATTTCCTTTAGCATTTGTTGTAAAGCTGGTTTGGTGGTGCTGAATTCTTTTAACTTTTGCTTGTCTGTAAAGGTTTTAATTTCTCTGTTGAATCTGAATGAGATCCTTCCTGGGTAGAGTAATCTTGTTTGTAGGTTTTTCCCTTTCATCACTTTAAATATGTCCTGCCACTCGCTTCAGGCTTGCAGAGTTTCTGCTGAAAGATCAGCTGTTAACATTATGGGGATTCCCTTGTATGTTATTTGCTGCTTTTGATTTTTTCTTTGTATTTAATTTTTGATAGTTTGATTAATATGTCTTGGCATATTTCTCCTTGGATTTATCCTGTATGGGATTCTCTGCACTTCCTGGACTTGATTGACTATTTCCTTTCGCATGTTAGAGAAGTTTTCAACTGTAATCTCTTCAAATGTTTTCTCAGTCCCTTTCTTTTTCTCTTCTTCTTCTGGGACCCCTATAATTCGAATGTTGGTGCGTTTAATGTTGTCCCAGAGGTCTCTGAGACTGTCCTCAATTCTTTTCATTCTTTTTTCTTTATACTGCTCTGTGCTAGTTATTTCCACTGTTTTATCTTCCAGGTCACTTATCCGTTCTTCTGCCTCAGTTATTCTGCTATTGATTCCTTCTAGAGAATTTTTAATTTCATTTATTGTGTTGTTCATCATTGTTTGTTTGCTCTTTCATTCTTCTAGGTCCTTGTTCAATGTTTCTTGTATTTTCTCCATTCTATTTCCAAGATTTTGGATCATCTTTACTATCATTACTCCAAATTCTTTTTCAGGTAGACTGCATATTTCCTCTTCATTTGTTTGGTCTGCTGGGTTTTTGCCTTGCTCCTTCATCTGCTGCATATTTCTCTGTCTTCTCATTTTGCTTAACTAACTGCGTTTGGGGTCTCCTCTTCTCAGGCTGCAGGTTCGTAGTTCCCATTGTTTTTGGTGTCTGCCCCCAGTGGGGGAGGTTGGTTCAGTGGGTTGTGTAGGCTTCCTGGTGGAGGGGACTGGTGCCTGTGTTCTGGTGGATGAGGCTGGATCTTCTCTTTCTGGTGGGCAGGGCCGCATCTGGTGGTGTGTTTTGGGTGTCTGTGAACTTATTATGATTTTAGGCAGTCTCTTTGCTAATGGGTGGGGTTGTGTTCCTGTTTTGCTAGTTGTTTGGCATGGGGCTTCCAGCATTGGAGATTGCTGGCCGTTGGGTGGAGCTGGGTCTTAGCATTGAGACAGAGGTCTCTGAGAGAATGCTCGCCAATTGATATTACGTGGAGCCAGGAGGTGTCTGGTGGTCCAATGTCCTGAACTTGACTCTCCCACCTCAGAGGCTCAGGCCTGACACCGGGCTGGAGCACATGGCTCAGAAGAAAAGGGAAAAAAAAGAAAGAAAAAATAAAATAATTAAAATTTAAAAATTATTAAAATAAAAAAGTAATAAAAAAAAGAAGAGAGCAACCAAACCAATAAAAAAATCCACCAGTGATAACAAGCGTTAAAAACTATACTAAGATAAACATAAAATTGAGAAACAAGTCACTTGCAGGCAGCAAACCCTGTCTACAGTTGCTCCCAAAGTCCACTGCCTCAATTTCGGGTTGATTCATTGTCTATTCAGGTATGTCACAGACGCAGGGTTCATCAAGTTGACTGTGGGGATTTAATCTGCTGCTCCTGAAGCTTCATGGAGAGAATTCCCTTTCTCTTCTTTTTTCGCACAGCTCCCGGGGTTCAGCTTTGGGTTTGGTGCCACCTCTGCATGTAGGTTGCCCTCAGGCTTCTGTTCCCACCCAGAAAGGACGGGGTTAAAGCAGCAGCTGATTAGGGGACTCTTGCTCATTCAGGCTGGGTGGAGGTAGGGGTACGGTAGTTATAACTGGAATGCGGGGTGAGCCTGCGGCGGCAGAGGCCTGCGTGACGTTGCACCAGCCTGAGGCGTGCCATGCGTTCTCCTGGGGAAGTTGTCCCTGGATCACGGGACCCTGGCAGTGGCGGGCTGCACAGGCTCCCGGGAGGGGAGGTATGGATAGTGACCTGTGCTCTCACACAGGCTTCTTGGTGGCTGTAGCAGCAGCATTAGCGTTTCATGCCCGTCTCTGGTGTCTGCACTGATAGCTGCGGCTCACGCCCGTCTATGGAGCTCATTTAGGCGGTGCTCTGAATCCCCTCTCCTTGTGCACCCCTAAACAATGGTCTCTTAGGCAGTTCCAGACTTTTTCCTGGACTCCCTCCTGGTTAGCTCTGGTGCACTAGCCCCCTTCAGGCTGTGTTTATGCCGCCCACTCCAGTCCTCTCCCTGGGCTCTCACCTCCGAAGCCCGAGCCTCGGCTCCCAGCCCCGCCCGCCCCGGCCAGTGAGCACACAAGCCTCTCGGGCTGGTGAGTGCCAGTCGGCACCGATCCTCTGTGCGGGAATCTCTCCGCTTTGCCCTCCGCATCCCTGTTGCTGTGCTCTCCGCCGCGCGGCTCCGAAGCTTCCCCCTCGCCACCCCATGTCTCTGCCAATAAAGGGGCTTCCTAGTGTGTGGAAACTTTTCCTCTTTCACAGCTCCCTCCCAGAGGTGTAGTTCCCATCCCTATACTTTTGTCTCTGTTTTTTCTTTTTTCTTTTGCCCTAATCAGGTATGTGGTGAATCTCTTGCCTTTTGGGAAGTCTGAGGTCTTCTGCCAGTGTTCAGTAGCTGTTCTGTAGGAGTTGTTCCACATGTAGATGTATTTTTGATGTATTTGCCTGGAGGAAAGTAATCTCCTCGTCCTACTCCCTCGCTATCTAGAAGGTCTCCCCCCTCATTTTTTTTTTAATTGAGGTGCAATATACATAACTTAAAGTGCACCTCAGAGATGTAAATACCATTTACATATGTATATACCCATTTTATCATCACCCAGGTTAAGATATATTTTGTTTCTTTTTAAATTAAATTAAATTTATTTACTTATTTTTGGCTGTGTTGTGTCTCCGTTGCTGTGTATGGGCTTTCTCTAGTTGCAGAGTGTGGGCTGTTCTTCTTTGTGGTGCACAGGCTTCTCATTGGGGTGGCTTCTTTTGTTGCGGAGCACAGGCTCAGTAGTTATGGCACGTGGGCTTCAGTAGTTGTGGCACACGGGCTTCAGTAATTGTGGCTCGCAGGCTGTAAAGCGCAGGCTCAGTAGTTGTGGTGCACAGGCTTAGTTGCTCTGTGGCATGTGGGATCTTCCCGGACTAGGGCTCGAACCCATGTCCCCTGCATTGGCAGGCAGATTCTTAACCACTGCACTACCAGAGAAGTCCCTCATTCTTTTCTTTTTTTTTTTTTTTAATGGCTGAGTAGGATTCCATTGTGTGTGTGTGTGTGTGTGTGTATCACATCTTCTTTTTCCATTCTTCTGTTGATGGACACTCAGGTTACTTCCATATCTTGGCAATTGTAAATAATGCACTATGAACATTGGGGCGCATGTATCTTTTTGAATTATGGGGGGAGTTTTTTTGTATATACATCCAGGAGTGGAATTGCTGGGTCATATGGTAGTTCTATTTTTAACTGTCTGAGAAACCTCCATCCTTGTACACTGTTGGTGGGAATGTAAACTGGTACAGCCATAGTAGATTTCTGGTAACTTCTGAAAGGGAGAAGAGAATATAATGAAGGGAGTGCTCAGGGGTGGTGAGGTGTGTGATACTATCTTAAAGCTTTTTTGCATCTCTGAAATACTGCATAAGAAATAATAAAACACACACCCACAAATGCATTTTATATCAAATTTCAAACCTTTCAAAACCACTCACCCATCAAATTGTGCTGCCAGACTAACTTATTTTGTATAAGTGATGGAATAAAGCTTTCCCCCGCCCTCTCTGTTTAATTGAATGTTTTCCAGTGTTGTATGGTGAGCTGTTCAAAAATATTAAACTGTCACTAAAAATCTTGTTTTATATTATTTTATAAAACGAGGCAGTGGAATGTACTTTCAGATTTTAAAGCAATTTCAAACTTAATACATGTTGCAAGTGTAGTACAAAGAATACTAGTATGCCATTTATTTACCCAGATTAATAAATTTTTTTAAAATTTAGTTTATTTATTTTAGCTGCGTTGGGTCTTTGTTGCTGCACACGAGCTTTCTCTAGTTGCTGCGAGTGGGGGCTACTTTTCGTTGCGGTGCGCGGGCTTCTCATTGCGGTGGCCTCTCGTTGTGGAGCTCGGGCTCTAGGCACGCAGGCTTCAGTTGTTGTGGCACGTGGGCTCAGTAGTTGTGGCTCGCAGGCTCTAGAGCACAGGCTCAGTAGCTGTGGTGCATGAGCTTAGCTGCTCATACACTAAACTGTAACCTAACCCATCCCTATTACCTAACACTAACCCTAACCGTAACCCTGAACTTAACCCTTACCTGACCACTGCACCACCAGGGAAGCCCTGGATTAATAAATTTTTAATGTATTCCCACATCTGTTTTATCATTCTCTCTCCTACAAACACATACACACACACACACACACACACACACACACACACACACACAGCCCTTTTCCTAGAGGTTTTGAGAGTCAATTGCATGCATCACGTCTCTGTACTACTTAACACTTCAGTGTTTATTTCTTGAGAACAAGGATGTTCTTATGTCACCACAATACAGTTATCAAATTCAGGAAATTTAACATTGATGCAATACAGTCCATATTCCAGTTTCAGCAGTTATGCCAGTAATGCCACTTAGAGCAATTTTCTTTAGATTTAGATCCAGTCCAGGATCATGTGTCGCATTTATTTGTCATTTCCTTTTAGATCTGTCCTTTCTCCCTCAATCTGAAATGGGTCTTCAGCCTTTCTCTTTCAAGACCCTGACATTTCTGAAGACCTCAGGCCAGTTGTTTTTGCAGAGTGACCCTCAGTTTGGTTTGTCCATTGCTTCTGACAAGTGGATTCGGGTCACATGCTCTTGGGCCCAGAAGACATGCTGTATCCTCCTCCGTGCCCAGTTTCGGGAGGCATGGGGGGCTACAGCTGTGTCCTCCAGTGGGAGGTTTTTGAGAGCCATGATCTGACTAAAAATGAGGGATGAATCAAACGGAGATTATTTAGATCTTTCAGGGTGATGCCTCCCAAGTTGCTCTGAAAAAGTCATCTCGCTGGGTGGGCGGGCCTGCTCTTTCAGCTGTGAGGCACTTTGGTGCCCCAGAAAGGGACTCTGCTCGGTGGCAGGAGCTGCAAAAGCCATCATGTCCATGTGTCTGGCGTGGGGCCCCCTGGGGCATGAAGAGCTAACACCCACCAGGCCACCGGAATGATTGCTGAGTATGGCTGCCCACCCCCGGTTCTCGTTTGATGATGTGACATTTGTGATTTGTGGCTTTTCTGAGATTTCCCTTTTTCCCGTATGAAATGAAGACAGTCTTTCTCCTAAGCCAGGGCCGGGCTGCCCATCATGCATTGCCCGACCCAGACTGAGACAGTGGCCTCTCGGAGAAAAACAGGAAATTAGAACATATGCAGTGGCCACGTCTCGGCTAAATCTTGCGTTTCTCAGTGGTTCCATGTGGCTTGAATAACGGTAATTTTCCTTCCCAGAGTAAAATACCCAACTTAATTAAGATGTATTTTATTGGGTAATGGTTTATTTTAGTGAGTTATTTAGTGTCTAGCACTATTGTAAGCACTTTCACAGATTCGCTTATGCAAATCATTCCACAGATTTCTACTGGGCAGGGAGCACGTGGTGTCGGCAGGGCAGACGTGATGCTCAGGTCCATGGTTTGTGGGTATGTGGGCACTTTCTGAACCTTAGACCATAGCCAGGCTTTGCCCTCCAGAAGCATGAGGCCTGTGGGTAACAAATAGAAACATGGACTCATACATCGTGGGAGGCTGTCGGAGGGGCCGAGGACACCAGGAAAGGGAAGGCCTTGTTGGGGGGGGGGGGCGGGGAAAAGTCACATAGAGGAGGTGCTCCCTGAGCCGAGTCTTGAGGGACAGAAAGTGTTTACCAAGTGGTGGGGGGGTGGGGACATTTGAAACAGAGGGACTGTTGCAGAGAGTCGGGGGGGGGCAGATGAGGGTTGGCTCATGGGGGCGTCGGAAATGGGAATGAAGGTTCGAGTGAAATTGGAGAAGACCTGGGGTATCTGCTGCATCCAAGGGTTCAGGGAATTTATGCCCGAAGTGCCAGGGGCGTCCTGATTAGATTCTGTGTGTTGGAGCAGGGTTTCTCAAACGTGAGGGAAGAACAGGCCCTCACTTGCCCTTCTGAGGGGGTGGGAAGCCTGGGCACACCCCCCAGCCCGTTCACCCCCGGCCACTCTGAGGACGGGCAGCGCTGAGCCCAGGAGGGCAGAACCAGGAGACAGAAGAAAGCCAGGGAAAGTAGGGCCTCGTTGAAGTCACGGAGCCACTGACTTGGCCCCCTGGGTCCCCTAATCGCTTTCACTGCTCAGTGATTGTTAAGCTTTGATTTTGAAATACTTTCAAACTGCAAGAAATGTGCAAGAATGGTTCAGAGAACCCCCATTTACCACTTACGCAGATTCACCAATTTGTACCATTTTATCCCCAGGCTGAATCCTCTCTGAACCCACTGAGAGCAGATAGCGGACATCACGCCCCTTGAGCACTTGCTTCTTCTGTATGTCGTTCCTCAGAACAGGGACCTTCTCTCACATCCCTGCAGTCCTATCATCCAGGACTGGAGCTTAATCATTGATATGATAGTTTACTCTAAACCACAGATACCAATTTTAATCAATTTTCCCAACTGCGTCCTCTATAGCAGGGGTCCCCAACCAGTAGCGTTCCACAGCCTGTTAGGAACGGAGCCACACAGCAGGAGGTGAGTGGTGGGAGGGCGAGCAAGTGAAGCTTCATCTGTATTTACAGCCGCTCCCCATCGCTTGCATTACCGCCTGAGCTCCGCCTCTTGTCAGCATTATGGTGAGGTGTATGATTATTTCATTATATATTATAATGTAATAATAATAGAAGTAAAGTGCACAATAAATGTACTGTGATTGAATCATCCCGAAACCATCCCCCAGCCTCCCAGTCTGTGGAAAAATTGTTGTCCACGAAACCAGTCCCTGGTGCCAAAAAGGTTTGGGACCGCTGCTCTATAGCATGTTTCTTTCTCTAAGTCCAGCATCATGTGTTTTTGGAGGTTCAGGTCTCTTTAATCTCTTTTAATCTGGGAATGATTCCCCAGCCTTTCCTTGTCCTTCATGACATTGATATTTTTGCAAACTCCAGGCCAGTCCTTTATCGAGTTCGTGTGATGTTTCCTTATAACTGGTTTCAGGTTCCCTGCCTCCTGTTGGGATACCCTGTAATTGATGTTGTATTCATCTCGAGTCTGGAGGAACACAGCATCTCTCTGCCCTCAGTGGGGCATTCATCTTGCTCACCTGGTCCTGGTGTGGTCTAGTTTCTCCACTGTTTGATTACCATCATTCCTCTTGCAATTAATGTGCCATCTATAAGGAGAGGTGACTGTTTATTCTTAAGCCAATTTGAATTGGGTTTTCTGTTACTTACGACATAAAAGCTCCTCACTGATTCAAGGGCCTATTTATATTGTGGGATTAATTGCTCATTACCATGGGGAAACAAGCAAGGGATTATGATGAGAAAAATCAGAGGAGTTTCTTAAAAGCTCTAATTGTGGTCAGATGGGAGCAGAACTGGACCAAAGTGCATGGGTATCCTGAGAGGACTTGTCCTCCGGTGACACTTCTTAGTCTTTGAATTTATTTTGCAAGGGCTAGACAAATAAAAGATTCTCTAGTAATACAAATTACATCCTCATTTAAAATAGATTTATCATTAGTTGCACTGAGTAATATAACATTTTAACTTACTTGCAAGTAAGTCTTTCAAATTTTTTGCAAATTTGCAACAGTTTGCAAAGTAAGTCTTTTGTTTCCATTTTTGCCTGGAAATTGTAAGTTATGCTCACAAAGAATAGTGGTTATTCACAGGGACATAGAAATTTTATTCAAAATATGTTTGTGTATTTTTTCTGGATTTTATATTGGCAAATATGTTTCCTTTAATTGTGAATTCCGTACCAAATGAGCAGGATTCCTAAGAGAACTAGTGAACCAGGCTCTGAGACAAGGATTTGTGTAGAAGTCATTAACTGGGAGGTGATCTCAGGAAAGTGGGGACAGGACACAGGGAAGGGGGAGCAGCCGTTAAAGTGTGTTGTGCATGTGTGTGTGTGTGAGTCTGTGATTGTGATTGTCTTGGTTTGGGTGCCCCCAGAAGCAGACTCTAAGATAAGGATTCAAGTGCAGATAGTTTGGGGGGAGGGGTTTTTTTTTTTTTTTTTTGCGATATGTGGGCCTCTCACTGTCGTGGCCTTTCCCGTTGCCGGACGCGCAAGCTCAGCGGCCATGGCTCACGGGCCCAGCCGCCCCGCGGCATGTGGGATCCTCCCAGACCGGGGCACGAACCCGTATCCCCTGCATCGGCAGGCGGACTCTCAACCACTGCGCCACCAGGGAGGCCCGGGAGGGGTTTTTTTAAGGACCAAACTTTAATATTTCAAGGACATCCCAAATGCATTACTGGTGGACGTCACAGAAGCTTCCATTCACACCAGCACGGCGAGAATCAAGAACTCTGAAAGTTAGAGCAGTTACCTCTTTGGATACATAAAAACAGCATATTAAAGCATGTCACAGAGTACAAATAAGGAGGCATTCAGCAGAGCAGAAACAAGCAGCGGGCTAATTGTCCTAACAAGAGGGCAGGGAAGGTCCTGGAGCTCACAGGCCCAGAAACAGTCAAAAAGAAGTGCAGGCATGGCTTTGGGCTAATTCTTATTACAACTAGTCAGAGGAAACCGAGGTTCGGATCTCCTGTGGCTGCAGTTGGATCTCACAGCAAAGAGAACCTTTGGTTGCTTGTCACAAGGAGGCCAAGCAAGGAGAGAGGGGTGAGGTTTAGGCAGCGATGCTCACCCTGGCCAACATCTCTGCGTGAGCTCTGAGCCCGTCCTCTGGCCAGGGGACGTGAAGTGAGAAAGGAAAGGGGAAGGGGTGTGTCGTCAAGCCAGCTCCCACCCTAGGGCGACTAGAGCCTGATCTCACGGGGACCCTGGGAGACAGCGCAGGACGGCGCCTGGGAGCTGCCCGACCTGGGCGGTCCGGGAGCCGGGTCTGGGGAGGCATCGCTGTTGCCAGGCGTCACATGCCTTCAGAATCTCACCTGCCGGCGGCTGCCCACTTAGGCCACGTCACCTTGCTGGTCCAGGTTTGCGGTGTGGCCGGAAGTGACAGTGTGCAAATGTCAGGTGTGAAACACCACGAGGATGGGGGTGCCAGTCAGGAATGTTCTCCTTCTCCTGGGAGCTCCATTCTGGAGAGGGCAGGGCCGGTCTGCACACACATCACTGCTGAGGTTGGAACATCAGGCTGGAAACAGATTGAAAAGGGGCCGTGAATACTCACCCAGGGAACATTGACATTAGTTTCCTAAAAATGGGCTGCAGCGCAGCAACAGGAAGCGGGATGCTGGAAAGGGCCGTTCCCTTAAGGTGGACCCGCGGGATGAAGGGTAGCAGACACACAGTGGGGACCACAGATAGCAACAAGATGCCCAAAACATTGAGGATGGCTCGGTCCAGGGCCTGAGTGGATGTGGGGAGTGGGGAGGAAGATGACCGAGGTTTGGACAAGAGACCCCGCAGGACTGGGGGTGATTGATGGGAACAGTGAAGTGGGAATTCAAGCCTGGTGTTGTCGTTAAGAGAGGGGAGCGTGGACTTCAGGGGAAAGGAATGCTGAGTGGAAAGTCAGCGTTTCAGAGACAGAAACCAAAAAGGAGTGCTTCTTTTTGTAATTTTTTGTAGGCAGATCTTTCTGAGTTCAGAAAAGGAGGTGGGGGAGAAGTAAGAGGACCCGACAAACACTTTTTGGTTTGGTTTTGCTTTTTTTTATTCCTAAATTGGAAGCAGACAAAACAAAGAGCTGTGATCCAGAAATCACACGTGAGCCTGGCAGCTGAATGATTCACTTCTGTCCACTCTCTTTGTACACCTCAGTGAAATCATAGAGGGATAGAAAATAATCAAAAATAGGGAGCAGGGGGCTTCCCTGGTGGCGCAGTGGTTGAGAATCCGCCTGCCAATGCAGGGGACACGGGTTCGAGTCCCGGTCCGGGAAGATTCCACATGCCGCGGAGCAACTAGGCCCGTGAGCCACAGCTACTGAGCCTGCGCGTCCGGAGCCTGTGCTCCGCAACAAGAGAGGCCGCGATAATGAGAGGCCCGCGTACCGCGATGAAGAGTGGCCCCCGCTTGCTGCAACTAGAGAAAGTCCTCGCACAGAAACAAAGGCCCAACACGGCCATAAAATAAACAAATAAATAAAATAAAAAATTAGGGAGCAGGAAGGAAAAGGAAGCACTCGAGCGCTGAGAACAGGGTCCCTGGAGAAGCCGCGGTTAAAATAGAATCTTCCGGCTGTAGGGGAGCCTCGTGTTTGTAGATGGAGGAGCCTGTGATGCCATAGCAGGCAGGTGAGATGAGGCTGCATGGGTAAAACCCCTCTGTAGATCAAAATACCACACACCAATTGCATCGCTGTCCTGACAGCGTTGGGACTATAGCTCTGGTATAGCCAGACTCCTCCCCCTACGATCTGGGTTAGGCCAGAGGGGATTGTGAGGGGCATGGTCTGGGCCTGCACTGAAGGAGATATAGACTATCTTCCTGGCTTTGATGAAAACACTTTCGGCCTTTTGGAGAAAAGCAAAAGGATAAGGCCTTCAGGAAGATGAAAGCATTCACTTCTAATCTTCCCCTTTGTTGGGGACCTGTTACAGCCACCCAAAGAGAGGGAGGCCTTGTTTTACCAAGATAAGCAGCTCGGGGTGGATTCTCAGGCATGTTATCCAGCGTTCTGTTATCTACAGTAACTCGAGGTCAGTAGAAGCTGATTACAGAGGGTCATAGAATATCCCCAACCCCTAAGCAAGTGTGCGTATAGGGCCTTGATCTCAGACACAGGGCAGAGGTATTTGTCAGTGCGTACCGGGAGCGTTTGGACCTCGACAGTGAGGATGCTGGGAGGGGAAGGGCAGCTGGTTTAGGATGAAGACAGGATTGGGGGAGGAGCCCAGGGTGGTAGACCCGTAGTGAAGGGGCTACAGTGTTTTAGAAAAGCTGGGGAAGGAGAGAAGGCAGAGGAGAAGCACGATGGCTGGGCTGCTTTGAAGGAGAGAACATGAGCTTGTAAACTGGAATTAGAAGCTAGAGAGAGATTAGGAGGCCTTAGGGCTGTTGAATCCAAACTTGTCTGTTTTCTCCAAGTGCCACAAGGGTGTAACTCAGGTCACTTGGGACTGAGACTTACACACCTGCAAATGAAGGTCAGGTGAGGGTGGGAGAAGCCCTGAAGCAGTGGTGGAACCTGTGCCCATCCTATCGTGGGCCGTAGGATGACCCAGTCTGCCCTCTGGTAGTGTCCTTAGCCCCACTCTAGCCTCATCCCTCCCCATGGAAGGAGAAGTCTACAGGGTCAAAGGCTGTGCTGACCCAGGGCCCACATCCCCCGATGCCTCTTGCTTCAGATACACGTTCCTTGGAATCCCTGTCCTCACGCCCCACACCTGCTTGCCCCGCCTGTGCAGACTTCCCCCACATCCCTCCGCCCGAGGGCTGGCTCTGCTTCTGGAGACGGGTTTGGGAGGGGATGCGAGATGGACAGGGCTTGGACAGGAAGGCTGGGGTGTCCACCAAGCTGTTCCAGGGAAAAGAAGGGTGACAAGCCAGGGAGTAGGTTCAGGATGGCCCGTGTCCCCACAATCAACACAGAATACTGAAGAGTCTGAACATTTTAAATTGCAACCAGGCTTTCCAAGTCCTTATAATTTCAATTTGTCGTGGTAGAATAGAACACATTTTAGTTAACGTCTTGTCGTCTTGATGTATAACTTTAAAAATTTCAGACATAAAGTATCTGAGTCTCCATTTGTCCTCTTGCCCTGAAAATACTGGTGTCTGCCCAGCATGCCCTTGAAGGCATGAGAGCCCGGACACGGTCAATGACCCATTGACTGCCCTATCCACTCAGACCATCCGTCCATGAGTCCATTTGACCCCATTGCCTTTGATTTCTTTTTCCAGAACTCTGTCCCCAACACTGTCATTATGACCCAAAGCTCTCTCCTCAGATGTGAGTGTGTCCCCACCCGCCAGTACTCCCGATGGAAAAGGGTGCTCCAGCTGCCTCCCTGCCCCCTTGGCCTCCACGCTAACTGTTTCTGCCTGTCTGGCCTCCGTGCCCTAAGCATGGGTCAGACACCTGACCAAGAGGATAGGAGGGGTAGACCACTGAAAGGAAAGCCCTGAGCTTTAAAGACAGCCTGCAGAGCCTGCAGAAACTGTTTGGTACTTTTAGCTTGTGCCAAACCGAGTAACATGAAACTGGATTTGTGAAATGCCCCAGTCGTCTGTGCTTGTCTCTCCCAGCAAAAGCTGCAAGTGCCCTCGGCCAGCTGAGAGACAGACTTTTTAAACACGCCTGAACTTCGGAGGCACAATTTCAGACAAAAACCACCTTTTTGGTGATGGCAGCAGACATCACTGAGAACCTTATTGACCTCTGTGGGTTTCCATGACTCTCTTGCAGACACATAAAATAATAAATTATTTTGGAGAGCAACTGTTTATACCTATATGCACCTCCCTCGATAACACGGGTTCTGGCTGTGAGACAGTATTAATACATGTTAATAGGGCACTTACTCTGTACAGAAGGTATCGTGGTATTTCGTTACTTTGGTGTTGGACGGTGGGCTTCTGCTTAGCATCCCACGTGGAATCTGCGGGCTTAGAAGGAGGGTATTTCCAGAGGAGGTTCAGCTGTTCTCCAGCCCACTTCTTAAGAGGAAGGATGGGAGTTTTAAGGGTCTAATCCCCATAACACATGATGCAAGTGCATGCTCAAACACACAGAGAAGCCCACTTGCTCGGTTAGTTATGTTTCATTGGGAGTTTGGCATCTTTTCTGTGGATTTCTTTTGTTTTGTGGTCTCAAGTGAAGCTGTGCTAGCTTGGACACACACCTGGAGACCTCTTGAGGACTCTGTTGGTGCAGAAATGAAAGAGCTGAGGAACATGAGTGGCTGAGGATGCCGAGAGAACAGTGGGTCTGTATGTTATAGAGAGAGGAGAGGCTTCCAGATCACAGACTCCACAGGAAAAATCCAGTCGCAGGGAGAACGCATGGGCTCCGTAAGCCAATGTTCTTGTGTTTCAAGGTGGTATAAAGAACGTTTCTTCCAGCATGTTGTGTGGGTCGACAGCATGGAATGCATGTTCCTGGCATTTGAGCTTGCCTTGTGGTTCCTGAAGCTGTGTTCTTCCTATTGTCTTCTGCTTGGATGAAACCATTCCTTTAAAACCCTCCCTTTCAGCCTCAGTGATGTGTGTGTAAAATCTCATGCACTTACTTTTCCAACACTTATTGAGCACATACGTGCCAGGCACTGTGTACGGTACTGGAGAGACTACTCTGAATAAGGCATGTGAATCCCCAGTGTCTGTGGGCGAAACGAAGCTCTTCTCTTCTTTGACCTTTAAAACATGGCACCTTCTAAATCTAAAATAACAGACTGAGCCTATGGCTTCCTTCAGTGTTCCTGATGGTACCGTTTAACGTGGTGAAGGTGATAGCCAGAAATATTTCATGTCTTACTAGGGACAAATAATGTGGTTTCATGGAGAAAGCACTGGTTTCAGTCTGGAGATCCCATTTCTTACTTTTGCTCTCTTGCATGACTTCCGTGTATGAAGAATCAAATAAAAGCAACCTCTTCAGAGACCTTGTGGTGGAGAATGGGTGAAGTGGGTGCGGTGAGAGCTGAAGCCAGTTCCCTCTGCTCACTAGAGCTGATTGTTAAATTTTCATGAATTCTACAAGCCCACTGCTGTCACGTTGGTAGCTTGAAATTGGCCCCGATGGGAGTATTTACCCGACAAAGCAGGCAAATGCTAAAACTTGGAGCTTTTATTCTCCAGGAAGCCAGTTGTTAAACATTTTCCAGCATATCACTGATTAAAGGGGAAGATAAATATTCTACTGATGAAGTGGAAAGTTTGGAAAGATGTCAGCATGTGCAGGATCAAAATGAAGGAGAAAGAAGCAAATTAGTCCATGAAATTCCAGGCACTCTGCACCCTAGTTTATTACATAGTGATGACGTCGTTTTTTCTTTTTCCTTCATAGAGGTGCTTGTCATGGCATTTTAACCTGGGACTGTTTTATTTCATTTGATTTCATTTCAGTAAGAACGCTGAACATGAGATATGCTCTGTTAAAGAGGACATTTTTCTGTAGCCGTTTGGACTTGGTGTATGTTCTTTACTCTTCTGTCAGCTAATGACATAGGTTGTTACTAAACAAACCAAAAAATATTAAAAGAATAAATGGTACGGAGTTTGGAATTATAATAACCCATTGCTGGGGTATTCCTTTTTTATATTAATTTTTATTGGCGTATGGTTGCTTTACAATGTTGTGTTAGCCTCCACTGCACAACAAAATGCATCAGCCATGCACATAGAGATATTCCCTCCCTTTTGGACTTCCCTCCCATTTAGGTTACCACAGTGCATTAGGTAGAGTTCCCTGTGCCATACAGTATGTTCCCATCAGTTGTCTATTTTATACATAGTATCAATAATGTATATGTGTCAATCCCAATCCCCCAATTCCTCCCTCCCACCCCTTCCCCCCCTTGGTATCCATACATTTGTTCTCTAAGTCTGTGTCTCTGTTTCTGCTTTGCAAATAAGATCATCTAGACCATTTTTCTAGATTCCACATATATGTATTATTATATATTTGCTTTCTGTTTCAGACTTACTTCACTCTGTATGACACTCTCTAGGTCCATCCACGTCTCTGCAAATGACCCACTTTCCTTCGCTGGGGTGTTGCTTGAGTACTCTCAGAGGCCCTGTGGAGAATCACTTTCACTTTTCTCACTGATTTTCTAAGAAATACAAAATATCCAGTAATGTAGCCAATTCATAATGAAATAGATAAAGCTGCACTGAACATAGTTTGTGATAGATCCAAACCTGATACATTTGTTTGTAATTTTTGAAAGTGAAAAATACTTGTTCTGAGAAATATTTTATGCTGGTAGACGAAAACCTGACAACAGCTAAAACTGCACAGTCATGTTTGTTATTGACTAAGATTTTACAGAAGCATCAAATAATCTTGCAAAATATATAGTCAAAATTTAACACAGGAACATTGGGACAACTTCATAGAAATAATGAGAATAACCACAGCCACCTTACAGGGCAGGAAGTTTAATCAGTAGCATTTCATGAAGACAAAATTCTGTTCGATCAATCACAGCTCTGATATAAAGTTTACAAGGAACAGAATTCCCTAAAAACTAGTTTCCATAAATTTAAAATTAAATGGGTATCCATATGGAAAAATACGGACTTTAAAACCCCTGCTTTCCACAGAGAAAGGCAATCACAGATTAAAAAAAAAGAAACAAAGAAAAGAAAAAAACCCTGCTTTACACCATACACAAAAATTAATTTGAGATGGATCATAGATCTATGCATTAAAGCTAAAACTATAGGGGCTTCCCTGGTGGCACAGTGGTTAAGAATCTGCCTGCCAATGCAGGGGACACGGGTTCAAGCCCTGGTCCGGGAAGATCCCACATGCCGCGGAGCAACTAAGCCCATGAGCCACAACTACCGAAGCCCGCGCACCTAGAGCCCGTGCTCCCAACAAGAGAAGCCACCGCAATGAGAAGCTAGAGCACCACAACGAAGAGTAGCCCCCGCTCGCCGCCACTAGAGAAAGCCTGCGTTCAGCAGCAAAGACCCAACACAGCCAAAAATAAAATAAAATAATTTTTTAAAAAAAGCTAAAACTATAAAGCTTTCAGAATAAAACACAGAATATTCAATAGCTTTAATTTCTTATGTTAGAAACGAAGGTACAAAATTAAAATAGGACAGAGGAAAGTTTTAAACAGATGTCTGCACTGTATAAGAAACTGATTAAGGAATTAAGATGGCTTAATGGAGTTTGCTCCAGAAAATATTTTCTCCATGAAAATGATCGATATTGGTATAATTCCAATGAAAATATTTGTGCTTATTAAGCACTGAGTTAAAACTTCCTTGAAGACACAGAGACCAGATTAAAATAAGGTAAAAACCTCTTTACAACAGTCCACACTCTTATCAGAAAAGCCGACTCAATTCCATTTCTTTTAAGTCAGAAACTTAAATTTTTTTTTTTTTTTTGACCTCACTGCGCAGCTTGCCGGATCTTAGTTCCCTGACCAGGGATGGAGCCTGTGCCCCCTGCAGTGGAAGCGCGGAGTCCTAACCACTGAACTGCTGGGGAAGTCCCAGAAACTTAATTTTTTTTAAAAGAGAAGAGGTCCACCCAGGTCCTTTGGGATCGTGATAGAAGACGGGGAAATGTGCCTTTTGCCCGTCCTCCTCACCCCTCAACTGAAGCATCTTCCCTCGGATGGTCCAAAGGCCTCCCTCTCTCGTATTCACTTAGGAAACCCCCACCAGTGGAGACATGTGCAAGTTCTGTTCTGGTTTAATGGAGCTTTTCCTTTATCAGTGTGTGCTTTATTCCAAGATCTTTCCTTTTTTTTTTTTTTGCGCTACGCGGGCCTCTCACTGTTGTGGCCTCTCCCGTTGCGGAGCACAGGCTCCAGACGCGCAGGCTCAGCGGCCATGGCTCACAGGACTAGCGGCATGTGGGATCTTCCCGGACCAGGGCACGAACCCGTGTCCCCTGCATCGGCAGGCGGACTCTCAACCACTGCGCCACCAGGGAAGCCCGATCTTTGCTTTTTTAATTGAAGCATAGTTGATTTACAATGTTGTGTTAGTTTCAGGTGCACAGCAAAGTGATTCAGTTACACATATACATGTATATATTCTTCAGATTCTTTTCCATTTTAGGTTACTACAAGATATTGAATATAGTTCCCTGTGCTGTACAGCCGGTCCTTGTTGGTTATCTTTTATATATAGTAGCGTATATCTGTTAATCCACAGATAATTTGTGGATTAATTTATCCCCCCCCCCAGCTCCTTTGGTAACCATAAGTTTGTTTTCTATGTCTGTGACTCTGTTTTGTAAATAAGTTCATTGCATCATATTTTAGATTCCACATATAAGTTATATCATATGATATCTTGTCTTTATCTGACTTACTTCACTTAGTATGATAATCTCTAGGTCCTTCCATGTTGCTGCCAGTGACATCATTTCATTCTTTTTTTTAACGGCCAAGTAGTATTCCATTGTGTGTGTGTGTGTGTGTGTGTGTGTGTGTGTGTGTGTGTGTACATACACACCCCACATCTTCTTTATCCGTTCATCTGTCAATGGAAATTTAGGTTGCTTCCATGTCTTGGCTATTGTAAATAGTGCTTATGAGCATAGGGGTGCATGTGTCTTTTCGAATTGGAATTTTCATCTTTTCTGGATATGTGCCCAGGCATGGGATTGCTGGATCATATGGTAACTGTATTTTTAGTTTTTTAAGGAGTTTCCATACTGTCCTCCACAGTGGCTGCACCAATTTACATTCCTACCAACAGTGTAGGAGGGTTCCCCCAAGATCTTTGAATTAAATATTTGATAAGACAATGATAAACAGCTGGAAGTTCTACTTGCTTTGCAGAACTCATGGTCATCTTTCTGAAGCTCTTCTGGTCAAAGCATATCTGATGGAAGGGAATATACATCTATCCACCTGCTCAAGAAGAGGGGACCCTTATTGTCAGGATACAAGATGCCCTGGACCCTGGCACTGCCAGGCCTGCTGGGAAGTACAAAGCCATCAGCCTGAGGCTGAGATTCAAGACTCTCCCCTCCCCCATCGCCCCCACCCCCGTGGTCCAAAGGCTTCTCATATCCACTCACTCAAGGTATCTGCTCCTCATTAATTAAGCTGGCATGTGGCTCACAATCCAGGTTTCATGGGTAAGCACGTACCCTGTGACTCAGCTCAGAAGGTTCTCCCTCATCTGAGAACAGCCAGTGAATTACTAGCCTGGGTCATATGACATCACTGGGTCATCCAGTCAGCTGAGAGAACCGAATGGGCAGAATCACCGCCCTCTGCACGTCAGGCAGGAGCTGGGCATGGCAGGTGCTTTACGAGGGGTGTGGTAGGTCAGGCAGGGTGTCTGGGTACAGAGAGCAAACCTGTGGGCACTGTTGAACTGGAGGAGCTCACATCCCAACCAGAGAGAACCCTCCAAGCCAGCCAGCCATCGCCATTCTAGGATGACAGCTCACTGTGACAGAGAAGCTAGACACCCACATTTTAGGCAAAATGTCCTGATATTTTTGAGCCGCCAGGTGTAGCAGACACTGTCAAGACCTTCCCTTATCCCTTGTGTGTTTGGCATTTCCACGCATGGTGCCCTGATTTCCAACTGCCAGCTTTGCCCAAGGGCTTCGCTGGTGGCGCAGTGGTTGAGAGTCCGCCTGCCGATGCAGGGGACACGGGTTCGTGCCCCGGTCTGGGAAGATCCCACGTGCCGCGGAGCGGCTGGGCCTGTGAGCCATGGCCGCTGAGCCTGCGCGTCCGGAGCCTGTGCTCAAAAAAAAAAAAAAAAAAAAAAAAAAAAAAAAAAAAAAAAAAAGCAGTTATCGAGGAAGGGGCCTGGGAATACAGTTCTTTGCTTCTGATTTCTTACTTCCCACAAATTAGTTCTCTTTTCAATGAAAAATGTTTATGATCTTAAAAATACTTTAAAAAGTTTAATGATCGAGAGATAATCGGTGCTGGGCAGTGATACAAGATGCTCAAAGAACAAATTTTAAATTTACATAACTTGAATTGTCAAGGCAGAGGCTGGAATAGAGATTTTCTGTTCAACTTGTAAAATCCGTGACATACAAAGATAATTATGGAAATATTCAGAGACCTTGCCTGGATCCAGACACAGAACCGCCCCACTGGCTTTTACCTCTTAGTAAAGACGAAAAGCATTCAAAAGAGGGAGGACCTGCCATCCTCGGAGCCACTCAAGGAACCAGGCAAAAAGGTGACCTGCCTGTCTCAGGACTGGCCTCGACCTGACAGGTCCCCAGGGGTGAGTCACTTTCTTTTACTTCCGTCAGTTTGGCTGTAAAATGATTATGAGCTCTTGTTTACCAAGAAGTGAAGTCCGCTTTGCCTCGCCTTATTCAGCTGCTAGAAAGAAGAAGGGAGAACGGAGTGATTAGAAAGCTTCTGTGGCCGACTTTCACAGCAGCAGGTGATGAGAACCCCCATGACTTGAACAAGCCGAGTCTCTTTTAAATCAGACTTGGGGGTCGTGGTTGCCAATGTCAGTGTTACTGCTGCTGCTTTGTGGGTTTGCACCTGTGACCTGAGGCGAATGGAATGGGAAGGGTATAGGCTGACTAAATAAATCCGGGTGGGCAGGGGGAGGGCGAGGTCCCTCCCAGATGTAACCTATCTTGCCCAGATTTGGCAAGCTGGAATTTCGAGCAACAGCTGGAATTTTGCCAGTGACTTAGCTCCGTGGCTCAGTGAACTGAAAACCAGGCTCTGGGTGTTCCAGCCCCGTCGGCCAGCCCACAGCCCAGGGCCAGGTGGCGGTGCCCCAGAGCTCCCAGTGGAATGGGCTGGAAAGCCGGCCGGGAGCCATCCTGCTTAGCGGCAGTCCATGCAGCCTGGCGCCCAGCCGGACGACTCAGTGAGTCCTGGATGCTGAAATCTCAGGACAGACTTCACCTCAGCACTCGCTTTTGGGGCCACATGGAAGCCACTGCGAGCCTCCCTCCAAAGTGGCCGAGCCCGGTGTTGGGGGAGAGTCAGGAATATTCACTTCCTGCCTTTGTCTTTTAGCCGGACCCGCAGCGACCAGCTTCGTTTACATTCCTTCAGTGCTGTTATTGAAAAGCCTTGGCAGCTCCAAAGTGCTTGCAGTGTCCTTTAGTCCCATTAGGGCTTTTTTTGCTGTCTCTCTCTCTCTCTCTCTTTTTTTTTTTTTGCTAGCTTTCAGCTAGCATCTGGAAAGATCCACTGGATGTGCTAGGCTCCTTTTTCGAGAATCTGCTCCGCCGTTCAGGGAAACCAAGCAAGAAGCAAGCTTCCACTGTATAAGTCTGGAGGAATTTTACAGCCTCTCCAACTACGGTACCTTTTCTGTTTCTTGGTCCAGTCTGTTACTGGGGGTGGTTTTTGGATGAAACTACCAGTGTAACCTAACCCTTTGGGGGGAAGGGTAGGAACCACAAGTGGAAAGAATGTCTCCTTATAAATTGTATTAAATGTCTGTCTGTGTTGAGTTGGGGTGTCAGAGGCTATGCTTTGGGAAGGACTATTGCTACGGCAGGAAAGACCTGAAACTCAAACTTCTTTGGGGCCCTTAAGAACTTTATTTTTAAGAATTAGAACAATGTGTGATGTTCCGTCCACTTGGATTTCATTCTGTGGGAAGGGCCTGCCGTGGCCCCTGGCCGCCTGTCTTTGTCACCTGCTCTCATCTCTATCCTGGAGCAGCCTTCTGAAGAAGCAGGGATGCAACCTGCATCCTGTGAAAGAAATGTGATGGATCTGCTGGTCTTGCACAGATTCCAAACTGAATGTTTCCTTGAGGACCACTTGAGGTGGAAGTGTTCGTGTGCAGTTTTCAGGCAGCTAATTAACGTAGTAAACGTGCGGAATCCAGACTGCTCCGTTGTTATAGGCAAAATTCCCTCCCTGTCCTGGCTCATCAGAAAGGGTTTGTACTCCGAAAATTTCTGAACAAAACAAAGGGACTTAGGTCTGGATGAGGAATGAACGGCTTGGCACTCCCCAAGCTGTTCCTTCACTGCTATGCCATGCCGAATTCCTTGCCGAGAAAGCGTCTGGGAGAAAAAGAATTACAGGCATTAGGCTTGGTTTCAAGAAGTGTACTTTTTTATTTGTGTGCTTCTGGGTTGAAACAGTTAATCATTTGTTCCCCAAGGTTACAGTGTGGTTGTGGTTCTGCTTCTTGTTCTGAAGACAGCACCGTATTTTCCTTCTGGAGTCACTCCAATCCGTGGACTTCGCTGATAAATGATGAGCTTCAAAGGGCTTGGAGCTGGGGCTGCATTCAGCGGCTGAGCCCACGAATGTGAATCTCAGAGTCAGCAGAATCGCAATAGAAATCTCACCAGTCATCTCAGGAGGCTTTTGGAAGGTTGACCTTCATCCCAATGGGATTCCAAGTGAGAAGAATCACAGGGAAGATACCTCTGAACCTTTAAAGGGACCGAACCACGGAGAAATGACTAACATAGGTGACGGCCCCAGAGGAGGGGTGGGTGTGCGCTGCGTGCTCATTTTCTGAGATGGAATTCCACGGGTCATCACAGCCCACCGCGGATGTGAAGGGAGGGGCCGATCTTGGGGCAGAAATGTGCCTGTCTCCAAAGATGCTTGCTTCCTAACGTATGCAGTTCTCTGCAAAGTCATTATGCTTTCCCACTTGTTGAAATGCCCATGAGTGCAGCTGCCTCTCTGTTCCCCAGCTAATAATGAAAGAGCCTCAGCAAACTGGCAGCGGCTACTGTGGCTTTGGTGCCTTCCCGCTCTACCCCTGCAGCTGAACCCCTTTTAAGATCCCCAGACATGTTTTCATTTAATGTTTCCTTTATCGTCCTTCCACCAGGCTGGTTGTGGTTAGGACCAGCCACATCTTGTGCAAGTTATGTGAGCGGGAGATGGTTTCATAATTGTTGCTGGTCCAGGAAATGGTTTGGGGATGCTCCCCCAGGTATCCTCTCCATGCATGCTGACTGGGGCAGGGCCAGCTGCGTGGGGGGTGTGTGTGTTTTATTTACAAGTGGACATGGAAGGCGTTGCAGCCAGGAGGGAAGATTATTGGGTTTTGATGCTCCAGTGAGGGAAATTCCAAGCTCAAATAGCCACAGATGTGATTCAGAATCATATCATGCCCTTAAATTCCTCTCCACATTCCAAAGTCCACTCCCCTCTTCCCCGGTTATCCTGGAGCTGTTTCTTACACAAACTGATCTCTGAAAACAGGGGCACAGGATTTCATCCCAGTCTTTGATTTCTTTGGAGAAAATAGAGGGATTTATTCCCAGTGCCCTTGTGTTGACCTTGCCGGAGGGAGAGGGCCAGCCCAGCTCATAATGACCTCATCCCATTCCTGCAGGATTTCCTGGGACATACAGGCCCTCACTCTTCCGCTGGCCTTCTGTGATCAACCACATTAAGTCCATGAGCTTTGGAGCAGATTACAGTGACATCTAACATAGTCCCTTTAGGACTTGAGCGTGAGGTCAAGCAAACACACAGAGCAATCATTATGCTTTCCGCAGTCCCAGGGGGCTTTGGCATCAGCTGGAGGAGCGGGCGGCGGGGGGGG
>NW_006781263.1:707276-756791 GCF_000442215.2 Lipotes vexillifer
GGGGCGGGCCGGGGGCGGTGCAGCGGGCAGCGAGGTGGGGCTGAGTCTAGGAACTGTGCTGTCTGTAGCAGGAAATCAGCCTGAAAGGAGATGGAAGGGCTTTGGTGGGAAATAAAATGGCACTCTGTTGTTGATGGAAAAAGATCTTGGCAGGACTGTTGTTGTGAGTGTTCTGTGGCTTAGAAAGGAATTTCCTACAGGCTGGACTAACCATTACAAATGTCTCTACCTTCAGGAGTCCCAGGCGTGCAGTAGAGCCTCGCCGCGGGAAATGTCAGCTTGGACCATGGGCGCCCGCGGTCCGGAGAAGCGAGGAAGTTTCTTTAAGGTAAAAGGAGGCCTTGATTGGTGTTGCTAACGGGAATCTCACTCCCTGTGCTGGCTGCATGGAGAGCTGCAGGGCTGCAGAGAACGGTGGGGGAAGCCTGCTCTCTGAGCCGTCTCTGGCTGGGGGACCCTGCCTGAGCCCAGCTGTGAGCTATTCCCAGATTTTACAGGAGGTCGGGGCTTTTGTGAGTCAGTGTGCTTCCAGACAGGCCCAGGACCCAGGCATGGGGAGATGCCACCTGAGTGAGACAGTTGAGGCATCCTTCCTTTGTCAACTGCCAACCTGGTCCTTTTTCATCTGGACAGTTTTTGATGGAAGCTGGACTTGGCATTCTAGTGATTCGGTTGTAGGCTCCTGTGCTTTTACACTTGGCTTGATTCTGTGAATCACTTAAGTGCTCATTAAAAAAAGAGAGCTACACACAGATTCCTGGGCCTTACCCTAAACTGACTGAATGTTTTTGCTGGTGTATTTTATCAACACCCCAGAGGCCTGAGAGACCCAAGGCAACCTGATTAAAACTGGACCACTTTTCTCCATGCCTTTTGATGTCAATGGGAGACCTTGCTAGCTTAATGAGATGAGCTGCTCAATGGGTATTTTATATACTCTGTGTGTGTGTGTGTGTGTGTATGTGTGTGTGTGTGTGTGTGTGTGTGTGTGTGTGTTGTGTGTGTGTGTTAAATTAAGACCTGACAATCGTTTCTAATGTACACTTGGGAATTGATTTTCTTCTTATGGTGTTTGCTTTGCATCCTCTCACTCACCCTCAAAATAATGCAAACTCATTGTGGAAAATACAGAATCATGTAAAAGAGGAGGGAAGTGGAGGTGAAATGTGCATTTGAAATCTGTCATAGGCTAGTCAAAGCATTTATATGCTTCCTGTTTCCAAGAGGCCAAACCTGATTTATTCTGTCAGTTGTGGGCTCAAAAAAATCCATCAGAAGAGCCTGTTGGTAAAGCAAAGCCAAGTTCATTCAAGCAACTGCTGTCAAGGGGGGCATCACCAGGGCACAGGCCTATTGGTGTCTAAGGCCAGGAGGCATCTTTATAGGGTTTAGAGGTCCAGGCCCAAACCCTTTAAGCTGTGCTTCTCAAGGCAGAGAATCGACTGGGTTTCAGCAAAGTTTGTGACGTAATATAGTTCAGGATGGGTGGGATACAGCAGGACGAGGGCCTTAAAGGGAATCTTGGTGAGTAAACCATTGATCAGCAAGCTGTTTTCCCAGGTGAGCAAACTGTGCCAGGACAGATTGTTTCATAGGAATTTCCTGCCGTGAACAGCAGAGTTATTTATTGGTTTACAATAACTTCCTGGAAGAAATACTTAAGTTGTGTTGACACAGATGGTCTCCATTCTCAGTCCTAAGAGTTAAGCTTTGTGGACGCAGCCATCTTAGTTCGCAGCCTGTTTACTTGATTTGAATCAAACCTGTGTAAAATCCACCACTGGAGGCACAAGAGGGGCCCCTCAAGCCTCCCGTGGACCAGGCTCCTGACTCCTCTTTGGTTCCTGGATTCTGTCTTACGCTGAGATATTCATTTCATCCTGGTGGACAGGGTGGACCCAAACCCCCCTTCTCCCGAGGCACTGCCTACATCAGCCTAAATATTGGATCGTCCGTAATCACCACCTTATGCTCAGGAAGTGCAGTGGGGCTGAATCTCACCTAGTAGTTAGATTTTAAAGTCCCAGCAAAAGGAGAAAATGGAATAGAGTCCAAATTGCCTTTGAAAATTCCTGAGGAATTTGTTGGACCCAAGGCTACCTACTGTTAGGTCTGATGTAGCCAGTTTTTCCTGCAGTCCTGGGAAAAATCTTTTTTTTTCCTTCAGTTGAATAACAGGTAAAGTAGTTAACTTGTATTTCTGGGCCACGTCCTATGAAAGAATCCATCAGACAAGAGGTGAGAGGCTGCCTGAACCCACTGAGGGCAAGTCTGCTTCTCTCCTGAGTCAAATACCCTTGAGGAAAATGTGTGAAAGTGGCTGGAACTATATAACTTGGTGTTGTCTTTTTTTTTTTTTCTGCAGAGCTTAAATTGTCTCGTTTATTCATTAGATGGTCCAAGTGGTTGATATAGTTACCTTATACTTCTTTCTCTCTTGTTCTTTATAGACATTGTTACTCTTTACTATGGCTATTTCGTAATTGGTTATTATGGAATAATAATATCATTCATTATTATAATATTAGATAAACAATATTGTTAGTTATTATTAATTATTCCACAATTTAGGCATGCAGTTATCCATAAGGATGAAGCCAACTGCCCCTTGGACATTTAATACTGACTCCTTGGAGGTTCGTTGTAAAAATGGTTGCCAGGGTAGCACTCAGGGTTGCCAGGGTAGCCCTCGGCTGCTGAGATGGGCTGTCCCTACGCACAGCCCTGGACCCACTGGCTCTTCGTTTACTCGTCATGCTTTTTTTTGACTCACATTGATTGAGCACCTGTGATCAGCCAGGCTCTGTCCTAGGCACCAGGGAGAGAAAAGCCAGAAGCCATCGCACTTCATGGGGCTTTCAGTCTGGTACCAAAGAAGGATATTGATCAAATATAATATTAAACCCGTAATAACGAATTATAAGAGAAAACAATGCTTCGTGAAAGAAGTAAAAGGGACTCTGAGGACAGGTGACCTGAGTGGGGCCCCAGCACAGTCTTTCCTAGGAAGTGGCCTCTGCTGTAGAGCCGGGGTTGAATCTAGGGACTCAGCGAACCTCTTGTGTCCCTGCAGGGCTGCCCTCCACACACACCAGCGATGCCCTACATCCAGGTAGGACCAGTTCATAAGGTGTGGGAATTCGTGGTTACATTCTTGGCTCACAGCTGAATTCCACATGTTCATTATCCCTTTCTTGGTTATTAGGGCTCACGTGATTTTGTGCAAAGCGTGGGTCATTGAAAGACAATCAGCAGACCTCTTTTGCAGCGTCATCTTCCCCTATCCAGTGTGTGCTTTTAAGCCAGAGTTGCTAACCACGAGCAGCGAGCCTTGATTTGTGGTTTCGCATCTGTCCTGGCTCCTGGAAATGACCCAGATGAGTTGTAGGACGCAAGGGTCCTGGGTAAGGTGGATGGTCTGAGCATTCTGGTGTAATTGACAAAGCCCCGGGGTTATGGTGCTCGTGGAGTCTCTTCCTGGAAGCCTGGCCACAGAAATCCTGTGCCGGACAAACACATGGTCCACAGCCCTTCCCAGCATCATTGCTAATGTTCCTCAACCACCCGTGAGAAAAGTATCTTCCTGCCCTGCAAGGTCTCTGTGAAAACATGTGGGGGCAGACAGGTGATGCCCTAGACAAGGCAGCAAAGTTATCTGCACCTAATCATAGACGTGGACACGGAGAGCTGTCAGATTGCAAGGCTGTGTTGTGTGAAAGAGACAGTAAGAAAGGCGTCATCTGGGCTGGAAGAGTTCTAGGGGGTCCTGGCTGAGGGCCGAGAAGCTCAGCATCATCTTGGAATCCTCCTTTTCCTGGACTGCCTAGCTTCCAAAGCCACCCCTCCCCAACCCCATCCAGGCGCCCAGTGCTGGCAGATCCCCCTCGAGACTTCAGCATCCACCCCTCCTTCCCTTCCCTACATCCAACTCCCTACTTAGGGTCTCGTTCTTCCCTTTGTGGGCACTGCAGATGATGCCCGGAATCCGTCTGCACCACCTCTGAATGTGGTTGGTTGGTTGTTTCTTGTCAATCATTCCATCCATCTGAGTTGCCTGCTTGCAGACCCCGGCTCTGTGCTGCACCCCGGACCAGGTCTGTACCCTTCACCTTGACATTCGAGGACTTTCAGACGGTGCTTCCACCTTCTCCCAGCTCTTTCTCCACCGGTCTTGTCCCTGTGCCCTCACGGGTCTGCCTCTGTAGCCCAAACCTGCTGTGTCCCTCCTCCTGCCCACCTTCCACCCCTCCCCATCAGGCTCCCAGCTGCCCTTCCAAGCTGGTGTCGACCCCCTTTATCCATTGACAACGGAGCTCATGTGGGCTAAGAGGGTGTCTGCCTGGTGGTAGAAATGTCACGTAGGCCTAGCCGTGGCCCCGGCGTAGTGCCAGGAAGTCATCCTCAATTCACAGCTCGAGCACTGCCATGAGGGATTCGTTCTGTCTTTCGTTGCCATGTCCGTGACCCCGAGGGGGATCCTCTTGGAGCAGAGAATGGTGCGGGAAGAGGACTGGTGTGATTGCCCCCCTGAGCAGTTCTACATACACCTATACCATTCTTTTTTAGATTCTATTCCCATATAGGTCATTACAGAGTATTGAGTAGAGTTCCCTGTGCTATACAGTAGGTTCTTATTAGTTATCTATTCTATATATAGTAGTGTGTATATGTCAATCCCAATTTCCCAATTTATCCCTTCTCCCCCCGTTTCCCTGCCGGTAAGCACAAGTTTGTTTTCTACATCTGTGACTCAACTTCTGTTTTGTAAATAGGTTTGTTTGTACCATTTCTTTAGATTCCACATATAAGCAATATCGTATGATATTTGTCTTTCTCTGTCTGACTTATTTCACTCAGTATGACAATCTCTAGGTCCATCCACCTTGATGCAAATGGCATTATTTTGTTCTTTTTTATGGCTGAGTAATATTCCATTGTATATATATATATATATATATACCACATCTTCTTTATCCGTTCCTCTGTCGATAGACATTTAGGGTGCTTCCATGTCCTGGCTATTGTAAATAGTGCTGCAATGAACATTGGGGTGCATGTGCCTTTTTGAATTATGGTTTTCTCTGGGTATATGCCCAGTAATGGGATTGCTGGGTCATACGGTAGTTCTATTTTTATTTTTTTAAGGAATCTCCATACTGTTCTCCATAGTGGCTGCACCAGTTTACATTCCCACCAATAGTGTAGGAGGGTCCCCTTTTCTCCACACCCTCTCTAGCATTTATTGTTTATAGAGTTTTTTGATGATGGCCATTCTGACCGGTGTGAGGTGATACCTCATTGTAGTTTTGATTTGCATTTCACCAATAATTAGTGATACTGAGCATCTTTTCATGTGCCTCTTGGCCATCTGTAGGTCTTCTTTGGAGAAATGTCTATTTAGATCTTCTGCCCATTTTTTGATTGGGTTGTTTGCTTTTTTGTTATAGAGCTTCATGAGATGTTTCTATATTTTGGAGATTAATCCACTGTTGGTCGCTTCATTTGCAAATATTTTCTCCCATTCTGTGGTTTGTCTTTTCGTTTTGTTGATGGTTTCCTTTGCTGTGCAAAAACTTTTAATTCGGTCCCATTTTATTTTTGTTTTTATTTTCATTACTCTAGGAAGTGGATCAAAAAGATCTTGCTGCGATCTATGTCAGAGAGTGTTTTGCTAATTCTTCATAATAATATTGCAAAGCATACCTGACATCAGTATTCGGTGTGTCTTTTCTTTCTTCCTAGATGCTTACACCTGGAGAGGCCTTAGAGCAGTGCTGCCCCATAGAAATACAAAGTGAACTGCAGATGTCATTTTAAATGTTCTAGTAGCCACATTTAAGAAAACAAATGAGCAAAATTGATTTTTAATAATATATCTTATTTAACTTAGTATATCTAAAATATTGTCATGTCAACATGTAATCAATATAAAAATATTAATTGGATATTTTACTTTTTTTTTTTTTTTAGTACCACGCCTTTGAAATCCAGTGTGTATTTTACACCGAGTGCATCTTGGTTCAGGCTAGCAGCATTTCAAAGGTTCCACAGCCACATGTGGCAGGTGGCTTCTGTATTGGAGAGTGAAGGCTTATGTTTTGTGGAGTCTATACCTCCTCCTTTCACAGATAGTGAAACTGAGGCCCAGGGAGGTTGAAGTGCCAGGGGCTGGTTATTAGTCCCCAGCAGGGGTGGGAATTGCACCTGGCCTGACTTTCTCATGTGGCGCCCCCATCCCATGTAGCCTTCCTGAGGGTTCCACTCTGATCGCTTCACCCTTCTCCAGAGAGATCCCCCAGGAAACTCCATCTGAAGAGGTCATGGGGACAGTAGCCTCTTTCTGGAGCATTGGTTGGCTTTTTTTTGATACACATGCATATCTTTCACCATCTGCTCCAAATGCTTCCAGGACACAGGCCGCACACCCTGCACCCCTACCCCCACCCAGGGCCTGACTTCCTAGGAATGCCCTGAACATTTTAGATAGCAATTCCTGTTCATGTTTCCAAAAACAATGCATTTCATGGTTTTAGAGGGTAGTTTCCCAGCACATTTTGGCCATCCATTTCTGATATTAAATGTTGCGTGTTAGGCCACAACACATTCTCACTTGCTTCAAGGAACTTTACCTTTTAAACATCGGGAGTGAAATAGATTCCTGCAGGTCTTCTCAACCACGTTATTTCTACAGGCTTACTTGTAACTGAGTTTTTATAATTAGGAGGTTACCAAGGAAGAAGATGTAGCTTTGAAGGTCTCTTGTTTCAATGTATGATTTTCGAAAAATTAAATCATGCAATATAAAATGAACACCTCATGCAATATAAAAGGAACATCTGTCAAAGCTTTATTCAAACCATGCTTGAATCCAGGAGGCCAGTGTAAGGCTGGTTCAAATAACACTTGGACAGATGATGTATTTGCAGTTGACTTAAGAAGTCATTCTGTAATAAGTTTAATAAGTTCAAGTCAAAACTGGTGGTAGTACTACAGGGCAATAAAACTGTGTCCTTTGGGGTAATCTTTTTTTTTCTGAACAGAAATCTCCCGGCTGACTTGTATCTTCACAGTGCCTGAGTCCTTCATTAACAGCACAGAGCAAAGTCAAACACAGGTGCACCCCTTAGATAATTAAATAATCTTTAGGTGACCTAGTTAAACAGTGCCAGAGCATGACAAGGAAAGGATGTACTCAAAGCAAAAGAGTCTTCCACCTGGAAATTTCAACATTTTCTAATAAACAACCCTTGGGTAAAAGGGGAAATACATACTAGAGTTAAAGAATTTGTATTAAAGAGATAATCAAAACACTACCTGTCATAATCAATGGCACCGATTTAAGGCAGCAATCAGAGGAAAATTCATAGCACTAAACACTTTATCAGAAAAGACATGCCCCACCCAACGTTTTGCCTTACTTCTAAGTTTTAAACAGCACTCTTAACAATTAACACTGAAATGACTTATTCCCTACTCTGCTCCTACAACCCTCTCCTTCCCTCGTCCCCAGATTTCTCCAACCAGGGATTGTGTCTTAAAAGAGTGAATTTTATCAATGAGGTTGTAGAACTGAGGGATAGCTTGTTCTAAGTTGATTGATTTAAATACCATTAGAAGGCAAACTTCCTGTTCACAGTGAATCATGGCTGTATTAACAGCATTGACTTCAGGCCTCTTTTCAATAATGTGGAGTCCTCATGTTGCTGTTTTGGCTATTGCTCTGGTACCTAAAGTCAGCTGACGGAAACCTTTTATGCGTGGCTGTCACCATCAGGATCGCCAGACTAAGGTGAAAGGATGGAGGCCCATTTCCCAGGATAATATTCTTTCAAATGTCTGTAGGTGGTAGACAGAAAACCATCTTCACAGCAAAATCTAAAGCTATATTATCTATTGCTGTGTAACTAATTGCCCCAAACCTTAGTGACTTAAAGCAACAAGCATTTACAAGAGTCTCTGCGGGTCAGAATCTGGGTGTAGTTGAACTGAGTGCCTCCAACTCAGTGTCCCTACGAGATTGCAGTCAAGTTGTGGGCCTGGCTGCAGTGGCATCAGAAGGCTTTACTGGTGGGAAACCTACTTCAAAAGTCACTCGGTGGGTCTCAGTCCCTCACCACGTGGGCCTGTCCACAGGGCTGGCCTCAGGAAGCGGTGGCTGGCTTCCTCCAGGGTGAGTGATCCAGGAGAGACCAAGAGAGATGAAAGCCACAGTCTGTTAAGAACCTAATCTTGAAGGTGATACCCCATCACTTCTGCCACATTCCATTCACTAGAAGCCAGTCAAGTCATCCATCCCTCACTTAAGGGGATGTCATTCGAGCGTGTGAATGACCATGACTTGGGGCACCGGGGGCCTTCATAGAGACCAAAGCATAGGAAAACAATTTAGTCACAAATTCAGAAACGTACAGGGCCAGACAGAATGATGGGCAGTGCGTGAGTGGGCCTGGAGTTGGCAGGTACTTTGGGTGGGGTCCCCTCCAGGAGGGGGAGGCTACTAACACAGTCCCAAGCAGATGCCCTCACAAAAGAGTGAATGTGGGTCCTCTGATTCCTCTGATATTCCAAGAGAGGCCAGAAATCCAGATTTTTAGGTAAGAGGATCCCAACTTTAAAAGTACTGGAGGATGGGACTTCCCTGGTGGTCCAATGGTTAAGACTCCGAGCTTCTACTGCAGGGGGCATGGGTTCGATCCCTGGTTGGGGAACTAAGATCCTGCATGCCACGACGTGGCAAAAAAAAAAAAAAAAGTGAGAGGGAAATTAAATTAGAAAGTATTAAAATAATAATAATAAACCTACTGGAGGATGGAAGAAAATGCATCAGAGGGCTGGCTCTGGCCTCTGGGCTCTCAGTGTGAATTCTTAATTAGTTCTCTTAAGTACCTGTGTTAGTAGGCGGGGAGGTGAGACCATCGGTGTTGTAAGCTCAGCCTCCTAACACCACCGGCCCCCCAGGAGCTCCGGGGCTGTGCAAGGGAGCCAGATGCCCAGCTTCTGTTTCTCGTGAGCGTCTCGTGCTCGGCAGTGACGGAGCCTGTGAGTGCCAGCCAAGCCCTGGGAGGCAGGCTCATCCACGGATGCGCTGAGGGAAAGCAAGGAAACGGGCAGCAATTTCCTTCAGGGCTTAAGACGGTGCCTGGGGTTGGCCCACGGTCGCCACAGTGCACAGGGACCTTAAGTTGTAGAGATTCCTCCTCCCACTTTTAGGAACAGCTTTGGCTAATGGGGTACTGAGAGCCCACTGTCCCAGGTAGAAAGGTATCAAGGGAGGAACTAATGTGGGATAGCATCTTCTCTCCCCTTTGCCTTACCTTCTAAAAAGTATAATGGCCTGTCCAAAAATACCTCTCCCACCTTCCTGTAACGCCAACTGGAGATTCCTTTGAGTCAGCATGTCCTGGCAGAGTGTCAAATGATGTCATCAGTCATTCACAACTTAGTATAAATTAGGGATTTCTGAACCACTAGCTGAGATCAGCCCAGAGACAAAATTTGAATTCACGTGCATTGAGTGGGGGATGGAAAAAGGTAAACTGGGATCTCTGAGAGAAGGACAAGACTCAGGGACCCACTGTAGGTGGGCCGAGCAGGACAGGCACCAGTCACCCAGAGTGGGGAGGGTGTCAGGAAGTAGTCAGTGAAGATACAGACAAGCACGCCTCCTGGACGGTCTCCAAACACCATTGCCCTGAACCTGGAGGCCGGGTGGTTCCAAGGTGCCCTTTATTTTTTTATTTTATTTATTTTATTTTTTTAAACCCAAGCAAAGGATCTTTTTTTTTTTTAATTTATTTATTTATTTTTGGCTGTGTTGGGTCTTCGTTTCTGTGAGAGGGCTTTCTCTAGTTGTGGCAAGCGGGGGCCATTCTTCATCGCAGTCCACGGGCCTCTCACTATCGCGGCCTCTCTTGTTGCGGAGCACAGGCTCCAGACACGCAGGCTCAGTAGTTGTGGCTCACGGGCCTAGTTGCTCCACGGCATGTGGGATCTTCCCAGACCAGGGCTCAAACCTGTGTCCCCTGCATTAGCAGGCAGATTCTCAACCGCTGCACCACCAGGGACGCCCCTAAGGTGCCCTTTATTAGGACACATCTCCCTTCACCACTCAAAGAAAACTGGTTCTCTCCTCACAACACCTCTCATACCTAAGGTGTGGGCTTTGTCCACACCAAACACTTCTCCAGCTCTCTGTGGACACCAGTGGGATGTCCTACAGTTTAATTCCATTCTAACACTACCTGGAGTCAGCACAGACCCCCAGGTTAAGGGCTCAGTCCCTCAGGACCGCCCCCCACTTCAGGTACCAATCGCAAATAGTGGGCTCCCTGGTCACCCACACTTCTGTTGGGCTTGTCCTTAAGTTCAGTACAGGCAGACCATGGAGATATTGCGGGTTTGGTTCCAGACCACCGCAATAAAGCAAATATCACAGTAAAGCAAGTCCCACCAATTTTTTGGTTTCCCAGTGCATATAAAAGTTATGTTTACACTATCCCATAGTCTATTAAGTATGCAATAGCATTATGACTAAGAAAAAAACAATGTACACGCCTTAATTTAAAAGTACTTTATTGCTAAATTTTGCTAACCATCATCTGAGCCTTCAGCGAGCTGTAATCCTTTTGCAATAGTAACATCAAAGATTGATCATAGATCACTGTAACCAATATAATAATGAGGAAAAGTTTTGAAGTGTTGCGAGAATTACCAAAATGTGACACAGAGACACGAAGTGAGCAAATGCTGTTAGAAAAGTGGCGCCCATAGCCTTGCTTGATGCAGGGTTGCCACAAACTTTCAATTTGTAAAAAAAAATGCAATATCTGGGAAGCAGAGTGAAGCAAAGTGCAATAAAATGAGGATACTTGCTACAGTAGCCGCAGAACTCAGGGAAACACCTTATTTACTGTTACCAGGGTATCATAGAGGACAGTATAAGGGATACCGATGAACAGGCAGGGCAAGATCTAGAAGCGTCCCGAGCAAAGGAGCATCTCTCCCTGTGGAGTTTGAGTGTGTTACCCTCTCAGCTTCACCGACCGGAAGCTCTCCAAACCCCTCCATTTAGAGTTGTTATGGAGGTCGTTGTGTTGGCATGTTGAGTAAATCATTGGCCGCTGGTGACTAGTTCAATCCCCAGCCCCTCTCCCTTCCTGGTGGCGGGGTGGAGGTGGGGCTGAAAGTGCCAACCCGCTAATCACGTGATTGGTTCCCCTGGCAACCAGCCCGCATCCTGAAGCCTTCTAGGGGCTTCCAGCCACCAGTCATCACTGACTTAAACTCAGGCATGATGGAAACTGGTTTGCAATGAATAACGAAAGGTGCTGCCATCACTTCTACCACTCGGGAGATTCTGAGCGTTTTAGGAGCCCAGACAAAGACCGAAAATATATATATTCCTTATGATGTCACAACAGCACAGGTAGGACAGACGTGGTCGAGAGTCTGTCTCTGCAGGGAGACAGACCTGTTCTTATCTCAGTTCCGGTACCTGCTTCCCATGTGACTTTGAGCGACTTAACTCTCTGGGCCTATTTCCTCATCTGGAAATTGAGGATAAAGCCACCTGCCTCCTTCATAAGGCTGCTGTTACACGAATTCAATGATATCACCCCTAAGCACCTGGTACACATTAGAGGTTCAGAGGTCGCAGGGCCCCCGAGCGTCAGGCTCTGCACTTGGCTGGGCTGCGTCCCACTGTGAACTTGCACTGGTTCGTTCGGGGTGTGGGTTTCTTTGCAGGGACTGGACTCTCCTTCAGACAGGTGAAGTCCAGCGGGTCTGGGGAAGGCGCTGCCCTCACATTTCCATTTGCTCAGCAGTTAAGTAAGGGTCTTCCACGGGAAGGACTTCCTTCCCCGAAATTTCATGGATGAGAATCCCTGTGGGTTCTTGTTAACATAGAAACTCCCAGGCCCGTCTCATATCCATAAATCAGAACCTCCAAGGGAGGGAACGGAAGCCTCTGGCATTAACAAGGGCCCTGGTGATTGCTGTTCTTGGAGCCACCGGAAGACACCCATTCACCAGGTAAACCTGTCAAAGTGAGATGCCCGAGTCTGTGTCTCTGCATTTGCCTGCGTTTTAGGAAGTAATTGACACGTGAAATGTGGTCCCCGGACAGACGGGCAGTGTCGGCATCACCCGGAGTTTGTTACCGAGGCAGCCTCGACTAGTGGTTCTCAAAGTGTGGTGCCAGCTCCCCGCGTCATCTTACCTGGAGATGTCTTAGAAATGCAGGTTCTTGGATTGTGGAATGTGGGAATCAGATGATGGGGTTGGGGCCCGTGGTCTGCGTTTTTTAACAGGCTCGCCAGGGGGAGTCAGGCTGGAGAATCACCGCTCTATGTCTTAGACTTGAATGACTAAACAGACTGATACAAAAAAACATAGAAATGGCTGAATTCTGGGCTTGTCTCCATGTCCCCATCTGGAAAATGCGGTGACATCACCTTCCCAGTGGAGTTGTGAGTTCAGATATGCTACTTTGATGATTGTGCCCACTCACTCTCTCCAGGCCTTAGAATAATTGCCACCGTCTGATAAGATGTTCTGGTGTTTTCTGTCATGTCCTCACCCCACGCCCATGTTTCATTCGCTCTCTCAAGAGCGGCTGCACACAGACACTGAGGCACCTGCCCCAGCCCCTGTAAACCAGAAGCCAAATCTCCCACCAGGCCTCTGACACCTGCCCACCGGTGCTCTGATATTCTCTAAGCTGAGGTTCAGAGATGTGGGCTCCTCCCTTGTCCCGGGAAGGCTTGGGGGAGGTTAATTTTTTAACTCTGTGGTTGGTCTACACGGCCGTTTGCCAAAGGAACTGAAGAACAAACAGAAGCAGCATGTCCTTTGCTGGATGCCTGGCATTTTGGCAAAAACTACCATCTTAGTGCCACTTCACATGCACAGCCCACCTTCCTCCTTATTCAACTACTTTTAAAAATTTATGTTCAGTTTCACACTCTCCCAGGCCTGTTCCAAGCACTTTCAACCCATTGAGTTATTTAATCCTCACACTATCGTTATGCCCATTTTACAGGTGGGGAAACTGAGACCGGGGGAGGTTACAAAACTTGCCCAGGGTCATACCACTTGTCAATTCTGTGGTGGTTCCCTGGTGACTATACTTCAACTTGGAAGGAATTTTGTAGAGATGGGACCTAGCACCCTCGGGGCCTTAAATTGTCGACCTTGTGCCTCGTCCAGTGCTGAAATGAGATACTCCCCCCACACCTCTTTCCAGATTGCAGCCCCTGTATTGGACGCTGGTTAACTAAGATGTGAGCCTGACTCCACTTTCCCTGCTTGTCACCCCCAGCCTGTCCTCTGCTGGCCACTCACACATATCCCTTTTGGATGACCACCTCTCAAGAGTTTCCCGCCTCAAAAAGTGGGGATTGTTCTTTCTAAAGACACCCAGGAACACAACCTGCATCAGAGTCAGGGTTTACTAGCTGCTGCAACTGCTGAGAACATACTAGAAGGACCCTCAAGCAGAGGACTGTCAGCAAGAGGGCATCCGGAGGCACATAGTATAGGATTTGGGCTAATTCTAAGGAATTAGGTTGCAGGTTGCAAATAAAAATACCGGACACCAGCTGAATTTGAATTTCAGATATAGCATAAGTACATCCTGTGCAATATTGGGGACATACTTACATTAAAAAAATTATTCACTGTTTATCTCAAATTCAGATTTAACTGGGCACCCTGTCTTTTATCTGGCAACCCTGAAGGAGGATTGGAGTGTCATCAGGAAGCGAGGGCAATCCTGTGATTGGGCAGCACAGTGAGTTTTATCCAGAGGCAGGAGGACTGGAGGGAGTCAAGGCGCCAATGCTACAGAAGCAGCCGACGCTGTGTGTCAGAAGAGGAGGCCGTTTAGTCATTTCTGTGGTTTGAGTGTCTGTGTTCTGTCTTGCTTCAGACCTGGCCCCTGGCAGCCTTGTCGAATTGGTGTGTTGACATTCTGTGTGTGTTACTTAAGTTCAGGTGGAAACAGGCCAGTTCTCGTTGAACTTCCCAGTTCGGGGCTTGTTTCAGTCTCCCGAGAAGCGGATGGCTGAAGATGCAGATCCTCCGGGTTCTGGTCCAGGACAGCCCGTCCAGTCTAGGCCTCTGGTCCTCTGGACATACTTTTGGTTGTTACAGCTTGGGTGGGTGTGCAGCTGGCGGGCTTCCTATCACACACAGGCAGCCCCCAGAACAAAAAATCATCTGACCCTAAATTTCCACTGTGCTGAAGTTGAAAACTTCTGGTCTGCAATGTCAATTAGGAAATAACCCGTTCCTGGGGTTTCTCTATCTCTGGGGCAGGTCTTCCAGAAGTAAAGAAAGCAAGGAAAGTGTGAGTGTAGTTAGCACCCACTGTCCTAAGTAGTACCACCTGGGTCTAGGTCAGCGCCTGGCCATTAATAGTAGGTGTTCAATAAATGTGCTGAATGAATGAAAAAGCGTGTAATGCATGTATGTGTGTATTACCCATATATCGTTCATTTCTTCAACCTGTATTGATTCAGCACCTATGGTGGCAGGGCCAGCCCTGGGCACTGAGTGTGCGGTGATGGGGAAGCAGATAGCGATCAGAGAAATTTGAGCTTGAAGGACAGACAGGTAGGAAGGCCTGAGGGGGGAGGGCTCGTTGAGGAGATGGTGTTTAAGCTGAACCCTGCAGGAGAGAAAGAGGCGGGGAGAAAATTATTCCCAGACAAGGGGGAAGCACACAAGCCGGGGAACAGGGCCTGACCCTCTGAAAGAAGGACAGGGTGGCCAGTGTCTGGGCGGTAGGAGACAGGGGTGGGCATGAGGTAAGGGCCCGGTGCGGGGGGAGTAGCCAGGGCCATCGTGCTGACTGGGTGAGGACCTGGGAATCATTCTTAGTGCAGTGAAACCATGAGCATTTGGGCGAGAGGGAGTGACATGACCCAACACGTGTGCAGCCCTCGGAAAGCTTGGCGACAGCACCCTGTCTTTAATCCATCAACCAAGAAAACCAGAGTGCAATTCACATCTTCCCTGGCCCCCGCCCCTCATAGGGTGCAGAGTGGGCCTTCCACCCAGCACAGCTCAGCTTGCTGGTCAACCCACCCGTGTCCCCGTGCCTGGCCGCTCCCTCCAGAAACATCCCTTCTCCCCTCTCCCAAAACGCCTCCCGAGTCTCCCCATCACCTCCGGTTCACTCTGCCTCACCCTCCACCTTCTCATCTTTATTGTGCACGTCGTCTTGGCCCGTCTGCAGCCGTGGACTTCGTGTTTTCCTTCTCTGAACCTTCTCAGAGTCGGCCCTGCAAACGCTGGACCAGAGCCAGCTGCCACTTGAAGGCAAGGCGTTTAGGAATGTTGTGAGGTCTCGGTGTGTATTTGTTGCTCAGGCCCGCCCCAGAGTTTTTGAAATAACTTCTCTACCTGAAATATGCGGAGTAGACTGGAGGGCAGACACCCAGGCAACCGGATAGTCACTTAGGGCAGAGTCAGCAAACTGCCACCCTCAGGCCAGACCCGGCCAGCACCTGTCTTCATGGTGGGGACACAGACACACCTGGTCATTGAGGTGCTGTGCATGGCTGCTTCCATCCCACGGTGGTGGAACCAAGTTGCTCCAGAGACCATACGGCCTCTGGAGCTTAATATATTGACCCTCTGTCCCTCTGTAGGAAGAGTTTGCTAAGCCCTGACTTGGGAGATAATTGCATTTTGCAACTGAATTCTCAAAGGCAATCTTGAGTGTGGGTAGCAGCATCTCCAGTTTACAGATGAACACATGGCAGGGCCACTAAGGGCCTGGTCTCCAAGGGCGTGGCCCATGCGCTTTCCCGAACCACATTCCCTGCCTCCTATAGATCATCAGAAGTAGCCAGAGTGAATATACCAGAGCTCTCGACCTCCAGTGCCTGCAGGGGCCACAGGCGCATAACCTAAACCAGTCGAGCCCTCCCAGGTGCAAGTTGGTAATTGAGCACTGACCTTTGGCCTCAGTATTGGCGAACAGTAGGGAGTGGTGGGGACTGAGGCAAACCGGAAGCAGATATCCCGTATAAAGAGGTCAGCATCACCACGGCCCAGAGTTTTTCAGTTTCAAGAAGCTAGAAACCTAGATTTTTATAGAAACCTCCTGATTTTTTTGTAGGAAACATCATATGTTTAAATGCTGAAACCATTTTAGTTATAAAAGACAGGACAAGCCCATGTGGGGCGAGTCAGACAAAACAGCCAAGTGTGTCCAGAGGCCTCCAAGGACCTCTGATATATGACATCCACGTTGGAGGGACTGTCAAAGCCGTCCTCGGGAAGGGCGGGTCCCTAACGAGATGCCAGGCAGCTGGGAGTTGCCCTGGGCTCTAACCAGGGGAGCTTCCATACCAGCCTTGAGTTCTGGCTTCTGGGCAAGCCTTCAGCTGGGCATGAGAGCAGCTTCAGACTCCACTTATCCGCAGAGGAAAGGAAATGCCCAGGAGCCAAAAAGGAGACAGACGCAGGAAGGCTGAGCTCGGGATGTCCTGGGGAGCCCCAGAGTCTGAGATGAAGCTGGTAAGTTCATCCTGGGGACAGCCAACAGGAGCTTCCCAGGGGTGCACACGTCAGCCTTCTCAAATGTAGCAAAGCCCAGTATTACCTTCAGTGCCTCAAAGATGTGTGCATCCTTACCTGGGAAAAGACTCATGGGAAGGTCATGGCTCTGCAGGTCTAAGAACCCTGTCTGCCAAGCCCTGTTGCTCCGTTACCACCTGCTTGATGTGGGACAAACTCTCCAAACCTCAGTTTCCTCATCTGTGAAATAGGGTTACGAAAAGCCCCAGACCTATCACACTGGGATGATGTGAGGATTAAATAAATGACATGATGGGTGGTACCCATTAAGTGGTAGCTGCCATCGGCTGAAGCTGGCTGACAAAGCATATTTTTTACCTGTCCTGTGACATGTGACGTGGATGTCCTGAGACTTACCCAGTTAGGACAGCTTCTGTCTGTCCTTCACCCGTCACATCCATAGAGCTACCACCTCAAGGCCTGACAAGACTCATCTAAGAAGCATCACGTTATGTTCTGTACATAAGAACTTCAGAAAGACTTTGGACATCAGAGAGAGGGGGAGACTAACCCACTGGTAACTAGAATCATGGTGCGGAAGGAATCGTTCATTGCGGGGCATACAAGTGAACGAGAGTTGGGGATAATTCGAGGAGCGCAAAGACATCATCATTTATAACTAAAGCTTCAAGTTCAAAAGTTCAGAGTTTTTCAGAATCAGACTGGAGTGAGAGAAATGACTGCCAGGCCAAAGAAGGTAACGCTTCATTTCCATTCGGAGAGATTCATGGTCATTTGATGAACATCTCCCATTTGAAGGAGCTGTATTTCGGGCTTGAGTGGCGGAAAAAAATCCCCACAGGGAACGCTATGCCTGCTCTCAAGTTTTTGCTAGTAATCTACTAAAGGACATAAAACACCTGTCCCCAGTGCGGCCCATTTCATAATCTCCCCCCTGAGCCCCCCTCCCTGTCTCCTTCACCCCTGCCACTCACCCTACGGTGCTTTCCTGCCCTACCCCAAGACCACACTAAATGCCTTTAGAGTTTCCCAAAGCCTGAAAAGTTCTGACCCATCACCACCATTTGTATATAATTTAAAATATTTTTTTATTTTTCCCACGTGACTCGCAAGTTAACTATATGATGAAATTAAAATGCTTCCTTCCTGGAAACCTTTGGCAGCCGAGTGCTGGGCTCAGCAGCCTCCACCCACCACTGGCTGGGGCTCTTATGGCCACAGATGTGCGGACACCTTCCCTATGCTGGTTTCCATTCATCCCCCCACCAAGTGATCATCACCCCTTTTACAGATGAGAAGACTGAGGCTCAGGGAGGTTACAGTCTCCCCCAAGGGTCCCCCAGGCGGCAGGAGCCCAAGCTGGCCTTCCAACCAGGACTGTGTGGTTCTGGGGCTCATCAGGAAGCTCGGCGGGTCTGCCTGGGGACCCCTGAATCTTGGCTCGCCAGGGGGCTAAGCAGGAGCCCCGGTGAAGGGGCTCAGCTCGGTGTGGTCAGGGTGCCCAGGGGCCGTGGCACAACCAGGCCTTGGAGCCCAGTGGCCTGTGCAGGAAGGGGTGTGTCGGCCACACTTCCTCTGACTAGGGGTCCAAGCGTACTTAGATGCAGATTTTGAGGGTGAGGAACAGAGCTGCCTGAACTTTCCAAAGCAGAGATTTCCCAGCAAGAAGAGTGCGCAAAGTGAGCTTTGGAGATGAGCTGGGAGAAATTAGGGAAGTGGTTCCTGGCAGCCTGTTTTGTTTTTTGGGTTTTTTTTTTCATCTTTATTGGCATATGATTGCTTTACAGTGTTGTGTTAGTTTCTGCTTTATAACAAAGTGAATCAGCTATACGTATACATATATCCTCATATCCCCTCCCTCTTGCGTCTCCCTCCCACCCTCCCTATCCCATCCCTCTAGGTCCTCACAAAGCACCGAGCTGATCTCCCTGTGCTATGCGGCTGCTTCCCACTAGCTATCTATTTTACATTTGGTAGTGTATATATGTCAATGCTACTCTCTCACTTCGTCCCAGCTTTCCCTTACCTCCTGTGTCCTCAAGTCCGTTCTCTACATCTGGCAGCCTGGTTTTCATTCTTAAGTACGTTGTTTTAATCCACCACCACCCTGCCCCGGGGGTAGGGGGTGAGGATTTTGAGTGATATCATTTCAAATTTACAGCAGAGTTGTGACAATGGCACAAAGGATTCTTTGTATTATATACTATCATGTATGTTATATAATATCACATATACAAGCTATACAATTACAAATTTCCATAAAAAGTTGCAAGAAGAGTTCAAGGGCCTTCCATATGCTCACAGAAGTCATCTGGCCATAGACAAGTTTCTTGTCTGAACCAAAATGTTCAGATCCAAAACCAGGCGAGGGCTTTCGGGCATTGCTTGTAGACACCAAAGGAAGGCATGTGGGGTTGGACCCAGCTCTCTAGCTCCAGCTCGACCTCAGGCCTGCAGGTCGATGCTCCTGTTGTAAGGCCAGCTCTTCCCTCCTGGAGGGTCTCAGCCCAGCCGCCTGGTTCCAGGAGGCTTGTCCAGCATTGGGAAGATTCCCAGTATCCTGGGCTGGAATGGTCACTCCTAACCATCTTGGTGTGTGAACATCAGGCTGTTCTCCATCCTGAGTGTTTGGTGTCATCAGGAGACAGAAGACGCCGAGGTGTAGGGACACATGACTGCGGGGGCTGCATTTTATCCTGGCATCAAGAGGCCCTGTGTCCGTAGGTGTGGAATCAGTGGACAGGCTCTCCAGAGGTCACACCTCTTCACATCTCGGACCCTCTGGGGCTTCGCTTCAGATGACCATTACCTTCTTAGGGGACCCCAGGTTTAGAAGCTGGAGCTGGGCTGTTGTAGCTTATTTCCTCCAAAGACAGTCCCTGTAGCATAGATCTGTAAAAAAGACAAAACAAAAAACTCTGAAACCCTGTTTTCTGACTTTTATGGATTCTGGTTTTTTACTGTGGTAAAACATACATAAAATTTACCACTTTAACCATATTTAAGTGTGCATTTCTGTTGCATTAAGTACATTCACATTATTGTGCCCCCGTCCCAACCATCCATCTTCAGAACCTTTACATCTTCCCAAACTGAAACTCCATACCCATTAAACACTCACTTCCCCTTCCTTCCTCCCCCCTAGCCCCTGGCAACCACCATTCTACTGTCTGTCTCTATGAACTTGATCATACTCTAGCAACCTCATATCCGTGGAATCGTACAGTGTTTGTCCTTTTGTGACTGGCTTATTTCACTCAGCATAATGTCCTGCAGGTTCACCCATGATGGAGCATGTATCAGAATTTCCTTCCTTTTTAAGGCAGAGCAGTATTTGATTATGTGTATAAACCGCATCTTGTGTATCCATTCATCCGTTGATGACCATGTGGGCTGCTTTCCCCTTCCCCCTATTGTGAGTAATGCCGCTATGAACGTGGGATGGATTCTGCTTCTAAAAGTTTTTTTTGTTTTTGTTTTTGTTTGTTTTTTTTTTTTTTTGGTGGTACGCGGGCCTCTCACTGTTGTGGCCTCTCCCATTGCGGAGCACAGACTCCGGACACGCAGGCTCAGCGGCCATGGCTCACGGGCCCAGCCACTCCGCGGCGTGTGGGACCCTCCCAGACCAGGGCGTGGCCTCTCCCATTGCGGAGCACAGACTCCGGACACGCAGGCTCAGCGGCCATGGCTCACGGGCCCAGCCACTCCGCGGCATGTGGGACCCTCCCAGACCGGGGCACGAATCTGCGTCCCCTGCATCGGCAGGCGGATTCTCAACCACTGCGCCACCAGGGAAGCCCCTCTAAAACTTTTTAGTTCTCTTGCCCTGAGTACGAACAATAAAATGTCTCTAATAGAGGAACATCACCCACAGGGTACATGAGCATGTGTGTTGTGGGGAGTGTGTGCTACGACTGAAGTTAAGCCTGAGTCTCTTGCAAAATGCAGCTCCTGGTGTCTGCCCGCTGGGGCAGGGGCCATGCAGTCTGCTCGGTGAGCAGAGGGGCGGCACTGTGACTTAGGGCCAATTAAAGTTGTCCAAGTCACTACCGGCTGTGGCCACTCACCAGGCATGTGTTTCCTGTTACTTTTCTCTGTCTTACCTTTCCGGTCACATTGTAAAAGTCTTTTTAGGGACAGGGACAATGTCTTTCAGTGTCCATTGAGGCCAGTTCCCCAAAGGTGGCCAATCTTCAATAAATGTGTGTTGACAGTGGCTCTCACTCCAAATCTGCTATCTCCCCGTGCTGTGCATGACATCTTTGGTGTCCAGATATGCCAAATATGTACTTTCCCACCATCAGAAGGACTTTTCAACAGCTGTTCTCTTGTTTGCAGCTGAGCAGCTGAATTAAATTAGTGAATGGAAGTCTTAAAACAATTCGAGTTGATTAACCTATATATATACATATATATTGGTTTTGTCCTCAGGGTTCTTGGACCCCTAGAACCTTGCTCCATGTCAGCCGAGGAGTTTGTTGAAATGCAAAATCTCAGGCCCTACCCCAAACCTAGGAACCAAGACCTGCGTTTTTGACAGGATCCCCAAGTGATGCATGCGTGCATCCCAGTTTGGGAAATACTAGTCTGGGGAATATTATTCTGCTAGTTTCATTCTGAATGATAAAGAGGGTTGCAACCCTCTTTACCAAACTTGTCCTGTTTGTGTAGAGAAGAGAAGAGGCCAAGCTAGTGCTGGAATGCTGTGCCCCATTCTGGTCACTTTACGTAAGCAGAGTTGCAAGAATAGTCCCGCGTATACCTGTTACCTGGGAACATTAGGGAGGGACCAAGGCACCCAGCTGCCTCAGGTGGAGGAGGTAACCTGAGAGGCCTTGCTCTGAATTTATAGCGAAAAGAACCACACTGGTTGGGGTCCCCAGAGGCAGGTTCAGAGACAGGTTATGAACAGCAGCAGTCTGTTTGGGAGGTGATCAGCAGAAGCTCAGGTCGGGGCGTAGGGAGGTGAGACAGAGAAGGGAGAACAGCCACTGGGGCTCAGTCCTGCTGGGGGCCTTGGGGAGACTGTATAGTGAGCATCAGAGCTGTCCCTCCTGGGTAAGGGGAAGCTGGGGTATCTGTACATGGAGCCCCTCCTGCTCTGACCTCATCCGCCCACAGAGCATCTGCAGCCTTGGGCAGAGGCGTCCCCGTGCTTGCAGTGGAGCCTGAGGGAGGAGTGACCCCGGGAGGTACGGGAGGGGTGCTACCTGTACCTGCTGCTTGTATCCCATCTGAAGTTCTGGGGTGCCTCGGCCGACATCTACATCAGAGCTCCAGGTCCTGATGAGGAACAAAGCCTTTGCATTTTAGTCAGTTTCAAAGCCTCAATGATTCATCCCTGCGAGTTACTTATCATCTTCACAAGACTGAAAATGACCAGACTTTACATTGTCTTACAATCCAAAGTCCCTTTTCATAATCCCTCTGCTTTCTTGCTTCCCTAAGTTAAATATATGTGCTCAGAGGATGTTGTCATACTCAGTTTACAGAAAAAACATTTCTGATGATCGATTCCAAATTTTTCATCTTCACGTTGCAAGTTGGAGATTCATGTCTCCTCTCCTGTTACTTTCCCTTTGAATCCTTACTCCATTTCTCTCTTTTTTTTTTTTTTTGCGGTAGGCGGGCTTCTCACTGTTGTGGCCTCTCCCGTTGCGGAGCACAGGTTCCGGACCCGCAGGCTCAGCGGCCATGGCTCACGGGCCCAGCCGCTCCGCGGCACGCGGGATCCTCCCGGACCGGGGCACGAACCCGTGTCCCCTGCATCGGCAGGCGGACTCTCAACCACTGCGCCACTAGGGAAGCCCCCATTTCTCTTTTTTAAAAAAAATTAAAATTGAAATTCCGAATATGGCAGTTACTATTCCTAGGGGCCATGTCAGCATCTCCTCAAGTCAGCATTTCCTTAAGAGTTTCTGTAGAACACTGCTCCTCAGAAAGTGTCCTCAACAGAGTCTTAAAGATCAGAAGGGCTTATAAGCGGAATCTAAAAAACTAATAAGACACATGAACTTATTTATAAAACAGAAACAGACTCACAGACTTAGAGAATGAACTTACGGTTACCAGTGGGGGAAGAGTTGGGGGAGGGATAGATTGGGAGTTTGAGATTGACATATACACACCACTATATATAAAGTAGATAACTAATAAGGACCTATTGTATAGCACAGGGAACTCTACTCAATACTCTGTAATGGCCTATATGGGAAAAATATCTAAAAAAAGAGAGGATATATGTATATGTATAATTCACTCACTTTGCTGTACACCTGAAACTAACAAAACATTGTTAATCAACTATACTCCAATATAAAATAAAAATTAAAAGAAAAAAAAGATCAAGAGTGTTGTGGAATCCTACACACTCTGTTCTCTTCCTGGTGACCCTCATTTACACCAGCTTCTTAAAAGCTTCTGAGGAGTTCACGTGAACTTGTTTAATTGAATGTTTAACCCAGTTTCATTGGCTATTTCCAATGTTACTGGAGCAGTAACTCTTTTTTTGAAATCATGCCTGTTCACGTCCCACACTGCTGTGCTGGGTGAAAACCATTTGAAGAAATGCCACTTGAAACACTCTCAGTGCATTTGAAATTAGTAGCACTGGGGTGGGCTGAGCAGAGGCAGTGGCACAGGAAAATTACAGCTCAGAATTTGCACTGCTTTTTGTAGCTAGGGAAAAAAAGAGAGAGAGAGTAAACTTCCTTACGTGTAACTGATGTTTTGGAATAAGGAGTGACTCTGATTCCATGCTGAAGTTAACCCCTGGCCTGTAATTGAGTAGACTTGTCAAAAAAAAAAGGTGGGCTGTGTGGGTGAGGTACAGCTCTGAGTGTCAACCTGGCCTCGAGGGGAGAGGAACATAATTCATTAGCTCAGGCCATGACAACTGGCCGAGCATCCCATTTCCTTAGTTTTATCGAGGCCTGTACCAACCAAGTGGTATATTGCTGGCACTTCCATTTGGCAACTTTTAGCACCTACTGGCAGACTATTATATTGCCAAACCCAGGAGCCCTGAAGACTTGTCTAACTGCTAGGCTGTTAACTCCAGGCTCTGTATGAATTCCACCCGTTGAAGTATTCTTTTACTTCTGTTTTTCCCAAAGAAGATAGCTATTTTTCCTATGGAAAAAAAAAAGCTATTGCAGAAAAAATTCTTAATGTAAAGAAGAACGAGAATATCACCTATATTGTCCCCTCTTTAATTGCACCACCTGGAAATGAGCTCTGTGAGAATCTTGATGCTGATGAGTACAGAATTTTGCTTTCTCTGTTTGTAATTCTATTGTATTATATTAATCCATAGATAAATATATTACATAAATAGTCTCAGCTAATACATACAACTTTTATTTCCCACTGAATAACAGGTCTCTGTATTTATATACTGACATATCAATAAACATATATATGTGTGTGTATATATATGACAGAATCACCATTTTAAGGGCTGTATAATATTCCAGTATCTCGCTGTACCACACTTTTAAGGAGGCCACTGTTATTAGACACTTAGTCCTTTTTCCATTGTTCATGATTATAAATGATGCTCCCAAGAACCTTCTTTAACATATACCTGATTGCTTCTTTGGATCAGTTCCTAGAATTGGAAATGCTGAATTTGATAGTTTGCATACTGAGTTGCAGATATATACATTCAGATTGACTTCCAGAAAGGGTGAGTCATTATTTCTCCTCCAGGGCTTATAGAAAGCCCTGTGCAGGCAGCTGCTCGTTAGGAAGCTGGAGGTGGTAAAAGGGAAGTGAATGTGACTTAGATATTTATGGCACTGCATTCCGGAAAGGCTAAGGGGGGCAGCTGGCCGTCACCAAGAGTTTGAGCCAGAAGAGGCGTTAGAAATCCATTGATGTATTGAATGCTTGAGGAAACTGAAGTCCAGAGAGGTTAAGCTACCCACACCCCTCACCCTATACACACACAGGGCCAAGGACCCACAGTCATCAAGTCTCTTAGAATGGATAGACGTGAAAAACATAATTCTCATACAAATACGTAGTGAGCATGTGTCAGAGATTGTTTTAACTCATTAACTCATTAAGGAGAAAATCAACAATTTATTAAAGCCAATCATAGGTGGCAGAGACTAGCAAATATAGAGTGGGCCAGTTGGTCCAAGTGTCCAGACCTGAGGTATCCTCTGGATCCCTCCCCCTGCTGGTGCCTCAAACGGCAGACCATTCACCAAGAACTTTGTATCCAAGGCCCAGAAGTTTGTTACTGAAGGTGATGAATGCTGACACGCCTAGAAGGGAATAAAGTTTGGTCTCAGGTTTATTTGCAGTACCCAGATGATCAACTTTGCAAAGTCCCTCAAAAGTGTTTTAGTATCAGAATCATGAATAAAATGGGAGAGTTTTACATGTATACTAATTGATGCTTTCTCAGTATTTTACCTACTTCTCCCAGAATTTTCTGTAAACCCAACTACTGGTTTGCAGTTTTAGTCATTTAACAGTTTTTTAAAATTTAGTTTGTAAAAAAAAAAAAAAAATTTAGCTTGTAGATTCCATTTGGTAAAGAAATCAGTATCAGAAGTAATGTTAAAATATTAAATAGGAAGAGAGATCCACTAATATAGTTTACGGTTATTAAATTTAGGCTAATCATGGAATAATCTTAATGTTTGTATTGGTGTAAGATTTGATGACTTTAGCTGTATGAATATATAATAGTCATATTGCAAACATGTTGCATCCCTTTGTGACCTAATTTTCAAACATTTAAGGTTGTGTTGCCGTTATGCTTTGCTGTTTAATAAAAAGCTGTTTCAAATAAGTAAATAAATAAATAAAGAGTGGACAAAAGTATTTTATCTTGAACCAGCTTTAACATGTACCACTAGCCAGCTTTGTGTATCTAACTTTGCAAGGTTAGATATGGGCTTGATATTGCCGATATGCAACCATTTTTTGCACTTGCAACACTGCAATTTTATATAATTCAGCCTAACACCAAACTGGCTCAACGTGGACAGGGCAATAAAACCAAAACCTTTGGGGTTATCTTTTCTGCCAAACAAATATCATTTGCACCGTATCAATGTTCCACGAGTTCTGCATCTGACTTTACAGAGTCTGAGCCTTCAGCAAAAGAAAAGAGTTGAGGGAATTCCCTGGCTGTTCAGTGGTTAGGACTCGGCGCTTTCACTGCCGGGGTCCTGGGTTCAATCTCTGGTTGGGGAACTAAGATCCCGCAAGCCGTGCGATTCAGACAAAAAAATTAAAAAAAGAAGAGTTGAACAAAATGAGATCCCAGGCGACCCTTAGGCAGGCTTGTTAGATGGTGCCCAACTAGGACTTACTAGGACTTTGAAGGGAATTTTTGTTGTTGTTGTTGCGGTACGCGGGCCTCTCACTGCTGTGGCCTCTCCCTTTGCGGAGCACAGGCTCCGGACGCGCAGGCTCAGCGGCCATGGCTCACGGGCCCAGCCCGCTCCGCGGCACGTGGGATCCTCCCGGACTGGGGCTTGAACCCCGTGTCCCCTGCATCGGCAGGCGGACTCTCAACCACTGCGCCACCAGGGAAGCCCTGAAGGGAGCTCTTCTGCTTCAAGTTTTGCAGTTTTCTTAATTGTAGGAACAACTTTTGTGGCTGAACCGATGAGTGTGTGGGCAAGGCTGATTGTAGTGGTGAACCTACCCACATTGGGATTCCTCTGAATGCTCGAAGGCTCGGGCTTCAGCTCTAGTTTCCCATGCGATCGGCCCCCCAGTTTCCTTTTTCCCTGGACCTGAGCAGAGGTGCCTGCTCGCTGTGTGGGAATCTGCTCTGGCCAGTCTTCCAGCCTCTGACTTTGTGGAACACCTCTCGGGAGGCTGTCACACCTGGAGGGGGTGCCAGGTGGAGCCCAGGAAGCTGGAAGGCTGGCTGGTCATCCGACCGCACCCGTTTTGTAAGTTCCAGGATGTTAGTCCCACGCAGCATGTTTGTTACTAAGAAGACAGCAAAACAAGGCACTAACGATCCACCGACACAACCTCAGGCCCTTCCACTTGAGCTCCATGAAGACAATTGACAGTGCATTTCGATTCTAAGATGTACTGATTTTCAAAATTTACCATCTCTCAAGTTATTTGTATCCTATAGTCAAGGGTGTGTTATAACTGGCAGATCTTTTATTTTTCTTGATGGTGTCTTATAATGATACTATCTTAAATTTGATGGAGCACATTGTATGTCTTCCTTCTCTGTTGTTGACCTAGAGTACTCTATATACGTTTCTTTTTTTTGCTTATTTTCCCCCAGCTTTTTTGAGATATAATTGACATCCAGCACTGTTCAGCATAATGATCTGATTTGCATACATCATGAAATGATGATCACACCAAGTTGAATGAACATCCATCATCTCATATAGATACAAAATAAAAGAAAAAGAAAAAAGATTTTTTTCCCTTGTGATGAGAACTCTTAGGATTTACTCTCTTACATTACATCCCAGTACTTATTTATCTTATAACTGAAAGTTTATACCTTTCGACCACCTTCATCCAATTTCCCCTCCCTGACCCTCAACTCCCACCTCTGGTAACCACAAATCTGATCTCTTTTTCTATCAGTTTGTTTGTTTTTGAAGTATAATTGAGCTACAAGTCTAAGTTAATTTCTGGTGCACAACATAGTGATTCAGTATTTCTGTACATTACAAAATGATCACCACTGTAAACATTTCTTTAAACTCTTTTTAAAATATGCAAAATCAAGACTTCAGACACAAATGCTGAAGCCAGGGCTGTAGAAACATTAGTGTCAACTCTTAGAAAGAGCTTTGTGCTTCTGTCAGTTAGCTTATTATTTCACCTTAAAACACAGAGCCACAGGCAGTGATATGGCGATATCTGTGACATCTGAGGTCATTGAAGAATCGAACGCAACACTGGCCTCAGACAACTGACAAAGTAAATCAGGACCTCAGCCGAATGACTGTTTCAAGGTACACCACACTGGCTGCTTCCATGTTTCGTATATAGAACTACAGGCACTCTGTGTATCTTTATTTTTTAATAAAGTTATTTATTTAATTTATTTATTTTTGGCTGCGTTGGGTCTTTGTTGCTGTGCGCAGGCTTTTTCTAGTTGTGGTGAGCGGGGGCTACTCTTCGTTGCGGTGCGCGGGTTTCTCATTGCGGTGGCTTCTCTTGTTGCAGAGCACGGGCTCTAGAGCACAGGCTTCAGTAGTTGTGGCTCACTGGCTTAGTTGCTCCACGGCATGTGGGATCTTCCTGGACCAGGGCTCGACCCCGTGTCCCCTGCATTGGCAGGCAGATTCTTAACCACTGCTCCACCAGGGAAGCCCCACTCTGTGTATCTTAAAAAAAATTTTTTTTTCCAGTGTGACTAAATTTAAAGTTATATCAGTGTTTGCTGTGGAGGGTCATTTCAAATATGGTTAAACTAACAGACAGCTTTGGGCTAGGCCTCTAGAAGTGGCACTGATTTATTCCCCATGTTTGGTGGCAAGTGTGTGGTAGGGTGGAGCCAGTGTGGGTCTCTCTTACAAGTCGACAGAAACAGTTTACAATTGACTCATTAGAGAGGCCGTGTTTTAAAGCCAACGGCTTCCGCTCAGTGAGAACTTAATCACGGCTCAGAAGAGAGCTCTGCGCTCTGCATGTGCAACCACACCGGTGTGTTTGCTGGTGAATAATTGAAAACTCTTAAGCGGCACCTTTGCAGTGGCTGCCACAATGTCAGCTGCTTCCCCATGGTGTCCAGCTGAGGCTCTAATGGATGGGCTGGGCCGCCACCCACTCTGTGTCCTGATTTACCCCTGGTCTAGAAGGAAATAAACAGGGAAGTTACCAAGAGGAAGGCGGAAGAGGGAAGGGCACCCATTCATTCAACAACTCCTGGGCCCTGGACTTGCCTGAGTTCAGAGGTCTCCACAGAGCAGAAGGACACCGTTCCTGCTCTACAGAATTTACATCCAGGTGGGAGCCATTCGAGAGAGCCTCTGGCTCCAGGAGGGTCCCAGATGCAGGACCGTCAACCTCAAATGGTGAAAGAGGGCGGCCAGGTGGGAAGGTTGGGGGCATCTTGGGTCAGTGTCTCCAGAAACAAACCCAGAGCTAAAGATTGTCATGAAAGTGGCTTATCAAGAAGTGCTCCCAAGGAAACTCATAGCGGAGTGGGGCAGAGAAGGTCAGCAAGGGTCCAAGTTCAAGCACAGTCCCCTGAGGGTAACTTTGGCTCCATCTTAAAGGAACAGAGGTGAGGGATCTGGAGTATTTACACCCCAGCGCCCATCAGTCAGTGGTCCAGAACTGACTCTGAGGGCCCTTCCGGGTCTCTGTGCACCAGGCAAAGCAGGTTCTGTCCTCCGACAAGGGACTTGGGGCTGGCCGTGCAGGGCCAGTTCCCTTCCCCTGAAGAAGACCTTGGGGACACCTAACGTGTCTGGCAGAAGCACCAGTCTCGGGGGAGGCCACTGTGCAGCCTGATGTTTGCAGGGCTTTTCAGATGTGGGGAAGGCCCAAGAGGCTAAACACTACCGAAGCCTGGTCCCTCGATGAGGTCCTGCAAGGAGGACCAGTGCACGTAAGGGGCACCAGTACTGATTGGGTCTCCCCGAATTTCAAATATTTCTACCCATTCAAAGTACATCCATGCTGGACTTCCCTGGTGGCTCAGTGGTTAAGAATCTGCCTGCTAATACATGGGACATGGCTTCAAGACCTGGTCCGGGGAAGATCCCACATGCTGCAGAGCAACTAAGCCCGTGCGGCATAACTACTGAGCCCACGAGCCACAACTACTGAAGCCCCCACACCTAGAGCCCGTGCTCTGCAACAAGAGAAGCCACCGCGATGCGAAGCCTGCGCACCACAACGAAGAGTAGCCCCCGCTCGCTGCAACTAGAGAAAGCCCACGCGCAGCAACGAAGACCCAACGCAGCCAAAGATAAATAAATTTATTAAAAACAAAAACAAAAACAAAGTACATCCATGCTTATCAGGCCCCTAGCAAGCCCCGTGGAATTCAGGTGCCCGGGAGGACATAGCACGTGGAGGGTCATATTGCAAACATGTTGCATCCCTTTGTGACCTAATTTTCAAACATTTAAGGTTGTGTTGCCGTTATGCTTTGCTGTTTAATAAAAAGCTGTTTCAAATAAGTAAATAAATAAATAAAGAGTGGACAAAAGTATTTTATCTTGAACCAGCTTTAACATGTACCACTAGCCAGCTTTGTGTATCTAACTTTGCAAGGTTAGATATGGGCTTGATATTGCCGATATGCAACCATTTTTTGCACTTGCAACACTGCAATTTTATATAATTCAGCCTAACACCAAACTGGCTCAACGTGGACAGGGCAATAAAACCAAAACCTTTGGGGTTATCTTTTCTGCCAAACAAATATCATTTGCACCGTATCAATGTTCCACGAGTTCTGCATCTGACTTTACAGAGTCTGAGCCTTCAGCAAAAGAAAAGAGTTGAGGGAATTCCCTGGCTGTTCAGTGGTTAGGACTCGGCGCTTTCACTGCCGGGGTCCTGGGTTCAATCTCTGGTTGGGGAACTAAGATCCCGCAAGCCGTGCGATTCAGACAAAAAAATTAAAAAAAGAAGAGTTGAACAAAATGAGATCCCAGGCGACCCTTAGGCAGGCTTGTTAGATGGTGCCCAACTAGGACTTACTAGGACTTTGAAGGGAATTTTTGTTGTTGTTGTTGCGGTACGCGGGCCTCTCACTGCTGTGGCCTCTCCCTTTGCGGAGCACAGGCTCCGGACGCGCAGGCTCAGCGGCCATGGCTCACGGGCCCAGCCCGCTCCGCGGCACGTGGGATCCTCCCGGACTGGGGCTTGAACCCCGTGTCCCCTGCATCGGCAGGCGGACTCTCAACCACTGCGCCACCAGGGAAGCCCTGAAGGGAGCTCTTCTGCTTCAAGTTTTGCAGTTTTCTTAATTGTAGGAACAACTTTTGTGGCTGAACCGATGAGTGTGTGGGCAAGGCTGATTGTAGTGGTGAACCTACCCACATTGGGATTCCTCTGAATGCTCGAAGGCTCGGGCTTCAGCTCTAGTTTCCCATGCGATCGGCCCCCCAGTTTCCTTTTTCCCTGGACCTGAGCAGAGGTGCCTGCTCGCTGTGTGGGAATCTGCTCTGGCCAGTCTTCCAGCCTCTGACTTTGTGGAACACCTCTCGGGAGGCTGTCACACCTGGAGGGGGTGCCAGGTGGAGCCCAGGAAGCTGGAAGGCTGGCTGGTCATCCGACCGCACCCGTTTTGTAAGTTCCAGGATGTTAGTCCCACGCAGCATGTTTGTTACTAAGAAGACAGCAAAACAAGGCACTAACGATCCACCGACACAACCTCAGGCCCTTCCACTTGAGCTCCATGAAGACAATTGACAGTGCATTTCGATTCTAAGATGTACTGATTTTCAAAATTTACCATCTCTCAAGTTATTTGTATCCTATAGTCAAGGGTGTGTTATAACTGGCAGATCTTTTATTTTTCTTGATGGTGTCTTATAATGATACTATCTTAAATTTGATGGAGCACATTGTATGTCTTCCTTCTCTGTTGTTGACCTAGAGTACTCTATATACGTTTCTTTTTTTTGCTTATTTTCCCCCAGCTTTTTTGAGATATAATTGACATCCAGCACTGTTCAGCATAATGATCTGATTTGCATACATCATGAAATGATGATCACACCAAGTTGAATGAACATCCATCATCTCATATAGATACAAAATAAAAGAAAAAGAAAAAAGATTTTTTTCCCTTGTGATGAGAACTCTTAGGATTTACTCTCTTACATTACATCCCAGTACTTATTTATCTTATAACTGAAAGTTTATACCTTTCGACCACCTTCATCCAATTTCCCCTCCCTGACCCTCAACTCCCACCTCTGGTAACCACAAATCTGATCTCTTTTTCTATCAGTTTGTTTGTTTTTGAAGTATAATTGAGCTACAAGTCTAAGTTAATTTCTGGTGCACAACATAGTGATTCAGTATTTCTGTACATTACAAAATGATCACCACTGTAAACATTTCTTTAAACTCTTTTTAAAATATGCAAAATCAAGACTTCAGACACAAATGCTGAAGCCAGGGCTGTAGAAACATTAGTGTCAACTCTTAGAAAGAGCTTTGTGCTTCTGTCAGTTAGCTTATTATTTCACCTTAAAACACAGAGCCACAGGCAGTGATATGGCGATATCTGTGACATCTGAGGTCATTGAAGAATCGAACGCAACACTGGCCTCAGACAACTGACAAAGTAAATCAGGACCTCAGCCGAATGACTGTTTCAAGGTACACCACACTGGCTGCTTCCATGTTTCGTATATAGAACTACAGGCACTCTGTGTATCTTTATTTTTTAATAAAGTTATTTATTTAATTTATTTATTTTTGGCTGCGTTGGGTCTTTGTTGCTGTGCGCAGGCTTTTTCTAGTTGTGGTGAGCGGGGGCTACTCTTCGTTGCGGTGCGCGGGTTTCTCATTGCGGTGGCTTCTCTTGTTGCAGAGCACGGGCTCTAGAGCACAGGCTTCAGTAGTTGTGGCTCACTGGCTTAGTTGCTCCACGGCATGTGGGATCTTCCTGGACCAGGGCTCGACCCCGTGTCCCCTGCATTGGCAGGCAGATTCTTAACCACTGCTCCACCAGGGAAGCCCCACTCTGTGTATCTTAAAAAAAATTTTTTTTTCCAGTGTGACTAAATTTAAAGTTATATCAGTGTTTGCTGTGGAGGGTCATTTCAAATATGGTTAAACTAACAGACAGCTTTGGGCTAGGCCTCTAGAAGTGGCACTGATTTATTCCCCATGTTTGGTGGCAAGTGTGTGGTAGGGTGGAGCCAGTGTGGGTCTCTCTTACAAGTCGACAGAAACAGTTTACAATTGACTCATTAGAGAGGCCGTGTTTTAAAGCCAACGGCTTCCGCTCAGTGAGAACTTAATCACGGCTCAGAAGAGAGCTCTGCGCTCTGCATGTGCAACCACACCGGTGTGTTTGCTGGTGAATAATTGAAAACTCTTAAGCGGCACCTTTGCAGTGGCTGCCACAATGTCAGCTGCTTCCCCATGGTGTCCAGCTGAGGCTCTAATGGATGGGCTGGGCCGCCACCCACTCTGTGTCCTGATTTACCCCTGGTCTAGAAGGAAATAAACAGGGAAGTTACCAAGAGGAAGGCGGAAGAGGGAAGGGCACCCATTCATTCAACAACTCCTGGGCCCTGGACTTGCCTGAGTTCAGAGGTCTCCACAGAGCAGAAGGACACCGTTCCTGCTCTACAGAATTTACATCCAGGTGGGAGCCATTCGAGAGAGCCTCTGGCTCCAGGAGGGTCCCAGATGCAGGACCGTCAACCTCAAATGGTGAAAGAGGGCGGCCAGGTGGGAAGGTTGGGGGCATCTTGGGTCAGTGTCTCCAGAAACAAACCCAGAGCTAAAGATTGTCATGAAAGTGGCTTATCAAGAAGTGCTCCCAAGGAAACTCATAGCGGAGTGGGGCAGAGAAGGTCAGCAAGGGTCCAAGTTCAAGCACAGTCCCCTGAGGGTAACTTTGGCTCCATCTTAAAGGAACAGAGGTGAGGGATCTGGAGTATTTACACCCCAGCGCCCATCAGTCAGTGGTCCAGAACTGACTCTGAGGGCCCTTCCGGGTCTCTGTGCACCAGGCAAAGCAGGTTCTGTCCTCCGACAAGGGACTTGGGGCTGGCCGTGCAGGGCCAGTTCCCTTCCCCTGAAGAAGACCTTGGGGACACCTAACGTGTCTGGCAGAAGCACCAGTCTCGGGGGAGGCCACTGTGCAGCCTGATGTTTGCAGGGCTTTTCAGATGTGGGGAAGGCCCAAGAGGCTAAACACTACCGAAGCCTGGTCCCTCGATGAGGTCCTGCAAGGAGGACCAGTGCACGTAAGGGGCACCAGTACTGATTGGGTCTCCCCGAATTTCAAATATTTCTACCCATTCAAAGTACATCCATGCTGGACTTCCCTGGTGGCTCAGTGGTTAAGAATCTGCCTGCTAATACATGGGACATGGCTTCAAGACCTGGTCCGGGGAAGATCCCACATGCTGCAGAGCAACTAAGCCCGTGCGGCATAACTACTGAGCCCACGAGCCACAACTACTGAAGCCCCCACACCTAGAGCCCGTGCTCTGCAACAAGAGAAGCCACCGCGATGCGAAGCCTGCGCACCACAACGAAGAGTAGCCCCCGCTCGCTGCAACTAGAGAAAGCCCACGCGCAGCAACGAAGACCCAACGCAGCCAAAGATAAATAAATTTATTAAAAACAAAAACAAAAACAAAGTACATCCATGCTTATCAGGCCCCTAGCAAGCCCCGTGGAATTCAGGTGCCCGGGAGGACATAGCACGTGGAGGGTTCCCTCATGGGCATTGCCGCAGGACCTGCATCCCCAGCAGATACAATCAGCCAGCACATCCTGCATCCTTAACCCCAGCCTGTACTTCTGGCACGCCTTAAACCAGACCTCTCACTTTTCTGTCCTCCGAGGGTGGTGGTGTACATCGCTAAGCCTTCTCCCCACGGGCAAACACTAAAGGTGCCCGTCTGCTGCGGACTTGGCCTGCAGCACCTCCTGGGACTCTTAGCCCTGAGAAGCAGGCCTCAGAGTGTCCTCAGTTCATGGATGAGAAAATTTAAGCGGTCAAATTATTTCCTCAAGGATGCCTTGCTTGAATTAGCAGAGCCAAAGGAATTTGAAGCTGGGCCTTTAGCCAAAATTCTGCTTTTAAATATTCAATTATTCACTTGTGTTTGTTTCTTCTAAATACTGCTGTTTACTACTTTGTGCTAAAAACAGAAAGTTACCCGTGTCAAACCGTTTGCTTAACTCAGAGGATGGGGAGGGGTGGATTGCTTATTAGCTTTTCCTCTACGTGAGTGTGTTGGAGATGGGCTGTATTTTTTTTAATTCCAAAGGAGAAAGTGGAATAAAAAGGTAGTGTGTGTTGTTTTTTGGTAAACTGGAAGGTTCTGATTGTGGTTAAGGGGCCTTTTTGGATCAGCAGGGCTAGTAGGGACTGTGGCATAAATACTGTGGCAGCCTTTGGCTCTCCATTTGGAATGAAAAATCCAGGGCAGAGCTCATGCCCTTCTGGGCCACCCCCAGCATTTGGGCAAATTGAGGAAAAGCAGCCTTCCGGGCACATTCTTTGGTCTGCAGAAAGCACCTTGGGGCAGATGTGGGTGTCCCAGGGCCAGGGTTTAGGGGCGGGGGACCGGGGGGCATGGGTAACCAGCCCTGGCCTTACTACAGACATCTCCTCACCTCCTCGTCCTGACTTCACAGCACACTCAGAATTAAGTCCAGATGGATGAAAGGCCTACAGATAAACAAATACGTCATATGTAAATAGGAAAACTATGTGTGTCTTAGCATAAAACAGAGGAGACTTTATTACTTCAAGATAAGGTATGTCTTCCTAGCAAAGTTTAGTCAGCAAGAACCGTAAGGAACTTTTGATTCTATCAACATTGAAAGTTTAACGAAACGTAAAAGACAGAGAGAGCAGGATGAGAGAAAATCTTTTAAATATTTGAGGCAATGGATTCATATCCACAACTTACACAACTTAAGAAAAATCAGGAAACCCCAAAACGGCAACGAATAGATGAACAGGCAATCCTTCCGGGAAAGAAATACAAATAGACAACAAAAATAGGTAGGGGAGAAAAAGTTGCCACCCCGAAATATCTCTTTGGCATGCAGATTATTTGGAGCTGAAAACAATTACCCAAAAGACTCAGGAAGGGGACTTCCTGGGTGGTCCAGTGGGTAAGAATCCGCACTTCCAATGCAGGGGGCCCGGGTTTGATCCCTGGTTGGGGAGCTAGATACTGCACGCATGCCGCAACTAAGGAGTCTCCATGCCGCAACTAAGACCCGGCACAGCCAAAATAAATGAATAAAATAAATATTAAAAAAAAAACTCAGGAAGAACCTTTGACCTTCCCCCCTAAACTGCCTAAAAGAATGCAGATAGAGGACCTGTTCCAGGAAGGGAGCCGTCACCATAAATACCTCTAATATGAACAAGGTGGTGGACAGGAAGTCTGTTCATACTCCTCTCTGGGTCCCATTGTCTCTGCAGGGCCCAGCAAACCTTTGTTTCCCAAACATCTGCTGTTCCATCTTATGTGAACTGCCTTCCTCCCCTTTGAAGCCCCAAACCACTATCCCAACATCCTCTTTTGTCTTGAGCTGAAGGTGGTATATAAAGGTTTTGGCCATTTTGGCGAGTTACTCAGTTCTCCTGGGTCTCTCCCATGTGTACGTGTTATTAAACTTCTGTTTGATTTTCTGCTGTTGATCTGTCTCATTTTGGTTTATTTAGTTTATTTTAGTTCTTAACTCTTAGACCAGCCAGAAGAACCTAGAAGGGGAGAGGAAAGTTTATTCCTCCCTGACACATATAATCTGGGCAAAGCACATTAAGACAATAAAAAGCCACTTGTACTCATCAGATTAGCCAAAGCTTAGAAGTCTGATACCAGCAAACACTAAGTGAGGTGGATATTTTCAAAGAAGGTGGAGGCACTGTAGCTGGACATGGACACGGGGAGAGCCACGTGGTACCACCTCAACCTATTACATGCCTAGAACCTGGCATTTTCTCTGAGGTTTCACACAATACACAGGGCTGTTTATTATGGTAAGGATTGTGACAGCAACGTATTGGAAACGACCTAAGCATCTATCAAGATAGAATGGATAGGACTCCCCTGGTGGCGCAATGGTTAAGAATCTGCCCGCCAATTCAGGGGACACGGGTTCAATCCCTGGTCTGGGAAGATCCCACATGCCACGGAGCAACTAAGCCCATACGCCACAACTACTGAGCCTACACTCTAAAGCCCGTGAGCCACAACTACTGAGCCCACACGCCACAACTACTGAGCCCACGTGCCACAACTACTGAGGCTGCACTCTAGAGCCCACGCTCCACAAGAGAAGCCACCGCAACGAGAAGGCTGTGCGGAGCAACGAAGACCAACGCAGCCAAAAAAAAGATAGAATGGATACATGGTATATTCCTCCTGCATGGTTTATCCCTCTGGTGGAAAACCACTCCCACTTAAAATGAATGAACCGAGGTTTCGTGTATCAAATGGATAAATCCTACAAGATTTCCTTGGGTGAAATGAGTGTAAACAAGGTATAGGACAATACATCTGTACGATTCCATCTGGTAGAAAAAGCACACAGTGATAACATTCAAGAGTGATACATACAAAACTGATGTTGTGGTTCCCTCTGAGTAGGTGGGATTATAGGTGTTAGTCAAGGGATATTAGTTTTGTTTGTTTTTGGCCACGCCATGCGACATTCAGGATCTTAGTTCCCCGGCCAGGGATCGAACCAATGCCCCCTGCATTGGGAGCGTGGAGTCTTAACCACTGGACTGCCAGGGAAGTCCTGAGGAAGATTAGTTTTAACTATGTGGACTGAAAAAAATGCACAACCTAAAAGTTGAGAATTATATTTTTATTCGGTGGACATCCTGAGGTGATAACTCTGAGGGACTGTTCCAGAGAGGTCAGGGAGAAGCCAGATATATAGGAGTTTTTGCAAAAAAAAAAAAACAACAAGTAGTCTGAACATCAAAAGATTACTGTTCATTAAAGAAAAAACAGACATCTCAAATTAATGAATTTAGCACTTTCCTCTGGGAAAGATGCAAGAGTCTGGGCTCATTGACATCATTCCTTGGTATGCACCGTAGCTATCTAGGGACACTATCCTGTTTTGAGTCCCCTCAGGGTGCACAGTCAGGGAACTGCAGTGGCTGCTGGCTTGAGGCCCTGACATCCTTTGTTTACTGATATGACGGGCAACACTCTTCACCTACAACTACAATAATCTGTGTTTTTCATGGGAATGTATTATGTTTGTAATTTTAATTAAATTTCAAAAATGTAAATGCAAACACTCTTGGGAGACGTGACACACACAGGGTAAAAGCAAAACAAAGAAAAGGGCAAGGTTCCGAGATGCTCCAACATTATTCCCCAGACACTCCTCTGCAGGTGAAGGGAAGCAGCTTTCATTACTTCTTTGTTTCCATGGTGACGGTTCCTGGGGGCAAAGATCATTTGAAAGTTTGTAGGAAGTCCATTATTTTCCAGACTGCTTCAGAAAAACTCCAGCATGGGGGGTGCCCGCAAGACCGGGAGGCTTCTCCAGCTCAGCAGAAGCAGACAGGAAAGGCAGTTGTCAGGGTCAGTGGTTGTTCATGACCTGGAGCGGGGGGTCTAATCCCACAAAGCTGATAGGATTGTAAAGGCCAATCACACCCCAAGGCCAAGTTGATGCACTTGGGGAATAGAAATTCCGTGGCTAAGGGCCAAGCACTTGACCTTTCCTACACCCTAGGTTTCAAGTCTTCATCTTTCAGTGACACATCCTTTTCAGAACCACGGATAACATTCCTGAGTTGGTCCTGGAATTCCAAGAGTGCTGTATCAGAACTTGCTCTATAAGGACTTTCTCGTTTTATTTTTACTTGACCTTCAAGAGAATTTTTCTCCTTTTATCTAACCCTGAAAGAAAGAAAACAAGGTTTGGAGTCCCTCCCTTTTCCCTCCCTCCAGCCTGCCCTGCAAGCAGGGGTGGCAGACAACAGCTTCTCTCCCGGTCGGTGGTGGAAATTGACATCTAGTGGGCAGATCTTGAGATGAGAGACTTCTGGGCAGACAGGCAGAAGGAGGGTTGGAGTCTGCGAACACTGGTCTTTTGTAGATCCTGTAGGCTGCTGGGGATGAAATGGCCTCTTTGCAGGCTGGGAGGTGTGTGAGTCCGTTTTAAGTGTCAGCTTTATCAGCTCTCTGCTTCCTAGCAGGTCACCATTGATATAAAGAGAGAATTTAACTAGGAAGAGAACGGGAGAGCATTTAGGGGCATGCTGCAGAGTGTTTTAATGTCATCATCCTATTTAATCATCCAACTCTCTCCCCCAAAGCACCCAGGGTCCAAGGATGAGTGGGCCCAGATGGGTTCAGGACCCAGCTGACAGGAGGCCGAGGTGGGATTTGAAGGCAGGTCTTTCCGAGCCCCAGCTGGGGCGCTCACCACCCCTCCTTGCTGCCAGACCACCCAGGAGTGGCTGGAAGCTGGCTGCCTCCACGCTGTGCCCGCCTGCTGCTGGAAGTGTGGCCCCGAAGGTGAGGTTCCTGCCGACTGGGATGTTACCCAGAATGATCACAGAGTGGTCCACATCAGTGTAGACTCCTGTGCCAGGCTAGAGGCCGGCAGGTCCCGCCTTGTCCAGGCCGAGTCCTGGGTGTGATGTCCGGAAAGAACCTGGGTCTTCCCGAATTCTTCTCCTGCCCTTGGCCTGGCTGCGGGAGAGTGTGAAAATCGCCTAGGTGAGCACTTCCTGTGCTTTGTTTTGGGGCCCCGGGGTGCTGGCTTTCTGAGCAGAATGAGGGAGGGACCCAGAGACCCAACCCCTGGCTTGGTCCCCCTGTGGCTACTACAGAAGGGCTCGTCCTGCTGGTACGTCCAACACACCAGCCCCGTCTCCCCAAGGGGCGTGGTGGACACAGGCAGTGCCCTGGCTCGTGGAGCTTTCTGGAGAGATGGATCACACCTGATGTGTTTTGGTGCAAGAACTACTGTCTCACCAGCTCAATGCCCTGAAACCTGATGGCCCACCTCTGGAGATGATTCACTGAAGAACAGCCATTTGGCTCTGTTGTCTCCTTCCCAGGTGTCCACGGCATGTCCTGGGCGGCCAATCAGGGTTGTGGACAGAAGCGCTGGCTTCCCAGCTTGGCACATGCTTAGGCAGCCCCTTCCCCCTTGTAGGAATTCTCGACAGGGACCAGGATGTGTTGGGGTTTCGGGTTGTATAAGTGGGTTTGGAGAAATTTTGATGAGGCAGCACTGACTTGGATAAAGCGCTTACATTGAAACCACTGTTGGCTTTAACATGGGAAAAGGCTAAAACTTAGGTTCAAACTGGTCCCCTTTGGTGGGTGGTAAGTTATCTCTGTCTGCCCTCAAGGCCTGAAATCTGGAAGAACATGAGAGCACAGGGATGAGGTCAAACATCTGCAGGAATTAAAACCAATTACACACACACACACACACACACACACTCACACACACACGCACGTGTATCTGGGGACAATGTGGGGAACAGCTCAAATCCCATCAGTGACATCTGGGCCGACCTCAGGGGGCGGCAGAGATTTCAGGATGACTCTTGCTGTTGGAGGGGCCTGGTGGGCGTATAAACAGGTCACTCAGAGGCAGGCCTGGCTCTGGACCCCTAGCCTCTGGTCCATTTGTCAGGTAAATCTGTGCCGTCAGGTGGATGAGTTGGGGTCGAAAGGGATGGAGGGGCTGAAAACGCCCTCATCCGGCCTGAAGAGTCCCATAGCCATCCAGCCAGGGGCAACCTCTGTCATCACCCACCTTTGTGTCTTGGGATCACTACGCCTCCCTCTGCTTTACAGATAAGCAGTGTTACCTGTGATTTGCCATCCGAGTGTGGCTGAGTGACAACCACGGTTTGTAGTGTGTGTTTGGGACAAAACAGCAGTGGCCGGAGCGGGTCAGCTGCTTTTCCTGGGGAAAACCATTTGGGCTTTTGACATTCAGGTCGCAGTTGTGGCCGTGAAGGGGACTGAGGGCGGAGAGGCTGAATGTGCTGCAGTGGGAATCTTTCCTCCGAGGTTTGCCGGAGGCCGAGGCTTGCCCGAGGCCGAGGCTGGGCCTCCCCAGGGCAGGCCTGTCTGTCCTGTGTGTCCCTCACGGGCTGTGTGTGGCGCTCCTGTCCAGGACCCCAGCCACGGCCTAGAATGGGAGGGGGGACCCACCAAGCTCACCCCACTCCTCCCACCGTTTTAGTTCCTCCTTTTCCCATTTTCATACACATCCACCCTTTTTCTTATTTTCCTAATAATTTTGATGATGAAGTCGTTTAAACATACAGAAGGTCACACGTGATACTAACACACACATCACTAAATAGCTCCGTCAGACCTCATCATTTTGTCATTTTGCTTTAAGACATGAAAAGTTGCCAGAGGTTGAGCCCCTCTACCTGTGCTCACCTCCATCCACTTCTCTTCCTGAGGTTTAGGATGATAACCCTGTACTGCATCTTGGAGTTGCCTTTATTTACGTGTGTATCTACAAACCCTCCACAGTACAATTTTGCCTGGTTTTAAACCTCATATACTGAATGTAATCCTTTTCAACCTTTTTTGTTTCTGCTTTTATGAAAACTTGTTTGAGCTTTTATGTCTATATATGTGTTGATCCATATAATCTGGTTCATTAATTTTTAACTGCCACATAGTTTTCTATCCCTCCATTTATCCATTCTCCAACTGATGGACATTTAGGTGCTTATAATTTGGTTTTCTTACAAATGGCGGTACAGCCAATATTCTTCTCAAGGTCTCCCTGCACCCATGTGCACGAGTTTCTCTCGTATGTAGTACGTATGCAGGTCTGTGTATCTCCAGCTCTACAAGAAACTTCACATCACTCTCCAAAGTGCTCTCCAAACGCTCCTCCAGCAACACGTGAGGGTTTGTTTTCCCACGTCCTCGAGTATTTGGCATTGTCAGACTTTTTAATTTGTGCCACTGGACTGTGTGTAAAAGATCTCCTGGTCTTCTCTCCCAAGCCCCCATGCTTCCAGAAGCTCCACCTACAGCCTGCACCCCAGTCACACACAACGGGGATGGACTTGGCTGGTCTCCTGTCCCCTGACCTCTAAGTATTGGGAGTGCACAGAGCTGTTTGCTGGGGCCCCTTCTCTAATTTCCCCGCCCCCTTAGCTAATCTCTCCTTGTCACAGGACTTTGAAACACTAACACCTATTCCAGTGACTTCCAGATGTACCGGTTGTTCCGCCCTTAATATCAAAAGCCACTTAATACATTTAATTGATGGTCAATAAGCAACTTAGGTAAAACTTAACCTGGGGCTTCCCTGGTGACGCAGTAGGTGAGAGTCTGCCTGCTGATGCAGGGGACACGGGTTTGTGCCCCGGTTCAGGAGGATCCCACATGCCATGGAGTGGATGGGCCCGTGAGCCATGGCCGCTGAGCCTGCGCGTCCGGAGCCTGTGCTCCGCAACGGGAGAGGCCACAACGGTGAGAGGCCGGCGTACCGCAAAAACAAAAACAAAAACAAAAAAACTTAACCTGCGCAGTGTCCAGCTTGATTTCTTCCTCAAATCTAATCCTTCCCCATTTTTTCCCATCTCAGTCAAGGGCACTGTCATCTCTCTAATTGCTCAAGCCAACAATTTAGGAGTTGTCCTTGATTATTCTCTTTCCCCACCGCCATGTTCAGCCCATCAACTTATATTAATTTCCGTGTCCAGTTGTTCCTGATTTCCCCCCCTTCTTTCTAATTCCACTGCTACCACTTTGACCAAAGCCACCATCACCTCTTGGCTGGACCGTTGCAGTTGCCTCCTAACTAGTTTTTCTGCTTCTCCTTACAAACCGTCTCTAACCCACAGCCAAGGGGATCTCTTTAGAACATAAAACAGGTAAAACGCCATTCCCCCACTAAAGCCCTCCAATGGTTCTCAGTTGAAAACTCAAATCCAAGGGTACCATGATCTAGAAGGCGGACAAGGTCTGGTCGCAGGCAGACTGCACCCTTCCCTGGGACTCTGTGTGGATGGCTCTTCCCTTGATCTTTTCATGGCTCCCTTGTCATTCAGGGCTCCATCGCTTCCTGGAAGACCTGTCCTGACCACCCCGCCATAGCTAGGGTGGCCCTTTAGCTGCTCTCTGCAGCATCACTTGACTCTCTTTTCATTCTGGAACATCTCAGTGCTCAGTGCTCTGGTCTGTGTCCCACCAGAATATCATCTCCGTGAGGATTGTCAACCCTACTGTACACTTGCAGTGCATGGCAGGAAGTGGGTAGCCATAAAGTTATGAATGAATGAATGAATAGATGGACGTCAACATTTTGGAACAGTCTCTAGGCTCAAAATGAAATTTTTGCTCCCAGAGTCTGGGTGGGATTAAAGCTGCTTGAGGCAAGACGACACCTGTCTTTAGCCAAAACAGTGATTCTCAAGCATTTTATAAATCCCAGGACCCCTTCACACTGTTAAAAATTATGAAGGGTCCTACAAACTGCTTGTGTTCATGTGCATTATATCTACAGATACCTGCTATACCGTAAGTCCCCTACATACGAACCTTCAAGTTGCGAACTTTCAAAGATGCACACGTGCGTTCGCACATCCAGTCACATAAGTTAGTTCACGTGTCTGGTGTACATTGTCATGTGCATGCATCCTCTTCCAAAATTTATAATGTGGTTTTAAGAGAAATGATAGTTTAGATCAAGAAGGTAGTAAATGGCTAGCAAATTTGCTTACCAAAAAGTTTTTACTTATGTGCATATAGACAATTGTGTTAGTTGGGTACCTAGGCTAACTTTGTTGGACTTAGCGAGCAAACCGGACTTACGAACACGCTCTCGGAACGGAACCCGTTCGTATGTAGCGGACTTGCCGTATTACGAAATAAATGAAGAAAAATTTTTAAATATTTATTTTAAAACAGCAATCGATTACATGTTGACATAAGTAACATTTATGTGAAACAACTACATTTTAAAAAAATGGATGAGCAGTGACACTTTGAAAGCCTCTGTTCCACATGCGCAGAGCTGGGTTAGCACCAATGAAGATGCTTTTGAATGAGCAGATGGGGGTGCTCAAGAATTCACACCAAACTTCAGGGTCAGATGTAGCCTCTTCCAGGCATGTGGGCGGGGAATGCGAGCCCACACAAGTCTTTTCCAAGAAGAGGACACATTTGCCCATCTCTTCCCCCTGTGGCTCCCTGACTGCCCACTCACCTGCTCCCAGCCCCACACAACCCTCTCTCTTCCCTTTCCCCTAACAATCTTCTTATCAAAAAAAAAAAAAAACAAGAAAAAAGAAAAAAAAGAAAGAAAGAAAGCAAAGAATAAGATGAGAAATAAATTTAAAGTCATTGGAAATTGATTTGCCAAGTGTATATATCTTTGAAATAGGCTTCTTTCCGTAACCAGAATAAGGATGGTATACATTTTAACCCAGGGCATCCTTTAGGAGTTTTCACTTTGGCAATATGGATTTTGAGGCCTGCCCGGTTTTGCCAAGATTTACTTATTCCTCTTTGTAGTCATGTTGAGAAGCCAAACTGGGTGTCAGTATTTTTTTCTTAGGGTGATACTGAAACCTAAGTTCTTCCTCTTTCTAAGAAGCTGCTCCCTCCCTATCTATATTTTGCACTGCGCCCCCCGGCCCAGACCCCCGCGCTGGGTAAAGGAAATTCACAAAGCCAGGATTTAAAAAAAAAAAAAAAAGTGGTCATCTCTGTGCTCCTATTGCAGCCGCTGAAGCTGCCCAGCTCTGCACACGCCTCTTTCACTTCCTGACGTCACACTATTTTTGTCTTTGAATAGCTCATTGACACAATCGCCTCGGAGATTGGAGAACTGAAACAGGAGATGGTGCAGACAGATGTCAGCCTGGAAAATGGCCTGGGACCCACAGAAGCCCACAGGTGACCGAGGCGATTAGGCGTCGGGCGCGTGATGGGGGCGACGTGAGCCTGTTAGCCACGAGGACTGCTGTTCCTGTCACCCCTCGGGTTTGGGAGCTGGGGGTGTGGTAGCCGCTCCAGAAGAAGCTTTCTGTAGGAGGTGGGAGTGGCCTAGGAACCAGCTGTCCGGGTTCCCGTTAATCCCTGTGCAGGCGCTTGAATTTTACACCTCCATTCCTCCTGGCGTCAGAACCTGGAAAGCTAAATTTCTGTCTGTCACGTCCACCTACTCACAATGATGGAAACAGTAACGCAGTGGGATCCTCCGTGTGCAAAATAGAATTCAGTGTAGCCCGTGTCAGTCTCCAGAACGTTTAAAGGGAGCACTAAAGAGGATGGACTCGTTTTGCATTCTCAGGTCAGAAAAAACCCCAGCCCCTTCCGTGGCCCTTAGCCTGAAATGCGATCCAGCCCAGCGTATTGGAAATCACATGTGGTTGTGAGTGATTAAGGAAGGCACTGGTTAGATGTGTTACAGTGTGTCCACATTGCACGTGGTCTAGGTAGGTAGTTAGGGACTGGCTTTTTCTGCAGAATGGGGGTGCAGAGGTAGATCGGGGTGGGGGGCAGGCTGGAGGAGATCCCCCAAACCTCTTCCAGCTCTTGGAGGCTCTAGTTCATTCCTAGCAAGGACAACAGAGCATAAGCAGTACAGAAACGGCATGGACACTTGCTGCCCCGGAGGCCAGATTCATTGTCAGCTTCCCCCTTTTCTTGGGAAATGGAGTGGAGGTTGCCTGGTGGGTGCAGGGCAAGGGTGAGATCTGCAGAGTTGGTTTTGCTTGCAAGTCATGAGACGGGCAGGAGGGGTCCTGCAGAGGCAGGCGAACCAGGTTCTGGTTATTCAGGCAAGTTTCAAACCAGCCAGACTTGTTCCTGCCCTGGAGGAGGGGAGAGCTGGCAGTCCCCACGAGGCACCCTGCAGCTGGGAGATGGTCCTTCCACACCCTGCGTCTCTGGAGAATTTCCCCCTTAGCTGTGGAAAATTCTCGTGCCTTCCATTTCCTCTCCTTCCTTCAAAAACGACGGAGGTAGACCAGGTGGTCCTCGCCGTGGCATTGTGTGATTCCCCTTGATATCGGTGTGAACAGCTTTGGTGGTTTCATTTTTTTTTCCCCATAAACTAGACAAATGCACAATGATCTTTGATTAGAGATTTTCTGCTCCATGTTCAGAGTAGTTCCAAACTCTGTGGAACTTTTAGCCAGAGGATCTCTCTTTACCCTTAACATCTCCTTTAAGCTTTTCAAATTTAAGAATGACTGTAAGCATTCCACCATACCTTTTTTTTTTTCCAGGTCAATGTCAGTTATTCTTGAATGCTCTGCTGGTTAACACTGAATTTATGAATTTTAAAAGGCGTTTTACTTGTTTTTTTTAAAATCGGAATCAGAAAAGTCAAGATTGTCTTTATTTAATGATGTATATGGTGTTTACCACGTGCCAGCCACTGTTCTAAGTGCATTACAGCTGCCAACTCATTGAATCTCCTAATGACCCTATAAAGGAAAGCTCCATCATGACCCTCGTTCTGCTGCTGTGGGACCCATGTGACATGGAAAAAAAGCCAGCCTGAGGAGGCTGTGGCTTCTGTGCTGGGGTCTCTCATTGATTGTTCGGAAGCGTGGAACAGTGACTTTGTTTTAACCCCTCCACTTTGCCCAGCAGAGAAGTCAGGAGAACCAGATGACGGGGGCAGGGTATGATGAGGAACACTCTGAGTTGCTTCCAAAGTGAAGGCAGAGCAGAGCTGTGGTCACAGGGCAACAGCAGGTCAGCCTGGCACTGAGCAGCCCAAAGGGCAGACGAGAGGGAAGGAGAAGGAGTAGGGGTAGCAGAGTCGCCTCAAGTGAGACCCCTGGAGAGAGAAGAAGCAATTGCCCGCCCATCCCCCATACCTGGGCTGGGCACGTTCTGGTGGCCGCAGGGATGCATCACAGTCGTCTTTGTGGCATCATCCTCGGTGAGGGTGCCTGTGAGCTGTGATCTAACCTCACCTGCCCCAGACACAGTCATCAGGAAGTGTCTGGGCTTCCTTAGCTTGTGGAATGCGAGGTTAAGTGCCAAGCTGGCGCCCTAGGTTAGGTTGCTGTTCCCCAACCTGCGGTGGCTTTTGGTTGTTCATCTGTGGTTAATATTGAGATGAGCTGGAGATCTTTAAACCCTTCCTGGTGTCATGAACCCCTTCTCAGGATATTTTAAACGCATGATATAAAATATGTAGGCTGACAGGGGAAACAGTTGTATTGGGATACAAGGATCAGATTTTTAACATGTGTGATTTCACAGCATAGGTATTTCTTTACTGACACGTTAAAAAGCCGAGTGAGGCTGTGGGTCTAAGGACTGCTGTCGCCTGGAAGCAGAGATGAGCACACAGGGTACTTCTGCACCGACAGTGAAAGCACCTAGGGCTGCTGCTGGTGACAGAGTCTCAGGGGCTGAGAGAACTACTGGGATTTGTTGCCTGCATTTGAAATGGGAGGAAAGTAATTTCAGAAGCAGGTTAGTGAAAGCAAAGATGTCCCTTTCTTCCATCCAGTGGTCAGCTTCCACCTCCTGTCCCCTGCAGGGACACTTGTGGGCTTTGGGGACACCATGCTCCCTCGTTTCCTCTTACCTCACCTGCCACCGCTTCTAGAGTCCTGGCTGGTTCCTCCTGGTCTCCCTGCCCTCCTGACCCTGGAGTACCCAGAGGCCTCTGCACTGTCCCCTTGTCTCTCTGAGTAAGTGCTTTAGTGTCCACATCAGTAAAATGGGGATAATAGCGGAGCTTTACCTCCGAGTTGTTAGGACGATTGAGTCAATAGCTGTAAAGGACTTATTATTAGCATGGTGTTGGCACGTGCTAAGTACAATATGTTGTCTACAGAGAGATCTCTAGAGTAACTTTGTGTGCGATCTCATCCAGGCTTGTGGCTTTGATCCTATCTATATGTTGGTGATTCCCAACTTGTATCTATCCCTACGTTGGTCCTCTCTTGGAATCCAGATGTTTGCATCCAGCTGCCCACTCAGCCTGACCTTTGGCATCTCAAACTTACAAAGACCGAGACTGAGCCCTCGGTTTCCCTTCACAAACCTGCTTTTTCCCTGGTCTTCCCCATCCCAGTAACCTGCCTCCAGGTGTTTGGGCCTTGCATCAACCCTGATGCCTCTTCTATCATAACCGCCTTCCCCTCCCCCTCCAGATCCTTGCAGTTCTCGTAAGATAGACCCAGGGTCGGACCACCCCTCACCACCACTGCAGTAGGCCCCTGCCTGGTGCCTCTGCTTCATCATCACCGACCCACCTTCTCTGAGCTGTTATCTAAGCAGCAGAGAGGATGATCTGACTTTAGTTACTCTGAATCCAAGTCACGGCACTCCCGTTCAAAGCCCTTTAGTAGTTTTCCATTTAAATCCAAAATCCTTCAGCCCTATGGGATCTGATCCCTCCCCGTCCTCACTGGCTCTTCTTACAGTGTCTTCCCCTCTAACTGTCTGCTCCAGCACCCCGGCTCCTGGCCAAGCAGGCTCCTCCCATCCGGCCTTTGTACCTACTGTTCCCTCTGCCTGGAACGCCTTTCCTCCAGGAAGCAATCACCCATGGACCTTCCCTTCTTCTGTCCCCTTAGCTGGCTTTATCTTTTTTTTTTTTAATAAATTAATTAATTTATTTATTTTTGGCTGTGTTGGGTCTTTGTTGCTGTGCGTGGGCTTTCTCTAGTTGCGGTGAGCGGGAGCTACTCTTGGTTGCAGAGCACGGGCTTCTTGTTGCAGTGGCTTCTCTTGTTGCAGAGCACGGGCTCTAGGCACGTGGGCTTCAGAAGTTGCAGCATGCGGGCTCAGTAGTTGTAACTCACGGGCTCTAGAGCACAGGCTCAGTAGTTGTGGTGCAAGGGCTTAGTTGCTCCGCGGCATGTGGGATCTTCCCAGACCAGGGCTCAAACCCGTGTCCCCTGCATTGGCAGGTGGATTCTCAACCACTGCGCCACCAGGGAAGCCCCTGGCTTTATCTTAATTTATAGAACTTGTACAGACCTGACACAGATTCACTTGCCTAATCATGTGTCTTCTGACTCCCAGCACTAGAAAGTAAGCTCTGTGAGAGCAGGGATTTGGTCTCTGTTCAGTGCTGTGTTTTCAGTGCCCAGAATGGTATCTGGCATATGGCATACACTCAGTAAATGTTTGGTGAATGGACAAATGACAGATTCCAGCCCCTTGGAGATTCTAAATGTATTCAAGCACCAGAAGCCTCTTGCAGAAACAAGACGTCACGCTCGTAAAGCAATTAGGGGATCCCAGCAACTAAAAAATAAAAAGGGGCTTCCCTGGTGGCGCAGTGGTTGAGAGTCCGCCTGCAGATGCAGGGGACGCGGGTTCGTGCCCCGGTCCGGGAGGATCCCACATGCCGCAGAGCGGCTGGGCCCGTGAGCCATGGCCGCTGAGCCTGCGCGTCCGGAGCCTGTGCTCCGCAACGGGAGAGGCCACGGCAGTGAGAGGCCCGCATACCGCAAAATAAAAAAATGGGCAAAGGGGGCTTCCCTGGTGGCACAGTGGTTGAGAATCTGCCTGCCAATTCAGGGGACACGGGTTCGAGACCTGGTCTGGGAAGATCCCACATGCCGCAGAGCAACTAAGCCCATGAGCCACAGCTACTGAGCCTGCGCGTCTGAAGCCTGTGCTCCGCAACGGGAGAGGCCGCGACAGTGAGAGGCCCGCGCACCGCAACAACAACAAAAAAGTTGAAGACGTGTGATAGGCCTTAAGCTTCCTCCCTAGTAAAGCAGAGGGAGGGCCCAGAACCCCTTCCCATTATGTTCCAGCCATGCTTCCTCCATCAGTTCTGAGTTACAAGGTGTTGTAATGTTTACCCATAAGGGAGCAACTGATTAGCTCCGCCCCAGGCCCTCTGCTGGTGTTTTACTGAAGAGAAGCTGGGAAGCCCGGAGGAGGCTGACGGGTTTCCTGTCGATGCTCTCTCCAAATGCTGCAGCTTATTTCCTCTTTCTCCCCACCCCTTTCCCCCAAAGACTAGAGTATGGGAAAATAAAGGCTTTTTACTTTCCCCTCCTTCCCCCGAGATTTCCCAATCCCTTTGCAGTTGGGGGAAGGGTGTCTCTGGGCAGGCACGTCATCAGTGCTCCACCCGCATCCCCACCTGGACTCATCACCTCTGGACTGAGGCCCATCTCCAAAGATCCCTTTGTCCTCATGTAGAAAGAGGGATCCAGCAAAACAACTTCACAAAAAGAGGCTCCGGCTGGGTGTGCAGGCCCCCTGGGGATCCCGGCTGGACCAGGTCATGATGGCTGTCACTGCCTCTCTGTACCCTCTTATCCTCCTTTACCCCCCTCATTCCTGCCTTCGCCTC
>NW_006781263.1:756802-774212 GCF_000442215.2 Lipotes vexillifer
GCCCAAGTGGCTGGCTGGGGGTGCCCAGGCTCCTGAAACTCCACCCCCATCACTCCACCCCCCAGTTCAGACACACAGAATTCAAAACTCCCTTGGCCAGCCCTGCCCAATGCCACGGGGTAGCAGTCGTTCTACTGTTGATGGATATTTGGGTTGTTTCCAGCGTGGGACTATTTTGAATAATGCTGCGGTGAACATTCTTGTGCATGTCTTTTGGGGAACACATGTGACATGCTTCAATTAGGGGTATGGGAGTGAACTGTTTGGTTGTAGGATGCTTATATATTCCACATTAGTAAACGGTGCCCAAGAGTTTTCCAAAGTCATTTTGTCAAGTCGCACTTCCACCAACAGTGTGTGGGAGTTCTGAATGCTCTGTTCTCATCTATACTTGCTATCGGCTACTTTTTCAATCTAGCCATTTGGATGGATGTGTGGGTGTAGAGCTTCTGAAACCATGACGGATGAACGCAGGTGTGATTACCTGTATGTTGTGACTCAGTGCTTATCTCAATGCTCTGGGAGTCAGGAATTAGGGACTCTCCAGTTTTTCTGATTTGTTTTGTTTTTAATTTTATTTCTGGCTGCGTTGGGTCTTCGTTGCTGCGCGCGGGCTTTCTCTAGTTGCGGCTAGCAGGGGCTACTCTTTGTTGTGGTGCGTGGGCTTCTCATTGCGTTGGCCTCTCTTGTTGAGGAGCACGGGCTCTAGGCATGTAGGCTCAGTATTTATGACACATGGGCTCAGTAGTTGTGGCGCACAGGCTTAGTTGCTCCGCGGCATGTGGGATCTTCCCAGACAAGGGCTCGAACCCATGTCCCCTGCACTGGCAGGCGAATTCTTAACCACTGCGCCACGAGGGAAGCCCTGACTCTCCAGTTTTAACAGAGCATCCTTTTACCATTTTCATATGTCTAGATTCAAGGGTAAAGTCCTGGGGAATTCTAAGCTGACAGCCAATTCATTGGGTGATACTTATGAAACCTGTGACGTTATGGAAAGGATTATTTGGGGGAGGGGATGAAAAGAGACAATAATCCAGAAATAATGAGAAAAAATATGTACCTTTTATTATTTCTATTTCTGCTTATGAATCTTAGATCATAAACTTGCAGCGGAAAAGAGCTGCCAACAAAATTCTCTCCATCTCTTAGCTTCTCCTTTACTTTGCGCAGTACTTATATGCAGAAATATTGAGCATCGCGTGAATTGATTTGACCAAGGCCATTGGTTGCATCATAACTAAGAACTGAATGTGCCCGAATCCAATACAGCTACTATGGGCGTTTAAATTCTTCTTTTAAACTCAGAATACTTCTGCCTCCAGTACAGTTTCCCATATTTAATAAATACACGTCCTCAACATCGGTAACTTCAAACGCAGAATTTAACGTGACTTCCTATTATTCCTTTCCATTTTTTTTTCCCTTGAAACGTCACATACAGAGTGACTATTCTCCTCTGATTTGTGGCTGCTTCTCTTCTTCTGAAGATCTTGGAGAATGTATTCATGAGGTCATTTGGAAGCGAGTTCAAGTCATTGGATACAAAACTCGCTTTGCATTTTGTCTCCTTGCATAGTGTCTGTGTTGTGCACAGTGTTAGCCAGAAGAACAAATATTTTCCTCTTTTGCCATATCTGGAAACCTGCCTGTACCTCAGGCCATTCGTTCAGATGCTGTGGCATCTGAAGGCAGGCCATGCCTAGAACCAGCCACACCTGTCAAAAAGGTTGGTTTGCTTCCGGCAGCAGACACAGGAAGCTCAGAATCATCGTTTGCTACAGAATATTAGGTATGTCTTTCAGTGTCTTAGGTCCCTTCTAAAAAATGTTTGCTGTTATCAAAGTTTATGGCTTTGTTTTACACGTGATCTATTGCTAAGAATTGTTAATGCACATTTCCACTAATTCTAATTTGTCAGTGCTTGCCTGTTCACATTCTCTCTCAAAGAATATCTGATGGCAAACAGGATAGAGACGCTCTTTGCTTGGGTTGAAAACAGTTGAAACTCCATTTGTCTGAAACACCCCAAGGGACACCATAGACACAGCCCCTCTTGCCTTCAGTGGAAGCAGGACAGGTGGGGTGCTTTGGAGGGTCATAGCTCTGTTCATAATTAGCAGTAACCGTTTTGCAGTAAGACATTTACCCATCATGCTCATCGAGGATATTCTTTTTTTTTTTTAATATTTTATTTATTTATTTATTTATTTATTTGGCTGTGTCAGGTCTTAGTTGTGGCACGCAGATTTTTCGATGACGCGTGTGGGATCTTTTGTTGCGGTGCGTGGGCTCTGTAGTTGTGGCACGTGGGCTCTGTAGTTGAGGCGCTGAGCTCAGTAGTTGTGGTGCGCGGGCTTAATTGCCCTGCGGCATGTGGGATCTTAGGTCCCTGACCAGGGATCGAACCTACATACCCTGCATTGGAAGGAGGATTCTTTACCACTGGGCCACCAGGGAAGTCCCAAGGATATTCTGCTATGACTAGCTTGATCAATTTGCCCCCAGTTCCTTAAGGTGTTTCCTGATTTCAAGGCACCACGAGTGTTTGGAACAGTGTGTCAAGGAATTCTATGAGGATTGACCAACTCCTTGCTCACACTGTTACCAATGTAGCAACAATTAAGTTCAATTAAGTTCAATTTACAGAAAATATTTCTTGAGTGGGTGCTATTTGCTAAAATACCTATAACTCTTCAAGGGAGCCTGAAGAGTTACCCAACCTAAGGGAGAAAGAATTGTAAACAAGTATCGTATAATGGAATGAGGACGTAATAGGGAACTATGCCAGATGTCCTGGGGACCTCGGGGACGATGCAGGTAATTCCAGGTAGGAGGTGGTTTTAGGAAAGATGAGACTCAGCCTTAAAGAATGAGGTGAGCAAGTGTCAGTACAAGTTCCCCAAACAGCTGTTTTGCCCGTCTTGATTGGAGATATTGGGGAAGGTTTTTAAAAAGAACATGTAAGATTTCTTTTTTTAAAAAAATTTTTATTGGCGTATAGTTGATTTTAAATGTTATGTTAGTTTCTGCTGTATAGCAAAGTGAATCAGTTATACATAGATCCACTCTTTTTAAAATTCTTTTCCCATATAGGTCATTACATAGTGTTGAGAAGAGTTCCCTGTGCTATACAGTAGGTCCTTATTAGTTATCTATTTTACATATAGTAGTGTGTATAAGGATTTCTTTTTTGATTAGCAAAGTAGAGCATGTACATTGTGGAGAAAGCACAGTGCAAAAAATAAAAATAAGTATTACCATGAACCACCGCCTGAGATAGAGCCACTTCTGATTGCTTGTTGGCTATTTTATTTCTTTGCCTGGGTGCGTATCCTGCCAGTGTTTTCTGTGCATCCAAGTGGTAGATCATGCATGATTTTTGCTGACTTCCGAGGGCGTTTGGGATCATCCTGGAAATGCACAGTGTATCCTAGAAGTTGATTCCATCTTTGTCGGGGGGCTGGCGTCCCTGCCCACACTGCACTTGGGCACACAATTTTGACAGTGGCATCCTTTGGAGTTGGATCCATCTCGGCCTTTACAGACCCTGGCTGGCTGCTACGTTGGTAGTTGACTCTGCCGCAAAACATCTGCTCGGTTAGATGCAGTGGTGATTTAGTTCAGCTCGGAGACAACAGCGGTGTGACCCAAAGAAGAGCTGCCTTTCCGTGAAACCCCGCACTGGCCGCAGCCTGGGTTCCAGGGTCAGCAGGCGAGACCCAGCCAGCCTGGCCCCTGCTCCTGTTTTCAGCTCCAAGCGTTCCCAGGACAACAGGTTCTTTGTTCCTTTCTTAGTTTTACAGGAACGAGTGGAGGCCCCTGCCAGCTCTGGCCCATATCTGCCCTTTTCATCTCTCACTGGAGAGATGACGGCAGGAAGTTCATAAGCAAAAAAAGTCACCAAATCCTTCTCTTGTGAAAATGGCAGGGCCTCCTCCCCAAGGGGGAAATGTTCCCTATTCTGTGCTGTTCTCTCCAACTGGTCCTCAGTAGACGAAGCCTTTTCACAAAAATCCTCCTACCACGTGCTTTTAGAAATCTTTTTGAGGAAGTTGAGGCCTCCTCCCCCAGAAAGCAGCAGCCCTTGAGGAATAAAGCCCGTGACCCAAAATCTGTTCATCTTTTTCCTCGCAGAGTTTAAGGGTACAAAAGGGCCTTGAGGAATGAAAATATCCATTTTCGTGGTATAGGGAAACTGCACAAGTCAGGACTGGGCCCAGTTCTATCAATTTCTAACGTTTGACCTCAAAGAAGGAAATAAACTAAATAAATAAAGCCTGTGCTCTGCAACGGGAGAGGCCACAACAGTGAGAGGCCCGCGTACCGCAAAAAAAAAAAAAAAAAAAAAAATTGGAATTGGTCCTTTTGCTAGAAATTTTTATTAGATGGATCTCTTTGGGATGAGCTGTTGTTTTCTCTGTCTCTCTGCAGAGGAGTCTTTTTCTGCTAACATTTTTCTAGAACCTATTGACGTCCTGATTCATCTCCCACCGAGCCTGGCATCTTGGCCACTTCTTGGTATTTGGGGTGTGTTTGGATTCCTTTTGATACATCGGCAAGGATCTACTGCTCCAAGAGCAAGGCCAGGGTGGACGCAGGGCTCCGACTTCTGTCTGGTCCTTAATTCTGAAGGCAACTCTGCACTGGCCTCTTGTAGCTGGAAGGCTGAGCCCTCTGGAGGGCCGTGTCCAGGTGCATCTTCCTTTGCCATTGCAGCTGGTTGAGGTGACATCATGTGAAGAGTTTCTGTTAGGCTGGGGTGGGGGGGCAGCTGAAGGCTCAACACGGGCAGAACGAGGAAGGGAGGCTCCCCGAGAGGGAGGACGTGCCTGGAAATTTCGACCCAGAAACATCAGGACGAGTAGCTTTCCATCCTTACATTTTTCCTTCTGGAGGTTGAGGATGGAAAGCACCAGAGTCCAGGTTGGGACTCGACCCTGATGATGGACGGAGAACACCCCAGCTAGAGGCACCTGCCGGGGGCCATCCTCAAGAAGGCTCACATGTTTTTTTTTTGGCCGTACCATGTGGCTTGCGGGATCTTAGTTCCCTGACCAGGGACGGAACCCGGGCCCCCTGCTCTAGAAGTGCAGAGTCCTAACCACTGGGCCGCCACAGAATTCCCTATGCAAAGACAATAGTCTTTGCATAGTCTAGAGTGAAAAGACATTGCCTTGTTTCTTTTTCTGAATTTCTAAAAATTAGGAGAGAATAAGAGACATCCTGGAAACTAGTGAACAGAATCTACTCGTAGTTCTCAAGATGCTCCAGGCTCTTTTCAGATTTTGTTTGTTTTAGTAACAGATTCGTTTTTTCAACAAGAATCCGTCTCTAGAGACGGGGCAAATGAGGCTGGAGGACAGGCAGTAATGGGTCCAAGCCTCACAGTTAAAAAGAGTCAACTGAGTCTTTGATCCAGGTCTGACTACAAATGCTCTTCCCCCGAAACCACTGAGGATCATGAGGCTTAGCGGACCCTAGGATCGGGGTCCACGTGCCGTCCAAAACATTGCGTCGTCTTGATATTGCCTCGTTCACATGTGTGGGAAGTGGGTGGGTTTGATTCTGAGTAAATGAGGATCCATTGATAAATGAATGGTACATCCCCAGGAGGTGTGTACATGAGGTTCCCACTTTGGGTTTTTCCTTTCCTTCACCAAAGGTAGCTTTCCTGCCAGGAGGATCCCCCGATGCCTCCTGTGCTCAACCAGCTGGGGCACATCCGGCCACTTTGGTTGGAATTCTAAGTCTCATCCCCAGTGGTGGGGAAGGCATTCTTGTATTGGGGGGCCTTGATTGGAGAGCTTAGCACCAATGCCCTTTGTCTGGCAGGCGTGGAAATACAATTCTAGACCAAAACTCAGCAATGACTTTTACACCCAAAGTCTACCCCTTGCTGCTAAATGGGAGGCTGGAGGGGGTGTCCATTAGGGAAACACACGAGCAGTGAGGACAGAGCTGCTAAAAGTTTGGATTTGTCGCCCTGGAAGGACTTGGGCTGCTTCTTTTCTCGCCCCAGACGCCGAGATGGCCAGAGGCCAGGGGGCTCTTGGTGGCTGTTGTGATTTTTGCCGCTGAAGGGGAGGGAACCTTTCCTTTCTACCCTCTAGCTTCTATAGTTGATCTAGTAATTAAATTGACATAAGACCTTAACGGGAGAAAAACAAATTTTGTATGTAACGGGGCCCTAAAGGCGTGAAACCCAAAGGCGGTCAGGCAAACAAGGCTTCCGTGCCATCCTGAGCTAAGAAAGGGCTCAGGATCTCCTTCAAAGAGGAGAAGACAGTTCACAGGAAGGTGAGAGGAGCAGGTGTTGGTAAACAGGTGTCTGCCATGCGGGGAAGCCTTTCTGTTATGGAAGGTCACCTTTGCCAGTAGCTCTCTTCCTGGCCAGGCCTCTATCCAAGTTCTTTCAAGCAGTTAAGGGGAAGGTAGCTCTCTCTGAGTCAGTTGGGCTGAGTCTTCAGCTTGAAACCATCCACTTGCCAAAGTGGCGTATTTTGGGGTGGCGTATCTGCTTCCCCTCCCCACCCATTTCCTGGTAAACACAGAGACAAGAACCCTTTGTGTCCTGAGACAGGAACCAGTGGCCAGATTCTATTGTCGGGGCCTTGCTGAGGACAGGCCTGAGTCAGAGGATGTGCAGTGGGGACCCAGGCAGAAGCTATGGAGACCCAGGGTCCCCCACTTCTCTTTGCCCACTGAGCTTCTCCCCTTTCTCCCTCACAAGGAATCAACCTCCTACCCCATCCCTGTCACGCCCAGAGCAGGCATTTATTCCACGCCTGCCCAGGGTTAGGCCCGAGTATGACCAAGGGATGAAGTAAGGCTAGAAAGAGATACGTGTGATACAGAGTAAAATGGGGTGAGCGCCCCAGAGGCATATAAACAGTGGGTGGAGGAATTCAGCGCAGATGCAGGGGCCCGGGGCGGGCCAGGGGTGCACTGGGGACAGGATTTGAGCCTGGTTTTGACAGGCGGGTCGGAGTCAGTTATGGACACTCAAGAACAGCTTGAACGTGAGCAAGGAGGGGGCTGAGCAGGGGCAAATGGATGCTTTTCTCAGGATGACCTTCCCCCTTGAAACCAAGAGAAGGGTTTGTGAAGATTAATACGGGGAGAATATTCTCTTCTTATTTGAACCGTCTCAGCCCAGGCTTCATTGATTGTGCCATGACTTTTCACTTATTCATGTACCGTCTGTACTCTTCACTTACCTCAGATTTTTCTTTAAATTGACTCACTTGTTACATTTATTTTAAAATAAATTGAAAAAGCCAGTCATGAAAAGACAAGTGCCACGTGATTCTACTTATGTGAGGTATTATTTATTTATTTTGGGGGCTGGGTTGGGTCTTCGTCGCTGCCCGTGGGCCTTCTCTAGTTTCGGTGAGCAGGGGCTACTCTTCGTCGTGGTGTGTGGGCTTCTCATTGCGGTGGCTTCTCTTATTGTGGAGCACGGGGTCTAGCGCATGGGCTTCAGTAGCTGCGGCATGCGGGCTCGGTAGTTGTGGTTTGCGGTCTCTAGAGCTCAGGCACAGTAGTTGTGGCGCACGAGCTCAGCTGCTCCGTGGCACGTGGGATCCTCCCGGACCAGGGCTTGAACCCGTGTCCCCTGCATTGGCAGGCGGATTCTTAACCACTGCGCCACCAGGGAGGTCCCTATATGAGGTATTTAGAGTCGTGAAGTTCATAGGGACAGAAAGTAGAGGGTGGTTTCCAGGGACTAGGGGGAAGGGAGGAACGTGAGTTACTGTTTAACAGGTATAGGGCTTCAGATTTGCAAGAGGAAAACAGTTCTGAACATGAATGGCTTTATTGGACGATTCTCAAATGAGGAAGCATCCCATCTAGCCAGGAGAAAGGAGCTCCCTCGAGCTGCAGAAAAGGAAAGGTTTTTTAAGGTAGAGAGGAAATGGAAACATGAAATTATTAGCAAAGAATTCATTGTTTTTAGCAAGGTCACCCTCCTAAGGGAAAGGAAGGGGTCTCTCAGGCTGAATATCTTATTAGTGCTTACAAGGAAATTGCAAGCCGGCTGGTTAAAGGTCACATTCCTGGGGAAGGTTGAAACCATACTTAGGTTAGGTAGTAAGTTTTGATGAGCTCAGCACGAGTGACTCCATTTGGGACCTGTTGTTTCTTTTTTAACAGTACTGATGGTTGTGCAACAATACGAATGTATTTAATACCACTTAAAAATGGTTAGGATAGTAAGTTTTATGTCATGTGTGTTTTTCCACAGTAAAAAGTGAGGAAAAAAGTAAATATCCCCACCAGTGTAATTGGGAATTACACTAAATACATGTAACTATTACATTAAATACTGGACATTAAAATAAAAACTGTGCTTCCATGTACTACCTTAGTGTATCCAGCGCTCTTTGGGAATTACTGTCAACTTTTAATAAACCACTGAAAAGTTATAAAATATCAAAATTAATCTATTCTATCCTACCAGGTAGGGTTTTGTTTTGTTTTTGAGTTCTCCGCTTGGTAGTAGGACTGCAGCTCTTTATGTCAGGCAAATAGGCAATGAGATGAATCTTAAGCCATAATTAAGTCCTAGGCAAAAGCAACTTGGAACCTTGGGCTCTTCTCTTGTCTGTTTTTGTTTTGTTTTAATGACGACATTAGCATCTTATTGATAGTAATCAGCCCCGTCTGTTTCTCTTGATTCATCCTCTGACTGTTTATTAGGCCTTTACAGTGTAAGTAAGGAAAAACTATTAGTTTTCTTAAAGGTCTGGAAGGTCCACCGGTGACCTTCAGGGAACCAGCCCTTGGGCTGCAGGAAGAGCTCTGTCTTCCCTGAGAGTTATCTTTGCTGGAAATCCAGGTAGGGCCTGGGAGGTAAGACCCAGCTAGAGCCTGTCTCTCACCCCTTCAGATCCCACGCGGCGGCCCTTGTAAATTACTCAGCCCCACATCCAACGCCAGGATTGGCCTGAAAAGAGCAGGCACAGCGGGCAGGGTACTGACTGCTTCCACGAAGAGAAATGCCTTTTGTAAAGCCTGATAGAGGAGCTCAAGGGTGGTGCGTGGGGCAAGCAATTGAGGAGTAGGGAAGGAGACAAAGGCCGAAAGCCAAGGTGTACTTTAGGGGGTTGTGATAATCCTTCCTCCAAATAATCCTGCAGACTTAGTCATCCACATGTCTCCACATGACTCCGCTTACAGAGCCCACTAGTTCTGTTAGTAGAGGCAAAGCAGAAAGCCTAGTTAAAATATAAGGACGGCTCTTCCATGAAGGAGATTGCAAAGGTAGCGAATTCCAAGGTAGATGGGATAGGGTTTGTGCAAAGGTGCATTGCTCTACTCCATGTGAACCCACAGAATGAGCCAGGGAGCCATGGAATCTGGTTTGGGAGCCCACCTTATATATATATATATATATATATATATATATATATATATATATATATATATATATATATATTATATATATAAAATATATTTTATATATTAATACATATATAGTATACATACGCACATATTTACAGATATAATATATATAAAATATATATTATATATATTATATATATATATATTATATATATAATATATATATAAAAAATATAATATAATTATATAGATATAATTCCTCAGAGCACTTGCCATTCATTCTACGAGAGGTTTTCTGAAGTTGTTAATTGACTAAACCTGTCTCTTTTTTCATTGACCTGGGATATAACACCCTGCTCGAGAAAGGAAAAGTCTTAGCACATTTAAAATATTTAATTGAAATAGCTTTTGTCCTTAAAAAATAATCAAGTACATCTTATCGTAGGTGTTGATATAAATTATCCATTTAAAAAATGTACTTGTTCAGCTTCATGATGTGTTTCTAATGCACATAGGAAAGGTTTGGAGGGCTTTCTGTTTTTTTCTGTATACTTGTTTTGTCCCCATGTCCCGACTGAGGACAGAGCCCTCCAGAGCACTGCACTCGTGCTGAGACCCATTCGCCAGATGGACGTGTGCCACCCTTGTTGAGAGTAACAGTTGGGCATTTTGCCTTGTATCTAGTTCCCTTAAAGTTCATTTCTGCTATTCGACAGCTGAGCTAGGATTCTTGTATACAGAAGGTTGTCAAGTGTATCGACTGCACTGAAACAACCTCACGTCAAACTCTCCCGTATTTTATGTATTGCTTTACTTAATTGCCTGTCTTTATTTGAAAAAAAAGACTTAACTGTAAAGTAATGTGTTGTTTGGGCTGGAGCTGGGGAGAGGGAGTGGCGTGTTGGGAGGGACAAGGGAGCCTTTCTGAATATACTTTGGTTTAGACCCTGGACCTTAGAAGCTGCCTCAATGAACTGTGCCATCCTCTGGGGTTCTGGATTAGGAGGACAAGAAAGCATCCCTTGGGAACACTGCTGCAAGTCTGTGGTTTCTCTGAGCTGAATCTGATTCTGTGATCATGTCTTTCCGCCCGTCCTGCATTAGGATGCGCGGGCTGCCATCACTTTTTCTTGCACCTGCCTAGGCTACCAACGCCTGGTGCCGGGAATGACAGGAATACAGCCAAGTGGAAAGGCCACTCACAACCCACACTCTGAAGAGTCTTAAATTGAGTGTGACCAGAATGTTAGAGAGCCCTGCCCCTGCCAGAGCAGGTGTAGTTGCCACCCATCTGCCATAGAGCCCTGAGGCCCGGGTTGGTTGGAATGGGAGCACATATACTGTCTGAGTTTTCCAGTGGTTTTTCTCTGCCCCGGAGGCACCTTAGGTTTGTGGGGCATTCTGTGCTTTGCCCAGTATTTTCACATGTGGGTGCGGGTCTCACTGAATCCATAATTGAGCTTCATCTCCCCATGAAAGTGGGCCTAGACACTTGGAAATAGTAATAATAGTCGAATAAATAAATGAATCCTATGCTCATAAAAGCCCAGTGAGATGCTATATATTTTCCCATCCCATTTCCCCCAACCTATTATTTCAAGAAATCTCAAATTGCAGAAAAGCAGCAAGAAGAGTACTATTCACCCACACTCACCAGTTGTTGAAATTTTACCTCATTTTCCTTACCTCTGTATTTTTCCCTTTTTTTGAGGGGGTGGAAGGGCATGAGGAGCTGATCATCTGGTACTTAATTTCTAACATTTTCACACTTGGCCTCTAAATTTTTCAGTATGCATCTCATGCATCTTTTAAGAACAAGAACATTTTCCTACATAACCATAATAAAGCTATCACAGTCAGGAGATTAAATATCAATAAAATGTTATCTAATATGTACCCTTTTCAGATATTCCCAGTTGTTCTTTATAGCTCTTTTTTTTTTTTTTTTTTTTTTTTTTTTGCGGTACGCGGGCCTCTCACTGTTGTGGCCTCTCCCGTTGCGGAGCACAGGCTCCGGACGCGCAGGCTCAGCGGCCATGGCTCACGGGCCCAGCCGCTCCGCGGCATGTGGGATCTTCCCGGACCGGGGCACGAACCCACGTCCCCTGCATCGGCAGGCGGACTCTCAACGACTGCGCCACCAGGGAAGCCCAGTTTCTTTTTTTTTTAAATAATCTTTCACCACACTGACATTTTAAAGAGTTCAGGCCAGTGGTTTCGCAGAAGTCCCTGAATTTGGATTTGTCTGTTTCCTCCCACGTGGATTCAGGTTAAATACATCTGGGGGCAGGAGGACTTGGTGGTGTTGTAACCTCAGAGCATCAGAGGTCAGAGGTACCATGTCAGGTGCTGGAGATGTTGACCCTGATCGCTTGTCAGGGAGATGTCTCCCAGGTTCCTCCATTGTCAGGGCACCTTCTCCTCTTCAGGATAAGGAATCCATGGGATGATGTTTTAAGGCTCTGAACGTTCTGTTTCCTAAGTCTTTCGTTAGCATCCATTCCTGAGATGTTATTTGCCACTTTCAGACAAAGCTTAAAAAGGGAGCTGGCCAGGTCTCAGGTGCCAGTCTTCCCACTGTGACCATCTCCTGAGTCTCCTACTCGGTGGTTTATCTTTTATAAGCCACTCATCCTTTGCCCACCCTCACATCTGCATGCAGACATCTGTCTTAGAAATCATGGTTCTATTCATCTCATCAGGTTCTTTCTTGGGTTGGATTCTCTAGAAACAGAGCCAGAGACAGGGCTTATAGGATGGGATGGGGAGGAAGCCAGGCAAAGATGTGGGGTCAGCAGGGGTGTTGCCTCTGCCTGACCCCGCAGGGAGCTCTGAAGTGGGACTAGCACCCCAGACGCGTCCCACTCATAGCAGCAGGGGCATGGATGCCTGGTTGGTAAAGGCGGTCTAGGCGGGCAGGGCGCCAGCAGCATCCACTATAGTTTCAGTATTTCCCTCATTAGTTCTTTCCCAAGGCTTGTCCCCATAAGCCGGACAAGCGTGAGCTTAGTCATTTGCAAAGACAAGGTCTAATTTATGGTTGCTCCTTTATGAGGCCCCATGAATCTTATTCACCGCCTTCCTGTCTGGGCCGTGGTTTTTATATTTTTTTCTTTTGCGGTACGCGGGCCTCTCATTGATGTGGCCTCTCCTGTTGCGGAGCACAGGATCCGGACGTGTAGGCTCAGCGGCCATGGCTCACGGGCCCAGCCGCTCCGCGGCATGTGGGATCTTCCCGGACCGGGGCACGAACCCATGTCCCCTGCATCGGCAGGCAGATTCCCAACCACTGCGCCACCAGGGAAGCCCTGGGCCGTGGTTTTTAAAGGTGAGGTCGGTTGTCAGAACAAAGTCTTTATAGCTTCTTTTTTTGGGGGGCGTGGGGATCTCTCTCACTCTTATATTTCTTTTTTTTTTTAACATCTTTATTGGAGTATAATTGCTTTACAGTGTTGTGTTAGTTTCTGCTGTATAGCTTCTTAACAACTGGATGAGCAGGATGGGCCCTTCTAAGGAAGGAAGAGGTGTCAACTTTCAGCACGTGAGTGTCAGGATTGCCGTGTTACAGGTGGTAGAATTTGGTCTTGGTAAAATATCGCCAACTTGAGATGGCAGGCCTGAAATATATCTTTATTAGAGTTCCCAGAACTCTTTCAATGGCTTGTTACCTGTCTCCCCTCCCCTGCAAAAAAAAAAAAAAAAAACCTAATTGGGTCTGAGTTCAAGTACATATTTTGCTCTTAGGTCTCAAGCACGTGCTCCTCAGGTTCTGGGACTGGCAGCATCAGCGTTACCCCAGAACCTGCTACAAATGCAGAATCCTAGGCCTACTCTGGACCCGCAGAATCAGAATATCTGGGGCTGAAACCAGGAAGTGTGGCTTCACATCCCCCAGGAGATTTCTCACCCAGGCTCAAGCGCTGATGCAAAGCAATGGTTGTAAACTTGGCTGTACCCTGTTTAGGTCTCCTGGGGAAGCTAAACCATTCTGATGTCTGCGTTCTGCCCCAAAGTGTCTGATTTATTTGATCTGGGGGTGCAGTCTAGCCATCACAAAAATTTAAACTCCCCAGGCGATTTTCATGGGCAGCCAGGGGTGAAAATCACTGCTGTAAAGTTGCCTGCCTTACCTCATGGGAAAGGAATTTTAACACCAGCTTCATTTTGAAGAGTTTGTTCCTAGAGCTGCAAAGATTCACTTCAAAATACCTGGAGGCCCTGGAATGGCATTTCCAGAATGAGGAACTGCCCTCTCTGGGCACAGATGGTCCCATCTGGAAAACTGCAGCAGCAGTAAAGAAAAACACTCATATATCTGAGAGCAGAGGAAATGTAAATCTTGAATGGGAACACAAGATTCTTTAGATCTGGAGCGAGTCAAGAGGTGATGGAGAGGGTGTGTGTGGGGGTGTCTCTGGCGGCCCTCGTGCTGTCATCGTGGGAGGCTGTTTCTGAGCCTGCATGCCCCAAAATGTTCACTTAGGTGGGCTTCCTCTTAGGGGTGGAGTGGTCCACATGGGGGGTGACACACTTCCTTTCCCCCCCTCCCCTTCATCCAGAGCCACCACCTGTCTTTCTCACTGTTAAAGCCTTCCTCCAGGCCATACATTTGGGTCTATTTGGGTACAGACATTTGAAGATGAACTCGGCCATGCAGTCATGGATGCTCAGGCCTGGTGGTCCCACTGGCTGTTCCAGGGCCATGTTGATGACCAGCTCATGGAGAGCTCTGAGCGTGGTAGAAGGGAAGACACCCCAGAGCTTAAGCAGCCTTGGGCAGGGGTCTCCACCCTCTCTCGACAGAGGCCTGCCCTTGGGCAGGCTCCTCAAGGAAGGAAAGAGCCTCCTCTGTTCCTCTTTTTGAAAACTGGGATTCTGGCCCCTCCTTTCAGGGCTACCATGAGGAAGAGATGAGAAAATATTTACAAAGGTTTGGCCAACAGTTGGCACCACGTGGATACAAGCCTTCCCGTGTTCCCGATCTCACCTGTTACTTGCAAAGTTGGAGGAACACCAGACCTCTGGAATTTGTACCTCTGCCATTCCATGGCTGTTTATTACTCTGGACAGCTCAGGAGCTTCTTGGGAAGGCTTGTTCAGTTTCCTCATTTGTAGAATGGGGATTAAATACTCAGTAACAGGGTTAGGGTTGGGTGCCAAGGGAGATGACGGACATCAATATGGTATCTTTTTTTTTATAAATTTATTTAGTTTTGGGTACATTGGGTCTTCGTTGCTGCATGCGGGCTTTCTCTAGTTGCGGCGAGCGGGGGCTACTCTTCGTTGCAGTGCACGGGCTTCTCATTGCGGTGGCTTCTCTTGTTGTGGATCACGGGCTCTAGGCGCGAGGGCTTCAGTAGTTGTGGCTCGCGGGCTCTAGAGCGCAGGCTCAGTAGTTGTGGCGCACGGGCTTAGCTGCTCCGTGGCATGTGGGATCTTCCCGGACCAGGGCTCGAACCCGTGTCCCCTGCATTGGCAGGCAGATTCTCAACCACTGCGCCACCAGGGAAGTCCAATTTTTTTTCTTTTTTTTTTTGAGATTTCATACATGCCATGCAGTTCTGTGGTTTTCAGTATTTCACAAAGTTGTACAGCCATGAGCTCACTTCATTCCAGAACAGTTTCGTTACCTCAAAAGAACCTCCATTCCCATTAGCAGTCATGAGATACCCCCACGCCACTCCCCATCCCCCAGCAGCCACTAATCTTTCTGTCCCTATGTTTTTACCTAATCTAGATATTTCATATAAGTAAAATCAGTACACTATTGTGTCCGGCTTCTTTCACTTAGCGTGGGGTCTTCAAGGTTTATTCATTTCGTAGCATGGATCAGTGCCTCACTCATAAAAACAATGAATGAGTATAATGGCTGAATCAAATTCCATTGTATGGATATACCACATTTTATTTATCCATTCTTTAGTTGATGGAGATTTGGGATGTTTCCACTTTATGTATGGCAATTATGAATAATGTTCATATGATTTTATGAATAGCACAACACACCATTCAAGTGTGGTTTTCTATTGGAAGTAATATGGTAATGAAAATGAAAGTGCCTGGAAAGAAATGAAATCCAGTTCTCTGGGTACAAAATGAGTGTGCGTGAGTGTGAGTGTTTGTCTTTGCTTTTGGTGCTTGCCTGGTCATGCTCTTGATTTCACGGTTACCCTACGGAATTTAGCATTTAGGGTGTTTGGCTCAAAGTAAGAAATATTCTATGGCAGAAGACAGAGTAAACAGCATTTAGGATGTTTAGAACCTTGTGAAAACTGGGTTAGAAGTAGAAGGTTGGGTGTGCTGAGTGTTGTTGAGTGCTGTCTGTAACGTTAGAGATAAAGAGTGAACTAGAACTTGGTGTCTGCCCCCGGAAAGCTTTCAGTCTGGAGGGGAAGGCAAAGGAGGTGGTGATGACAGGACAGCCCGGTCGAGGAGACCGAGAGATGCTGTCCTTGTGTGGGGGATTGTGCCGCAGCCGTTTGACCCCTGCCAATTCTCTCTCCTAGCATGGTGAGACACAAGGACGATGGCTACTCCGAGGAAAAGGATGTGAAGACCTGTCCCCGGGACTCTGGCTACGACAGCCTGTCCAACAGGCTCAGCATCTTGGACCGGCTCCTGCACACCCACCCCATATGGCTGCAGCTGGGTCTGAGCGAAGACGAGGCGGCAGGAGTCCTACGGGCACAGCCTCCGGGGGTAAGACTCAGTAGCGGGAAAGTAGGTGGAGGTGGGCAGGGCTGCCGCTTCCTTAAAGAGAAAGACGTGGAGTTTCAGAGAGCTCTTCCCAGCCTTCAGGGAGCACGGTTCCCAGTGTGTACCTCGTTACACTGCAGAGAAATTCTGGAAATTCTGGAGGCAGCTCCCAGGAACAGAGCCCTTCATGATTTGTCTTTCTGCCTTCCTCTGCCCGGTGACCATGTGTACCTAGGTGTGCAGGATAACCGGGCACCTGGGTCCTGAGGAGGCGCCGCTGGCTGGAGGCCCTGGACCTACCTTCTGGAGATCTGACGTTGGGGATGAGTCTGGTTGTGGAGTCCTCAGTTGCCCCTGTGGTTTTCCTTTCAGTATGAGCCTGGGAACCCTGCCAGGGCCCAACCATCCAACATGGGACCCAATCTTCAAAAGTTCCATGTCCGTAGTCTGTCTGCTCTGGCTGTCAGTGTAACCCCTCCTTTCCTTGGATTGTCTCAGGGACAAATCAAAGTCCAGTTGGGTTTTTTCAGCTCCCCCCTACCCAAGGCCAGTCTCATCTTACTCAAGCCCACTCCATGACGCTAGAGAAGTTTGTCAGAAAATGTTATTCAGTGATGGGTAGGTATTTCCTGTGCTGTCTGTCATGGTAGCCGCTTGCCTCATGTAGCTATTTAAATTACATTAATAAAATAAAATAGAATAAAAACTTCGGTTCCTCAGTGGCATTAGCCACATTTTAAGGGCTCACTAGTCCCAGGGGTTGGTGGCTACCATATTGGGTGGATAGCTCAAAGTAGTGAACATTTCCACCATCATAGAAAGTTCTACTGGCCGGCACTTGTGTACAATGTCTGCTTCCAAAACAAGGATAAATACAGTAAATCACAGATGAAATAATACTGGAAACAACACACAACAAGAGATAGAAACTAAGAAATAGATGGAGAGGCAAGGAGAAAATTCCTTCAGTAGCTGGCTGAAGAATGTTGTAACAGTCGGGCACAAAAATAAACTTTTAAGTTTCCTATCAGCCAGAGCTTGTCAGTTATCACTTTTTGACTTGTAAGTGAGTCTTTGTTTCTCATCTGACAGAAGCAGACAGGACTAAGCCCTCTGTTGGAACACACTGAGGGTGACAAGCGCAGTATTCGATCATCTCTGCAGAGAATTCCTTGGCCAGCGTGCCGGGTTGTTGCCCTTGGTTTTGGTCTATATGATCAAGAACCCCTTCTGTGAGGCCCCCACTTTTTTCAGGCTGAGTTGTCTGCTCTGGTATTTCTGCAAAAAATTCTAAAGAGGGAGGTTGCCATGTTGCTAGGCAACAATTCCCCTCCCGGCCCATCCCCGCTCCTGGAGTCAGGCACGT
>NW_006781263.1:774402-777151 GCF_000442215.2 Lipotes vexillifer
CCTACCTGAGCCCTGGGCAGGACCTGCCTGACGGGGTGGGGCAGGCTGAGGGTGGGGTGAGGACCGGAGAGGCCACGGTTCACCAGAAGAAGTGAGGCTGCTGAAGAGAAGGAAGGGCAGGTGTGTGAAGGAGAGAGATTTGAAGGACCAGCTCGGGTGGCATCTGGTCCTTGGGCTGCCACCATCCCTGATTCATCTACAGCCTAAGAGAGTGGCCGGCAAACTGTTTCTATAAAGAGTCGGAGTGTCACTATTTGGGGCTTTGTAGCCCATACAGTCTCTGTCACAGCCACTCAACTCTGCCATCGTAGGGCAGCCATAGCCATAGACAGTATGTAAACCAAGAAGCAAGGTTGTATGTCAATAACACTGTGTTTGTGAAAGCAAGCAGCAGGATGGATTTGGTCTGTAGGCCATGCTTTACCAACTGTTGACCTAAGGTTTCAGACGTTCAGGAGATACAGCTTAGAGGTTGTGCCCTCCCTGACCCCAAGGCTCAAGGAAATCCCACCTCCCTAAGGGAGTGACACTTCTTTCCACTAACCAGCAGCTACCTCCCACCAGTACTTTGGGGCTTTTACTCAACCCAATAGCATTGAGGAAACACCTGCTTAAGCTTCAGGGTGACCCAGAGCCATTGACTCCCAGAGCTGGCAAAGTTTTTGGCTGCCTCCCTATGGGTGCTGGGAAAAAAGAGGGAACTTAAGATCTTCCTGTCTCCTTACCAGATACCCAATTCCCATTACCCCTCCTCCCCAAAAAATCATCTTAGGAGCTATTGACTTGACATCGAGAAAGAAATGAAGATTAGGTGGAAAAAATAAAAGGCTGTAGAAAAGCAGGAGAGAGTAGGTATCCAAATGCAGAGGAAAGAGACGTAGGTAAAGAAACAGGACAGGATGGGATCCTTGGAGAAGGCTCATGTACCCCAGGAGGGAACAAGGACACAGCAGATCACCACACTGCAAACTCCAAGGAGTGCCATTTGATTTGTTGTCTAAGTAGATGGCGCCCCCTGGAGTTGTGCAGTGCATGGCCTGCACAGCAGTATGCGGCATACTTACCTCTGCAGTGACAGAGGCTAGGATGGTCTCCTGAGATCAGCACCGGGAGCTGGGTGGGTTTAAACATACATCTAGGGCTTCCCTGGTGGCGCAGTGGTTGGGAATCCGCCTGCTGATGCAGGGGACGCGGGTTCATGCCCCGGTCCAGGAAGATCCCACATGCCGCGGAGCGGCTGGGCCTGTGAGCCATGGCTGCTGAGCCTACGCGTCCGGAGCCTGTGCTCCACAACGGGAGAGGCCACAACAGTGAGAGGCCCGCGTACAGCAAAAAAAAAATTTTAAAAAACATACATCTAAAGACATTATTTGGAACTGGAGGGAGCTGTCACAAAGTGAAGCGAGTCAGGAGTAAAGTTAGGACCGCCACCTCAGTGTTGGCTGTGGCAAACCTCAGAGCCCAGCTACCTGTCTCCCAAGGGAAGTTGCCATTTTCAGCTCCAGCAGATGTGGCCATGCCTGGTCTTGCCTTATCATCCCATTCTCCAAGAGAAGCTAGACATTCGGATTTTAACGTGAAACACAAAACCCTTGTGCTTTTTCACCGTTGGCAACAAATTCAGATGTCTATCTTAAATACACCCATAAGCCAAATTAGCCAAAGAACTTCTAATTCACCACCTATGGCTTAGCCATGTTACCTGTGTCTAGAAATTTAGGGTTCGTCAACCAGGATGCCTTTATCAGACACAGGCTAGAGAATATGTACCGTGAGCTATAAGGCAGTCACCAGACTGAAAGTGCTTTTGCAGACTTAGCCTCATGGAGAAGGTTCTGGCAAAGGGAAAGTGGGATTCTCCTGAGGCCAGTTACCAAAGAAGGGCATCTGTGGCCTGCCTGCTCATCACCCCTTTCCATGGCAGTAGTGTTCTGCCTTAAGCCGTGTAGTTCGGCTACAAGAGGGGCTCCACTCATGGATGCTGGGTGTGCAGGTAATCACATGCCCAGGTCCCAGCCTTTGAGATGTTTCCTAAGCTTGAATTTTTTTTCCCTCCCCTAGATCTTCCTGGTTCGTAAATCCACCAAAATGCAGAAGAAAGTCCTCTCCCTTCGCCTGCCCTGTGAATTTGGAGCCCCACTCAAGGAATTTGCCATAAAGGAAAGCACATACAGTAAGTGGTCATCGGGTGGTTAGGTCCCGGTGACACGAGGGCCTGGGGTCTTTAAGCCAGTAGAAGAGGAGAGAGCCTGCACTTTGAGACGAACAGACGTGGGTCTGTGTCCCAGCGCTATCGCTTGTCCCCAGGATGACTGGGCAGGTAACCTACCCTAGGAGCCTCGGTTTTCTTATCTGTATAGTGACATCTGTATAGTGTTAACAGTTCAGTTAAACAACTTGTGTGCAAAGTTCGCATTCTACTGCCTGGCATATGGCAGGGGCCTAACAGAGGCTGGTTTCCTCGCCCTCTTCCCAGTTATGCAGGGCGTGGTCCCCAGGTTTGCTGATGACTAAGCTGCAGGGTGGGCTGCACCGCTGAGCCTTTTTATGGGCTCTCACGCCCGAAGAGCGTGTCTGCACAGCTCTGTGAATAGTCCTTGAGGGGATATGTTCCCTCTAGGCCATCACTGTTCAGTGTGCTATGAAAAGCAGAATCTAGCCCTTTGGAAAAATGGACTGGCTGAAGTTTTGGAGGGATAGTGGTCAGGAGTGTTGGTTTCTTTCTGCTGAAACATGGTCATTGGAAATC
>NW_006781263.1:777161-787236 GCF_000442215.2 Lipotes vexillifer
GAAGGCCAAGTTTTCAATGGGAAAGGGAACAAACAGTCCTGATGTCCTGCCAGGCTCCCAGCAGCAATCAGAAGATGGACCTACACCCCCAAGGGGGAGGCTTCACTGAGCCACAGGTGAGCGAGCTGAGGTGTGAAGGCGAGTTTGGATGCTGGTCAACTATCCAATAAGATGATGGAGACCAGGTTCTCGTTATAACCTGAGCAAGCCTCAGTCCCTGCCTTTGAAGGAGCCGAAGGTCCTGAGACCAATTTCAGGGCAGATCCTGGCTTCCACTCAGCCCGGAATTCAGTGTTTCTGAGCCCAAGAGTCATTACCTGCGTCTGGAGGAGGTGTTTCTGGAGCAGCCTCTCTGTGATGTATGACCGGCCTCAGGTCCCATGATGTTTTCCATCCAGGCCTCTCCCAAGGTCCCTGGCTTCAGGGAAAAGCTTCCACGTGCAAAGTCATCTGAGCAGTCACTGAACCTGGCTAATGATCTGCCGGTTTATTTACATTAGGAGGGAATCAGAAGGTAGGTTTCAAACCCACCATCTGAAAGGCAATGAATTAAATATTAAAAGAAGAAAGGTGATTCTGAGTTGGCTTTTGAAGCTCAGCTAGCCAAGAAGTGATATATCTAAGTGGTGGTTTTTTTTTTTTTTTAATTATATATTTACTTTTGGCTGTGTTGCGTCTTTGTTGCAGCGCGCGGGCTTTCTCTAGTTGTGGCAAGCGGGGCCTACACTTGGTTGCGGTGCGCGGGCTTCTCATTGCAGTGGCTTCTCTTGTTGCAGAGCACGGGCTCTAGGCGCGCGGGCTTCAGTTAGTTGTGGCACACAGGCTCAGTAGTTGTTGCTCACGGGCTCTAGGGTGCAGGTTCAGTAGCTGTGGCGCACGGGCTTAGTGGCTCTGTGGCATGTGGGATCTTCCCGGACCCGTGTTCCCTGCATTGGCAGGAGGATTCTTAACCACTGCACCACCAAGGAAGTCCCCTAAGTGGTTTTTAAATACCTTCTAACAGCCAAAGTTAACTATGATAAGTTAGCCTGCAAATCCCTCCTTCCCCTCCTGCAATAAGTACAGTTAGTGTTTGTACTTTAAACTTTACTTGTTGTTCACCTGAGGTCCCTCCCTGGCTGAACAATTTTCCTCCCTATTTTGTAAAGACTTTTATCACTTCCCTAGTCCTCTCCAGGTGACTTAAAGTGGCTGAAAGTGCTAGTCTGAGCAAAGAATTAACCTGCCTATAACTGATTACCACTGATTAACTCAGTCCCACCAGGATGGCCCCTTCCTGGCCAGGGTCTACCTTCTCTGCAAATTGAGGTGCACTGAGAGAGAAAGGGCTGGCTTTAAAAACATAGATATTTTGTCATAACATCTGGACAGTGTGTTTCATAATAAGTACCACCTCATATCTGAGGTGTACCACCTCATATCACATTTACTCCATTTTTTTTAATGTTCATTTATTTACTTATTTGGTTGCGCCGGCTCCTTAGTTGTGGCATGTGGACTCTTAGTTGCGGCATGTGTGTGGGATCTAATTCCCTGACCAGGGATTGAACCTGGGCCCCCTGCATTGGGAACATGGAGTCTTACCCACTGCACCACCAGGGAAGACCCTAAGTTACTACATTTTTTAAAATTTGCACTTCCCACTACTATCCTTCTGGGAGACAAGGGAAGTACTGTTATTGTCCATTTTACAGATGAGAAAACCGAGGTTCAGTTTAACCTACCCCAAGTCCATTCCCTTTTACTTAACTCATGAAACTGTGGTGCACATGTGTGTGTGCTTCTGTTTCTGTGTCTGTCTGTCACTCATGGTATATGTGTGGAGGTATAGATGTGTTTTGGGTGCTACAGAAATAGTAAGTGAAATAATACAGTGTAAGTAAGTAATAAGCAAAATAAATGAGGCTATGGAAGGGAGAGAAACTCGTCTGATTGAGGAAATGAGGAAATCTTCACACAGCTGAGGCTCTTTGGAATGTTGCTGGAAGAATGGCTGCAGGGGTGGCATTTCAGCAAAGAGGGAGTGAGGAGTGGTTGGCAAATACATGAATTTTTGAAGTCAAGCCATCAACTTGTTGTTGTTGTTCCATCAACTAGAAGATGTATGAAATGACACACCGACTTGACAGAATATTTCTTGCACGCTTGCACGCTTGGTGGTGGTGGTGGGAGTGGGTAGGGGCTAAATAAATGAATTTTAGAATCTTTCCTACAGAGTTGAACTCAAAGCTGATTTATGAGAACCCTGTGTTATCCTCCAAGCCTTGAGCTCCTTCTCTGCCTTGTGTCTGTACCAGAAAGAAGTGGCCCATTTTGGCAAAGAGGATTGTGACCCAGGAGGTCCAGCCCGGGAGGGTCGAGGGCCGGTGGGGCCTTGGCGTCCCCCAAGCACTGTCTCCTGATGGCCTCTCACTCCTGCCAGTCTGGCCCCTGGCCCCTGCCCAGCTTTGCATCCCAAACTTTAGCTGTGTCATTTGAGTCTGCGCTGGTCTGTTTACCAGGCACTGGAGCACGTGCTCCAGTGAGTCAGGGGCCAGACTTCTAGGCCCCCAATCCCTCCCCTGGCCTGTGTCTGGCGGCCGCACAGCTGGTTCCCGTCAGCCGGTCGGGGAGCACAGAGATGCTCCTGCCCTCGCAGCAGGCAACATCCAACACTGAGGGCCTTTCCTTTCTCAGGATGTGCTCAGGGACACTCAGCTGGTTTCCAAACTCTCTCTTTTCCAGCCTTTTCCCTGGAAGGCTCAGGAATCAGTTTTGCGGATTTATTCCGGCTCATTGCTTTCTACTGCATCAGCAGGTAAGGCCTCTTTGTCTCCCGATTTCAAGTCCCTGCTTGGCGTGTGCACTATCACCGGCCCCCGGGTTTCTTGATCCATCCCGGGCGCAGGGCTCTGGAAGGCTTGTCACCTATTGAATGTCCCTGGAAGGATTGGCCTCTGAGGTGAAAGGGTCATCAGGCCCCCTGTGCCAGGCTTAAGATCAGAATAACTAGCCCAGCCCCTCTAAGTGTAAAATAACATGCACATGCAGAAAGGGATCCGTGATGCAAGCGTGTAACATTTAAAGGTCCCTGATAATGTTTCTGAAAAACCCCCAGTGGATGCAGTTCATCTAGAAATGTGGGTCCTTCAACCAGTCCATAAATCTTGCATCGCTCTCCTTCAGGCCTGCTGGGTACCCCTGTCTTTTTTGTAACTAAAGGGACTGTTTCAGTCTACATTAAGCCAAGCCCCAAATCCCGATGTTAAAAAGTGTCAGGGGAGTGCAAGTTGGGGAAGGCTTTCTTCTTTCTTTTCTGTGAGCCATCCCAGTTTCTCAAGTCAAGGGTTCTTTCCATGAATGAGGCTCAAAACTCATTGTCTGCAGAGGTCGATGTTGCCTCCCCTCAGGTAGCCTGGCTCAGTTGGCCTCCTTTGTTTTTCTTGTGCATCTGTCGCAGCCGATAGAGCAGAGATGGGCTAGATCCTTGGGGGTTGGGGGGAGGGTAGGCACCAAGCTGTCCACTCCTGGAGGTCCCCAGGCCAGGCCAGCCGAAGCTGCAGTCAGTGGCCTGATGGGGGAGGGCACTTCCAGAGGGGGAGCCCAGCGGGAAGAAGGGGGGAGCTTCCTCCAGAATGGGACCAGAGCCCTGTGAGTGCCCTGCGGGGGCTGCCACCTGCCAAGGTGTGGGCAGGAGCCCTCACCTGTGTGAGGAAGTCCGCCCAAATCGAGGAGGCCAGTGCAGAAGCCCTCACATCCCCAGGGATGCACACCTGCCCTGGCATGAGCCCAGCAGCCCCTGGGAGTGACTGTCAACCCTGGTATGTCAGTCAGAGGTGAGGCTGGCCGACATTTACACATTATAATTTGCTCCTTGATGAGCCTGCTGTTGTTGTGAAAGATCATCCCACCTATAAAACAGGATTTGGCAGCCATGCACGAAAGGTACCATCTCTCCCCTCAGTGGTCACTGTAAACTAAGTGCCGCTGTCTGGAGCCGCTTGGTGACTGAAGGGGACAGAGTACCTAGAAGGCTTGGTGACCCACAAAGCATGATGCCAACACAAGATGCTCACAAGCAAATCCCTACGTTGACATTTTGTGATTAATAGTCTGTCTCCTCCTCTTTAGAGATATGACATATAGAGTAAAAAGATATTAAAAAAATAAATCTCACTTATGCATGCATTAAAACTCTTGAGTGAAACGTTTATACAGAAGATGGCTTTATTTTGTCTGTTATGCAAGTTTTAGAACCAGGGTTAGGTGAGAAGGAGGCACCCCCTCTTGTGTGTGTGTGTGTGTGTGTGTGAGAGAGAGAGAGAGAGAGAGAGAGAGAGAGAGAGAGAGAGAGAGCGAGAGAGAGGAATGAGAGAGAGAGAGGCTGTGTCATGCCCTTGGCTGGCACGGTGGGAGAGTACTCACGCACAACATCTAATTTTCTAGTAGATCAAAGCCTAAAACCACCCATTAGTGAATGACGGGTGTGGTTTCCTGTCATCTCTGTCATTAAGGAAAACCCAAACCAATTATGCAATATTCAGGCTCTAGGTACTGCATTGGACAAAGTAAAACCTTAAAATAAACGTAGATTGGTTTTGTTATGTGTGGCTTTCCTCCCAATTGCCTAAAGAAAGTAGGTTTTCATTAAGTGGGTACAGCCATGGAAATACAGATTTGCATGATGCTTTGACGTTACAAAATTCTGGTCTCAATAGTCTTCATTTAACATTATAATCAGGGCCGTGGCCTCTCCTGGGTCCAGCAGCAGCTCTTATACAAAGGCTGCATCCCCTGACGCTCCACCTGCTTCATCCAGAACAGATGCAAGTGGACGAGGTGCTCACAATGGGGACAGATGAAAGGGTCTCCTGGAAGCAGGAGGTGACCCGGGCTTAATACCCCAGGAAAGAGGAGCCTCCCGACTGCCAACTCCTAGCATTTATGTGAGCCCTCGTGTTTTGCTCTTTCCATCAACCTTACTAATTTGTTATTCATTGTCAACAGCCTCAAGGGTTCCAAAAGTCTCCAGTCATCCAGATTTAATCTGATTCAGGCTACAGTGTTGCCCAATCTTACTGTAAACGACTAGTTGTTTGGTATAGTTATTTTCTTCAGTGGAAATGTTCAGGTCATCTTGTGTTGACAGAACACAGGCAGGAGCTCCGAGCTTTGTCCTCACTTTCTCCACCCCAGCCATGGGGGTGCGGGGGGAGGCGGGGGTGGGGTCTCCTTGCTGTTCTTCATACATGCCAGACCCTCTCCTACCCAGGGCCTTTGCACCTGCTGCTCCTTCCGCCTGGAATGTTCTTTCCCTCATAGTTTACTTCCTGGCCACCTTTAGATCTTCAGTCAAATGCTACCTGCTCACGGGGCCTTCCCTGGCCAACTCTCACACTTGAACCCTCTTTATCTTTCCCCTTTTGTGCTTTACTTTTATCCATGGGGCACATCCCCTTCCCGTGTATTCTATGAATTGCTTTATTGTTCTCTGTCTGCTGGCGTCCGCTGGAGTGAAGCTCTGTGCAGGTGGGGACTCTGTCTGTTTTGTTCCCAGCACCTGGCACATCATAGATGACCATAGACTTTGCTGGATGGATGGATGAATTCTTCCTTTGTAACACCAGTACCACCACTGAAAAAAATAAGTCCTTTTCTGATAAGTCACCCTTGTCATTGCATATTCATTCATCCATTTATTCAAAACACATTCTCTCCCTGTCTGTGTCAGGCAAGGCCCTGTGCTGAGCCCCGTGAGGATTTCATCAGTGCTTAGAGCCTGACCCTAACCCTTGTGCGTGAAGATAAACAAGTGCTTTTGAAGTCTGCCTCTGCCCTTCTGGAGAAAGCAGGAGGTCATGGTGGCAACGCTATGCCCTGGCCGCAGCAGGACCCTGGTGCCAGCCCAGCTCCTACCTCTTGGGCCTGCTGGTCTGTGATGCTGCAGTGCATTTGTTTCCTGGTCTGCACATGGCGCCATGCTGCTTGGGGGCAGGGTTGTCGCATGAGTTCCTTCAGATTTGCCTTTCTGCTCAAAGCATGGCCCAGGGTCACGGAGCTTGACAGAAACGCCCAACCTCCGGCCTCCCCCAGACCTGCTGAGTCAGAGTGCAGCCTCACAAGACCCCCCAGGGATTCAGGTGCACATTACAGTTAGAGAAGCACTACCTTAAGACTCAAGAGGGAGTTTTGTCCCCGGCACACAAAGGACAATACATGGGCTGTAGCTGGAACACGTCACAAATAAAACCAACAGACATTCATTGAGAATCTGCCGTGCGCAAGGCAGTGGGGTAATACATTTTGGTTTAGGATCACACATTCCTGCCCAGGGAGTCGGGGCCCAACATTCAGAGCAACTAGCAAATCAATACCTAACGTGTTATTTGTGTGATGGATCCACCAACATAGTTAGCGATTCTGATATTAACTCTAGATACGGCTTAGCTGCCCAGGAAGGCAATTTGGTCCTCGCTGCAAATACTGAAATCATGCGGGCTTGTCTCTCAGCCTGTCCTGCGTGTGTTAACACAGGCAGGAGTAGTGATCCCATCCCACAGTCCTATCAGTAAAGACGAGTCCAGTTGGGTATGCTGTGATGTCTGGGACATCTGAAATAGTTTAAGCTATAGACAAACAACAGGGACCTACTGTGTAGCACAGGGAACTATATTCAGTGTCTTGTAATAACCTATAATGGAAAAGAATCTGGAAAAGTCTATGTATGTATAAAACCGACTCACTTTGCTGTACACCTGAAACACTGTAAGTCAACTACACTTCAATTAAAAAATAAAACAGAAATAAATAGTTTAAGCTAAAACATCTCTAGGATGGAAATGAAAGCAAGAGACAGAACAAGACACGTAATTACGTGTATTCTCTCTTTTGAAAAATCAGGGACGTCCTGCCGTTTACCTTGAAGTTGCCTTATGCCATTTCAACAGCCAAGACTGAGGATCAGCTTGAAAAACTAGCCCAACTGGGACTAAGTAAGTGGGTGCCCTTTGCCCGGTTTCCCTTGATGTGAAAGCACGGAGTAGAGCCAATGGCAGACGTTACACCGTTGCATCAAAAAGCAACCCTCATCTCCATGGTAGAACTCCATGAGGCCCTGAGTCACACCTTCTGAGAGTCTTTTTTCTAAGTCAAACGTCCAACCAGCTCTCAGAGGCAGGTGCCGAGTTTGCCTGAGTAGCCCACGAATTCTCCCCAGCATCTCCCATCGATGAGTTTGAGCTCCCCAAAATGTCCAAGTCTTAAGGTAAGGTGAACCTCTGTCATGGGTCCTGCCCTTCTGTGGCATCTCGCTGGGGAAAGGCCGTGCCTGATGGACGGGGAAAGCCACTGCAGGCACCTCGTGTGCATGAGTTTTATTCTAGAGGAACACACGGTATTGATGGCGTTTCTGTGCTTTGAGGACTTTGACAGCGCAGGCTTCCAGAGTAACATCTGTCTCAGTTCCTCTCTTGCTCAGTTCCGGCCCTGGTGTTCTGGGCCACGTCCCTTACGCCACCGTGTATCCTCACTCCGGCCAGCTGGGCGCTCGCTTGCCCTCCTGCCCTTTGCCAGTGCCCCTCAACCCAGCCCTGTGGCAGACGGTGGATGGCAGGGGCTCAGGACACACCACTCCCTCAGTGTCACTTCTTGGTTCTGTTGCCCTGGGGAACCCGTGTGGGTTTAACTCTCACAAAAAAAATGTTTTCCTCCTCGATGGGAAGGGGGAATTCTCTTAAGATTTTGGGGCTTCAGTCTTCAGACAGATGAACAACCAGGCCGTAGTACTTGAGTTTATATACCAGTATATAGTGTTTGAGTTTGGGATTCTCAAGTGCAACTACCAGGATTCCAAGGACCTAAGAAACTGTGATACTTGACCCAGCAAATAAGAAATATATGTGTCCCTCCTTTGGCCAGTTTGCCCCTAAATCTAAAGCACTTGTTCTGAAGCGGGTACCATTGCCAAGAGAGCCTACAAAATGCCTAGAGAAGCCTGGAGGTAGATTCACATTCCCCTCTGAAAATTGGATTGTTTCAAAAGAATTGCCACATGCATCTGAGGCCTGTCTGACGGGCAGCTGGGTTTCAGGATTGGGAAATAGAATCCAGGTAAAAATATCAGGGTCGCATAAATGTCCCTGCTGAAAAGTCACGCCATCTCTGCCACCGAGCTTTACACACCTTTGGAGAGAGTTTAAAACATTTCCTGAATTTAAGATCAGATCATCAACTAGATTATAGGCCTCTTGAGGACATGCACCAGGTCTCCGTTTCCTCTGGTGACCTCCATCCCCAGGACTCCTGGTTCGGTGGTCAGCCTGCTGTGTGTGCTTCGTGCCAGGGCTCCAGGACCAAAGTATCAGGGACAGCACTTGTGCCCTGCAAAGATCGAAGCAGAAAGAGCTTGCTCTGGTGGCCACTCACCGGAAGCACATAAGGTCTCATGAATAGATATTCAATGTGTAATTGTCAATGTGCACCTTATCCATTTTGTGAAGAGACAGCGCTTTAAAAAATTCTGTACCTAATTTATTTGTCTGTCCAACAAGTCTTTCTGGAGGGTCCGCTATGTGGCAGGCCCTGTGTCCCACAACAAGGGTTCAAAGATGCATAGGGTCCCTCCCTCTCCCCCACTCCCCAGGTTTAGTCTGTATGGGAGGAACACATAACACGGGAACTAAGTGTTCTAAGTTTGTAAAGTCTTACAACGGTGGCAGTGGGAGTCTAAGGAGGACGCAAAGGAGGCGAGAGCTGCTTTACACTGGCCAGTAGAAATAGATGTAAGGCAAGCCAGTGTGTACCTTTAAATTTTCTAGTAGCCACATGAAAGAAAATTAAAGGTGCAATTAATTTTTACAGTTTACTTAATGTGATATCTGCAATGTTATTTCAATATATCATCCCTATTTTTTAAAGTATTGATCAAATATTTTACCTTCTTTTTTTCATGCTAAGTGTTTGAAATCCAGTATGTATTTTATCCTTATAGCACATCTCTATTCACGCACTAAATTCTTGTCAGAAATACATGGATCTGTATTTAGATTTCGTTACATTTACAATTGAAAAAGTAGTTTCACATAAAGTTTCACATACTTTATAGTTTCCCAGTAACTGAATTGTGTCAGTTTTTACATTTAAATTGATTCACCTGAAATAAATGGAAAATGGAGCCCTTCCATTTACGAGCTGGATTTCAAGCGCTCACTGGCCACAGGTGGCTGCTGGCTCCCCTACTGGACAGCACAGACCTAGAGGGAAGGAAGGATGAGAGAAAGCGGGCAACACAAGTCAAGGTCAGGTGTGTTCACAGCACAGACAGGACAGGGCCAGGGCTCCCAGCCTCAGCCTCTCCCCAGGCCCCTGTGACCAGCCATTCTGGGCCCTCGGGAAAGAAACACAGTTTCAGCAAACACAACAGGGCAGAACTGTAGAGACAAGAACCTATTCCAGATGGAAATTACAACAGGTGTTCAGCGCCACCACCGCCTCCCTTGATTTGCGTGGAAAACAGACCCGTCTGTCAAAGGGCGCCCAGGCAGTACGGCTGCAGTCAGCGATGTGCACCACTCCAGAGTGCTGAGCATCAGTTGTCAAGGCCAGGAGGCTGTAGGATTTGGGAAGGATGGGCAACAAACCACAAAGATGGACGGCCGAACTTGCACTTAACCTTTGCATGAGCTGGCTGTCCTGCTTTTTGCTGATGGGACCCATGAGTGTATTTTTCCTCCTTTTGGGTTTTAATGCTGAATGTGTCAAACCCCAGGCAGATTGTGTAACCTCCGCCAGGCCCAGCTGCTGGTCCTGCCTATTAAAGGGGAACTGCGGGCCCCCTGCGGAGGGCACCCTGGGAGAAGGAATCAGAAAGGGTGCTGCTGCTTAGTGGGAGGACTTGGTCTTTGTGGAGCAAGTAGGGAGTCCCATGGCCTTTTCCGAGCTCGTGCTATAACCACCCCAGTTCCTTTTTCCTCACCTGGGGAAAGGCCTGGCCGGCTCAGTGCCACGGCCAAGCCATCCCGCAAGGGCTTTGAAGGTGAAAAGCCTCCGGAGCCTTCCCACGAGCCAGCAGCTGGGCCTGGCAGCATTTCCACTCTTT
>NW_006781263.1:787338-794290 GCF_000442215.2 Lipotes vexillifer
AATGCAGTTAAAACAAAACAAAACAAAACAAAAAGAGAGAGAGAGAGAGAGACAGAGACAGAGACAGAGAGACAGAGACAGAGACAGAGAAAGAAAGAAAGAAAGAAAGAAAGAAAGAAAGAAAGAAAGAAAACCATCACACTCCAGTGTAGCAGCGCCTCCCCTTCCAAAGCTGTGCATTGCCAGGCAAGCGTGATTTTTTGTGAAGGACTGGCCGAGTGCACTGTATTTACATTCTTGTGTTCACTGATAATGACTTTCAGATTTTTGGAGCTCTCCAGCTGACAACAAACCCTCAAACCCTCCACCTCCCCATAGGCCTCTCTCCTCTGACGGTGTGGGTCCTGCCTCGCGTCAGCTCTGCCTTATAAATGGAGTGCATTCTATAAAAACCAGGACGCCCTCGGAGCTGGAGTGCAGCCAGACCAACGGAGCCCTGTGCTTTATTAATCCTCTGTTCTTCAAAGTGCACAGCCAGGAGCTCGGCGGAGGCCCGAAGCGGCCCTGCACCCGGACTCCCCCCGACGCGAATGGCACGGAGAGGCCTCGGGCCCCCCCACCCCGGCCCCCGCCCCCCCCCCCCAGCCCCCCAACCCTCAAGTCCAATGGCCACAACCATCTCAGAGCTCAGCCCTTCCTGGACTCTCCTCTCTGACAAAACCTCCCCTGGCAGATCCCTAAGTGGATGAAGACGCGGCCCCATGGGCCTTGGTTATGTCTCCAAAACACATGGCCAAGACCTTGATCGGCGGCCGGCCTCGCCCGGAGCCCGCGGCGGGCCCGGCCGGCGGCGCAGGTGGAGCCCCGGCGGCGGCGGAGGCGGTGGAGGAGGAGGCCCCGCGGGATTGCACAAGGGCCCGGCCCGCCGCCGCCCCTGCATCCCCATCCCGGCCGCCGTGGCGCGGAGGCCGACAGAGGCTGAGTGACATGAGCATTTCCACTTCCTCCTCCGACTCGCTGGACCTGGACCGCAGCATGCCCCTGTTTGGCTACGAGGCGGACACCAACAGCAGCCTGGAGGACTACGACGTGGAGAGCGACCAGGAGACCATGGCCCCCCCCATCAAGTCCAAGAAGAGGAACAGCTCCTTCGTGCTGCCCAAGCTCGTCAAGTCCCAGCTCCGCAAGATGAGCGGGGTGTTCAGCTCCTTCCTGACCCCCGAGAAGCGCATGGTGCGCAGGATCGCCGAGCTGGCCCGCGACAAGCGCACCTACTTCGGCTGCCTGGTGCAGGACTACGTGAGCTTCCTGCAGGAGAACAAGGAGTGCCACGTGTCCAGCACGGACCTGTTGCAGACCGTCCGGCAGTTCATGACCCAGGTGAAGAACTACTTGTCCCAGAGCTCGGAGCTGGACCCCCCCATCGAGTCGCTGATCCCCGAAGACCAAATAGGTGAGTACCCACCTTGCCTTAATATATATATATATATATATATATATATATATATATATAATCGCTAATCCTCATTACAATTCTTCAGATCAGTAAAAAGACCCAGATGAACTTATTTACAAAACAGGAAGAGACTCACAGACATAGAAAACAAACTTACGGTTACCAAAGGGAAAGGGGGGTAGGGATAGATTAGGAGGTTGGGATTAACAGATGCACAGTGCTCTATATAAAATAGATAACCAACAAGAACTTACTGTATAGCACAGGAAACTATATTTAATATTTCATAATAACCTATATGGGAAAGGAGGCTGAAAAAGAAAAAAATATATATATATCTGTATATCTGAATCACTTTGGTAGACACCTGAAACTAACATGACATTGTAAATCGACTATATGTCAATAAAACTACAACAACAACAACAACAAAAAAAATGTATATATCTGTAGCCTGGCAGGACAGCGCATCCTGTGTTAGTTCTCTTGGATGGAGTTTTCTCTGGAGTTCAAAACAGCAACACACTGCAGCCCCTGGGCTGATTTGAACTGGAAACACAGCTTCTTGAAGGAGACTTCACATTATACCTGACTTGGCTGCTATGCGCCAGGCTTGGACATGTTTGGGGTGGGGGGCGACCGATGGAGCAGCAGATGGGTCTGTTCAGGGATGGAGCTTGCCTTCTGAGGGTCCGTTTGCCCACCTGATTTTGTGCTGTGTGTGTGACACGACTGTTGAGGGTCTCCTGAAGGTGCGTCTCTGCAGGTTGTGTGCAAGGAAAAGGCGTTTTTTGCTGTCTTCTGAGACGCGGGGAGTTTGCGCTGCTTTGGTTGGGAAGTGCCCTTTTTACCCTCAGGAGAGGGCAGAGCCCACAGTGTGCAGCTGGGTGAGTTTCCACAGGGAACTAGCCCCGGCTCAGCAGAGCGTGACAGCATCCAGAGCCCCCTGGGATCCCCGCCTTGTCCCCCTTCTCCCTAGAGGGTAACCGCCTTGCCGGCTTCTCATCACAGAATTCGGTAAGTAGCACTGTTAGGGAGTAAGCAAAAAAAAAAAAAAAAATCAAACGGACAAGTTGGTTTGTGTACCTTTAAACTAAGTAACATATTTGGAGGTCACATGAAAGGTATTTTCTCCAAAGTCAAGGGGAAATACTTTCTTTACAACCTTGTTGGAGGGCTGAATTGCTAGTGGTTACTTTGGCCAAGGGAAAATCGAGTTTGGCAAGCCATCTTTTTTTTTCCAGGGCGAGAGTGTTAAGGGATTTTTTTTTTTTTTTTAACTTCAGAAGATTGACTCTGAAAGGCTAATTTCAGAGACCTCATTGACTGGGCAGCAGCAGCCAGAAGAGCTACCAAACATTTCCAGGCAGTTCATAAAGCAAAACCCCAATTTCTCTTTCTGATGGGGTCCGTTTGACGAAAGTAGTAAACAGTGTGTGGTAGCAAGTGTTGTCTCTCTGTCTCTCCTTCCTTCTCCCTCTCTCTCCCTCTCTCTCCTTTGGGTTTCAGCAGCTTTTTGATTTTCTCACAAAGGAATCAAAGCCTTGTTTGTTTTCCTATGGCTTGTGCCTGGGTTGATGGGGCGTGGTTAGAGCTGGGCTGCTGGAGAGAACGCTGGAAGGAATGTGCCCCAGGATGTGCCTTAGAGATGGAAACGCCTTCGGGACAACAGAATAGCCACCCAGGCCCCCTCTGTCCCCGCCCCCCAGAGCGTGCCTCTCAGAGGAGACCCGCTCAGACCCCGAACCGGCAGGAGCAGCTTCCTCTCCGGGCGCTGATGTCAGCCCTGGGTTATGTGGCCGGCAGCGCCAACCAGCCCACGGAGAGGAGGCTCCTCCCTGGGGAAGCAGGCCTTCCCTTCCTTCCCCGCCGATGCTGTGAGCACCAACCGAAGCGCCCGTCCCAGGAAGCTCTCCTGCCAGCTTCTTTGTGGGTGAAGTTCAGAGAGGGTACTTGCTCTTGGAGCACCAAATCTCCTTTTCTCCAAAAACAAATTTGAATTTGGCCAGCAGTCTTTGCTGCAAACACTTTGCTGCTCCGGAAGGATGCAGCTTTCAATTTAAAATCTAAGGTCGTAAGGAGAAGGGAAGCTGACGTCTAGGGCGCCCCTAATTTGAGCCAGGCTGCCTGTCCAAGCGATGGCAGTGGGTCCTGGCCTCAGCCCAGTGAAGCAGGCATCCGTGTGCCATGTAGCAAGGCAGGGCTCTGCCAGGTGGAGCGGGGTGTCCCAGGGCCACGCCGGCCAGGAATTAGCCCGTGTAGCTTCTGAACTTCCTTCTGTCGGATTCAAAGGCCGTGGTTTTTGAACCTCACCCCTCTCCCCTGCTGCGGCCTATGTTCATATTTTCTCATCAGAAATTAAGGAGGATTGGGTGGGATTGACAGGTACACGCTGCTGTATTTACAATGGATAACCAACAAGGACCTACTGTATAGCACAGGGAACTCTGCCCAATATTATGTATCAACCTAAATGCGAGAAGAATTTGAAAAAGAATAGATACATGTATATGTGTAACTGAATCACTTTGCTGTGCACCTGAAACTATCACAGCATTGTTAATCAACTATAAAAAGTTAAAAATTTTTTCTTTTAATAAAGATAAAAAAAAAACAAGAGCATCAAATGTTCTACAAGGGAAAAAGAAAAGAAATTAAGGGGATTGGAAAAATTGTTTAATTATGTTATACACCTAAAATGAATACGGTATATGTCAATTGTATCTCAATAAAAATTAATTTAAAATTTAATTTAAAGGGGAGTTAGAATACAGGCTTACCCTCAGTGGAGGCAGCTCAGACCAAAGCTGCCTATAGAGGTGTAGGTGTGCCCAGCCCGAGCACTGCCTCACTTTTTTTTATTGTTTCGTTTTGGTTTTTTAAGCTTTTGCATTAAAGCAGACACTTCACCATATCTGTTGCTTCCCCAGTGAAACCATTATTCTGTTTTGAAAAGTGCAGTGAATGTGCTGGGCTTTTGAAATTAAGAGGAAGGCGAGCCAGAGCAGGTGACCCGAGGAACTCATCATGCGCCCAGCTGGAGGGAAGGATGTGACCCTAATTATTAGAAAACCAGTCCCCTTAAATGTGCACATTTAGATTAGGACCCTGGCAAGAAAATGGACTTAGTCTAATTGTCTGCTTTACATATTCCTAAATGAAGGGCTCACTAGTTTACTAAAAACTTGTTAATACAGTGATTCCTTTAAGCCTCGTAACCAACTCAAGGTTGGTACATTTGTGTAGATTTTGTTCACGTTTTGCAAATTCAGGAATGGAGGCCGAGATGTATACAGTGACTTGCAGAGGGTTATGCTGCTGGTAGGTAGGGGAGCTTGGATTCAACCCCCATCTCCTCTCGGTTGTCTGCTCATTCCCACCAATCTCTCTTCCTGGGAGGTTGTAATTCACTTTGAATGGATTCACTTGAATGCCACCCCCAGAATTCTAAGCCTCAAATTTGTTCAGAACAGGTGTCTACTGATGCTCAGAAGTCTTTTCAAGAATGCCACTTGGGTTTCTCTGCTTCAGAAAAAATCTAGTCCTGTCCTCCTTTCCCACACCTTCTGAGGGAGAGAGCTCTGAACTAGGAGGTGGGAATTTAAAGCCTAGATTTACAGAATTCCATCCTGAAAACAAGGAAGTTGGAGGAGGTATTTCACTGGTTTAACCCACGTAGAATTAGAACCATCATTCATCTGCGAAAAATAACCATGTGAATGCATGTATATATGCGTTTAGTGTTTGGATACAGTGCTAATATTCTTCAGAGAGTGGTTCTTCAGTTGCATAGAGAAAAGCCAATGAAAAAACTGAATCGCTCTCCCCCACTGCCACTTTGTCCATGTGCTCCTGTCACAGCCCTGTAGGTCAGCACTTTCTAGGTGAGAATAAAATGATAAACAATCTCAAAGATGAAAAACTGCCAGTCTAAATGGTTGTGCCCTATCGTGGAGGATTTGAATTCTGTTTAGACCACTCTTTAAAGCACTGCCACGCAAAGCCCTGGCATTTAGAGGTTCTTCAATAAGAACCTCTTGGTTGATTGACATCAGCTTTGCTCTTCTGATTGGAGGATGAGATGAGTTCCCATGAGAGCCAGCTCTTTCTTGATTCCAGGGCCACATACTGTGTTTCCCCTGTGGGGACCTCTTCACCCCCGACTCTGCAAAAGTGGTACATGGAGGGACAAACAACTGCTTTAACAAAGTGTGTACACTGCTTGGCATCTTCCTCAAAAGCCCAGGATCGGTGACTTCATGGACAGAGTGAGGTGTACTCACCACCAGTGTGTCCAGCCCTGTAAGGTACTGACAGGTGCGACATCACTTATTATCCCAACACGTGCTGCTCATTGGTGGGTTTTCACATCACACCACTCTTGCTTCAGTCTCTTTCAACCAGTGGGAGAACTGAGTCCAAACGTGCTGGTCGTGAAATCTACACTTTGCAGAACTTATTGCATTTTTGTGGTTAGTGTTTTGATTTTATTCCAGCAAAAGTAGTTTTACTTCTGATTTGATGTTAATCTTGGGAAATCCCTCTGTTTTCAAGTCTCGTTTCAAGAAAAACAAAATTTTTCCAACTCCAAAAATGTTAGTAATCCCAAATTTTCTATTTCATTCAAATTGCCCATAGACGATCAACAAAGATACAGATAAGCCAGCTGTATTCCTAAAAGTCAATAATGATAAACAAGACAATATATTGTTTTACTTTCTTTAATAGCTGTCAAAATGTGTATTTTCTCTGAAGAGCATTTCAATTATTTGAAGAAAAAGTACCCTTAAACACGATTCCAACATATTTCAAAGAGAACATCAATTTACTTATGTGTGTGTGTGTGTGTGTGTGTGTGTGTGTGTATTTTTAATAGAGAAATGATACTGAAATGTGGTTAATCACCAGAGAGCATAGCATGAATAAGAAAGGAGATCTGAAATCATTCCTTGGACGTTAAACAATTAAAACTACTTTGCTTCAGATCTTTTTTTTTTTTTTTAAATGAAAGTTGTGGCCAGAGAGGCATATTGGTGCCAAGTTGAGATTAAAACCTTGACTCTGACTTCTGATCTAGTTCTTGTGTCCATATCACCTGCAAGGAGTCAGTCTCTTTGTACGTTAACAAAGGGTAGAGAGAAGGAGAAAGACTGACCTCTTGCAGCATAGAAAAAAGAATGCCTATAGTATTTTTGAAAATTAGTTTAAATAGAAGACCGCAGCAAGAAGCTCCTCTTATTCTCCACGGGGCATCATTTGTTGTATAATTTTTACTTCAGGGCGTCAACATTGGTTCATTATGTCATGTCAAGTAAAAGAAGGTTCACAGCCCTGGAGTTAAGAATCTCTGCCCAGGAGTCGCTGTCTCTGTGATGCTCTGAGCAAGGGAACCGTCAGAGAGCTCTGCTCTTGAGGTGGGGAAGGGGGACGGCGTCACAGAGTGTGAGGCACACGGAGGTGTCTGTGCTGGCGTGTTTGCTGACTCTATCCCTGGAATCTGCCATCGAGAGAGAGAGAGAGAGAGAGAGAGAGAGAGAGAGAGAGAGAGAGAGAGAG
>NW_006781263.1:794315-810603 GCF_000442215.2 Lipotes vexillifer
TGTCACTGTTCTGAGAGAGAGAGAGAGAGAGAGAGAGAGAGAGAGAGAGAGAGAGAGAGAGAGAGAGAGAAGCACCTCCCTGGCAGGGAACGCCCCCAGGCAAGAGGGGACTCCACATGGGAACTGAGAGCGGGAGCCCAGGCACACTTGAAGGGCCAGGCGGACTGAAAGGGAAGCATCAGAATCTTTGACACTGTTTCCATTACTCTGCGCCACAGAAAGAATGGTTCTGATTGGCTGTCTTGGTGAGGCCAGACCCCACAGAGGAGCCCTCATCCTCCTGGCCTCATCCCAGCCTTGCCTGGTTGGCCCAGCCTCCCAACAGGGACTACATCCTACAGGGCCAGCCCTGCTCCCGCCACAGACACAGCGTCCATGCGGGAGGTTCTCACTTATCATCCAGGCCCAGGGGCTTCTTTGAGAAACCAGAAGTCACAGCCCACCGCCTCTGTTGAGTAGAGAGTATGTATTAAATGCATCCTGTGTTCTGAGTAGAACCAAGTGACAGCCTCCACAATAGTTCAATTAGAACCATCCTTTTATGCAGAGGATCCCTTAACCCCCCTTACTGCCTCGGGAGGCCCCGTTTAGTATCCTCAGGTTTATAGATAAGGAAACAGAGCCTAGTGCCCTCAAGCCAGGATGCATGTAGGGCCAAAGCCAACTCCTGTGGAGGCCTTCCTGCCCCTCCTGTGGCAGCCACCACACCAGAGGGTCCTCCCATCCACGTGACTCCTCAGTGATGGTGTCAGCCTGGATCACCAGCCTAAGGCCGAGCTTGCCAGATCTCTGCCGTTTAAAAACGTCCCCGCTGGGACTTCCCTGGTGGCGCAGTGGTTAAGAATCCGCCTGCCAATACAGGGGGCACGGGTTCGAGCCCTGGTCCGGGGAAGATCCCACATGCTGCGGAGCAACTAAGCCCACAAACCACAGCTCCTGTAGCCCGCGTACCTAGAGCTTGCACACCGCAACGAAGAGTAGCCCCCGCTCGCCGCAACTAGAGAAAGCCTGCAAGCAGCAACGAAGACCCAACGCAGCCAAAATAAATAAATTAATTAAAAAAAAAAAAGAAGTACTCCCCTTTCCATAGTCTGTTCTTCGGAAGGAGGCCCCTAGCACTGTTCACACTCAAGGGACGAGGGTAGAATTAAGTCCCACCTCCCTGAGGCCGGAGGGGCTGCATAAATTATTTAGAATTGTTCTGTAAGGAAGATGGGTCTCTTCTCCACTGCCTTCATTTTTAACAACCTTTTACTAGAAGACACTGAAATAACTCTGGTGAATTTCATCCATAAAACATTGCATGAATGTAGGCTATACGTTTACAGAATGCCCTTCCTAGAAGCCCACCAAAACGAACAAAAATATACGTGAATGATCGACCACCACCCCAGTGCTTGTCATTTTTATTTTGGTCGTCTCTGCTGGGCTGATGGGATCTTCCTTTAAGTGATATAGCATCCTTTATCATTTATTATTTAAGGGCTGAAGGATGCATTGCTGACAATCCTTAAAGCAAACCCAGGTTACAGGACATCCCTGCGGGGGCCTCTGGTGGCTGCCCCACACCCGAGCAAGGGGCTCATCACTAGAGTCACACTTTCTGGATTCTGCAGGGCTAAGGAGAAGAAACATAGTTTTCATGTGGCCACCCCAAGGAAGGATTTTCAGTTCCATTCAGAGGTCACTAGTGGAACAACGCTACATGTGGGCCTTGGGCTCAGGGCTGCAGGCGGCTCACCCCAGGTCTGGTGGCTTCTCCAGGAGGGAGGTCAAGTTTGCTCTGTGCCATGCGTTGCAGACGCAGCAAATAGCTCCGAGGATGCAGCAAGGGGGAGCCGTGTGGGGAGGCAGGCAGGCAGGCAGGCAAGGCTTCCTGGGGATCCCTGTCATCGGGGAACGTGAGGAGCCTGCCGGGCACAGGGAACAGTGTGAGGAAAGGGGCAGAGGGCCGTTGGCTTCAGCGAGAGCGTGGGCTGCTCATTTGTGGGGATGTGGCGGGAAGAAGGGATAGAGGGCAAGTCAGGGCCCATCCCTAGAGCTGCCTGAGCCTTGAAGGTGCTGGAGAGCATTTTAGAGAGATCGCCCCAGGCAGGGTAAGAGTCACACTCTTCAGCAGTCGCTCCAGCCCAGGTACCCGCCAGACACTGGCCCAAAACACCTGAGGATCCGTGTGACAGGCCGGGTGCCAGGGGCCTGGAGTGGGCACACACAGGGCAGGGGCAGCAGCGTGACCCAGGCCATCTGCAGCTAGTTGACCAAAAAGTGTTGGTGATGAATTAAACCCACCCTTCATCCCACACGCTTGCTCATCTGCAGTGGGGCTGGGGGCTGTCTGTTGCCATCGCTCTGAGACACACAGCTGCCCAAGACACTCAGCTCATCTGTGGTTTTGAGCTGTGAGATGGCGTCGGAATGAGGTAGTGACAAAACACTGGGAGTTTCTGGGCAGGAAAGCCGCGAGGGCCAGACTTCAGATCCTCTGTCCTTGTACCTGTGGATGGGAGGGTCTGCGGAAGAGTCGGAAGACAGGAGAGAGAAAGGTGTACACTTGTCCTTTGGTATCTGAGGGGGGTTGGTTCTAGGACCCCCGTGAATACCAAAGCTCGAGGGCGCTCAGGTCCCTTATATGAAATGGTGTAGTATTTGCACAGAACCCACACACATGCTCCCTATACTTTAAATCATCTCCAGATTGCTTATAATACCCAAAACAGTGTAAATGCTATGTAAATAGTTGACCACGTACAGCAAATTCAAGCTCTGTCTTTTGGAACTTTCCGAATTATTTTTTCCAGAATATTTCCATCCACGGTTGGTTGAATCCACTGATGTGGAACCCACAAATACCAGGGGACTGACTGTACAGGAAGCCAGGCGACTTTTCTATTCATCAAACCAAGTAAACCACAGTTAATACAGAAAAAAACCAAACCAAACAGGCCTGAATCAGTAATCTTGGTGTCCTTTATCAAAGACATACACTTCACCGTGGAAAGGAACAAAGGGAACCGGTGATTTTTGCCCACTTACTAGGTGTCACGTGCGTACGAGGTGCTCATTATGTAGGTCTCCCCCAGTCCTCCTGACAGGAAGCTGTGAGTGGTCCCATTTTACAGGTGAAAAAGCTGAGGCCTGAAAAGTTCATCTTCTTCCCTCCAAGCCGCGAAGTAGAAAACCGATCGTTTGGAGTTCACATCTGGCCCAAGGGCCACTGGGACACAAGGTGGTCTGTCTGCTTTTCATAATTAGTTTGTGCAGAGGGTTAGACAGGTGTTCCTGTGGCTGCCTGGGTGTCACATCTCAGCTCGCTGAGAAGGGTGAATACATTTCCCAGATGAAAGGTAGGGGGTGGAGGGGGCAGGGGGTGGTTTAGAGTAAGTGCTCAGGCTGGACTGTGGGTTTTTTTTTTTTGCGGTACGCGGGCCTCTCACTGTTGTGGCCTCTCCCGTTGCGGAGCACAGGCCCCAGACGCGCAGGCTCAGCGGCCATGGCTCACGGGCCCAGCCGCTCCGCGACATGTGGGATCTTCCCGGACCGGAGCACGAACCCGTGTCCCCTGCATCGGCAGGCGGACTCTCAACCACTGTGCCACCAGGGAAGCCCAGGACTGTGGTTTTAAGTCCCAGTTCGGCTGCTGCTGAGCTGTGTGTGCTTGGTCCCATGTCTTAACCTCTCTGTGCCTCCATTTCTTCACCTGCAGTAGGGTTACCAGACACTGTCGTGCCCGCCCCACTGACACTCACTCCCCTGCTGGATTTCCAGCTGCCAGCACCTGCAGCATTTTCCCGACCCTTTCTGGTGCCACCAGAGCCCTAGTCCAGGGCGGATGGAAAGGCTGGGGCAAAGGCTTCCCACCGGGGCACAAACCCGCGTCCCCTGCATCGGCAGGCGGACTCTCAACCACTGCGCCACCAGGGAAGCCCAAACTTCATCTCTGATCTTTTGTCAAGCAGGTTGCGACCCGCTCCTTTTGGACATCGTGTTTTTAGACTCTGGGTTCTGTTAGAGTCCCCGGAGGATGTTGAATATTATTTTGTTTTATTTTGACAATCGGTCAGGTTCAGAGTGCCACTTCTGTCTTGCCTGCCATGGGTGAGGAGTCGATGGCGGTTCAGAAGTTCCAGGCGGTGACGGTGAGAGAGGTGAGGTGAGGTCACATGGCCAGCGTCACTGAGAAAGATGGAGACGGGCGGGCTGCCAGGCCGCTTCCTCGCACCCTTTCTAAGACACGCGCCTTCTCTGGACTTCATCTTCTGGGCTCTCGCGTCCCCTACGGCAGCAGTGGGTGAGCAGAAAGTGTTCAGACGAGCTGCTGAGTGATCCTGCCCTGTGATGGTTCCTTGTCTCAAGTCTGACTTTCTCTGGAATCTGTGCCGCTGATCAGAGTGAAGCAACAGACGTTAGGCTTCTGTCCTCATTCCTAAGAGGGGGGCGATCACTTCACAGCACCAGAGGCCGACACATTTAACTCTTCCTATAAATCACGGTGTTGGGTCACACTAGGGCAGGGATCTCCAAGCCAATGCTCCTTACTCTTCCCTTCTATGGATGAGCTTTGGGGCCAGTTGATAGGATCTCTATAAATATTTTCAGAGAATGTATTTCCAGTTGGTGATTCAGTTAGCAATTGGTTTCTAATATTCAAACTGTTGTAGCTCAAACAGTTCTCCAGTATCTTCTTGTTTCTATGTTTGTAAATAAACACAGGTGACATAACCAGAGTTCTTGGGTTTGAATCATCGCTACCCCTCTTGCTACTTGTGTGGCATCAATCTCCCTGGGGATCAGTTTCCTCATCTATAAAATAAATCATCGTCCTTCCACCATGGGTTTGTTGGAGGATCTGAAAAGTCAGTGCATGTAAAGTGCCTACAACAGCATTATTCTTGGGTTTAAAGCAATCGGAGATGGTAGAAAAAAACAGACAGTGGTAATTTATAAGCCACATTGACCGATGTGTTCTTACCTTTTGTTCTGAGCTAGCCCACATTCTGAAAGATTTTCTGTTCCTTTTGTTTCCTAAAATCATTTTTCCCTCTTGCTACATGAGCAGAACCTTTTTTTCCTATTGGAGAGAACCAGTTGGGTACTGGGTCTCTGTCACTTGGCTTTTTTTTTCTATTCATCACGTTTATTAAGGATTTGTGGGGTAGAGAGGTAGTTAGGAATAAAGTCATGAAAAAGCATGCAAAGAAACCAGTCTTCCTTATTTCTAAATTACGGCCTTTAAAAAACGTACTAAGTTTGTTTTGTTTTTTTCATTTGGGGTTTTAAGGGAATGGGCACATGGCAATGGGTTGTAGGTTTCAACCCTCCTAGCAGATTTCCACAGCCCCATTTGCTCCTAAGAGCGGAATTTATGGCACAAAGGCCAACGTCCCTTCCCTGGGGACGAGGATGAGTTGCTCGGGGGACCCACTCAGCCTGCTGATGACGAGCTTTCTGTTGTCGTCCCCGGAACAGCACACAACATTTTGGAGATGATTTGTGTGCACGCTCTGGCCCAGAGGTGACCAGCCTTGCTCGGAAGTTAAAAGTTGCCCTTGGGGGTTCAAGGTCTCCAGGTGTTTTCTGTTGGTTTGATTTATCCACATGGTTCTCGAGGTTTAACTTACATCCACACAGTGTGCGAATCTCGAGTGCTCAGCTTGACAATTTTCACACCTGTAGCCACCACCCGGATCCAGACGTCAACCGTCCCCATCCCCCCAGAAGTGCCCCCCTCAGCCCTGGTTATCCCTAAGGCCGACTGCCATCCTGACCTGTCATTGGAGATTGGTTTTGCCTGCGCTTGAACTCTATGTATAAATGACACGCTAAAGGAGACACTCTTCTGTGTCTGGCTTCTTTCACACAGACTGTATCTTGCAGACTCAGCCAGTTGTGTCTGGAGCAGCAGTGTGCTCTTTCTCACAGAATGAATCTTCTCACGTCTGAATTCCATTTTCTGAATTCCATGGTGCGAGTATATCCTTGCACCCATGCCACTGGGATGGGCCTTGGGTGGTTTCCAGTTTTGGACTGTTACGAGTAACACTGCTGCCAACACTCATGTGCATCCTGGTTAATGATTGACATGACTTTCAACCCCCTCGGTGACCTCGTTCCTGCAGAGAGGTCACCAGGAATGTAGCTTCAGAACCTTTGGATAGAGGAATAAACTGGTGAAAACTTATGAAACACCATGAACTTTAGAACTAAGAAATCATTGACTTTGAAAAGCAGGATGATTGGTTGTATGGCCTCAAGCAAGCCATTAGGCAACTCCAAGCCTCGGTTTCCTCATCTGTAAAAAGGGCATAATTGTCGTATTATGCAAAAATAATAGAGGTATTGTAAAAATTAGATGAGATAATGATATAAAGTACTTAGATAGAGCCTAACCCAACTGAGCCTAGCCTAACATTAAGCCTAGCACTCAATGTTAATTGCTGTGATTGACTTTTCATCATAGTGACCATTTGGGGTGAAGTCAAAGATGCTGTATGACTTTATATAAGTTTATTAACACAATGTAACCAGTGCAAACCAAGTAATGTGTTATAATGCCAGACGTGAAGTGAAAATGCGGTTCTGTTTTTCTTCTTACTTCATAACCTCTTTTGCTTCAACCTTGATTTCTGCGGGTATGTCTGGTTTACATTTCTCTCTGTCCCTGATCTTCTAATAATAGATGCTAATTTGGATTCAATGTGATCTGAACTATGTCAGGAATTCCAAAGGCCAGAGAGGTAACTCGGCTATTTCCACGGATCTGTGGGCTTCCAAGATGAAATCACATCCAAGTGTCATATATTAGGTGTGGTTGCTACCCGTAGAGCTTTGATGAGAATGTGAAACATTTGAGATGGAAAAGCGGGTATGGGAGAAGCAGAGAGCTTCTCACAGTACAGACCATCTTCAGACCAGACCTCCAGATTCATGGTCCTGGTCATTGTACTGTCAGCCAAGAAAGCTACTCCACTGGGCAAAACCATTCCAAGAAAGAGTGAAAACTAATGCCTCCCACACCTAAAGGTGTTTCCTAACTCTGAACAGAAACACACTTCAAGACTTCAAAAATTTTTATTTTGAAGTCATTTCAGACGTACAGAAAAGTTGCAAAAAGGGTATGAAGAAATCACGTCTGGCCTTCACCCGAATTCCCCAGTGTTAACGCTTTGCCACACTTGCCTCATTCCCTGCCTCTCTCTCTGTTTACACACGCGCGTGCGTATACACACACAAACACGCGCACACCTGCACACATTCTCTTTTATCTAAACCACGAGAGCGGGCTGTAGGCATTGTGTCCCTTGATCCCAAAATACTCAGTGGGTATTTTCTAAAAACAGGGACATCGTGTCACAAAACTGCAGTGAAATTAACTTTCATTAACTTTCACGGAAGATTCATTCTGTGAAAAAGAGCACACTTCTGCTCCAGACACAGCTGGCTGAGTCTCCAAGAGTCAATCTGTGTGAAAGAAGCCAGATTCGCTGTTAACAATATTATCTAATCTGCAGACTTTATTCAAATCTCATCTAATGCCCCACTCATGTCCTTTATATATAACAAATGACATAAAGACTTTTTATGGTCCAGAATCCAATCCGAGATACCAGGTGTATTTAACTGAATTTTTTTTCGTCAGGAAATATTTTGAGGGAGCTGGAACCCTTGCTATTAGCAAATCCTTCTTTTAACGTAACACATTTGCTTAACTGTCCACTGGACCCTCAGTGGAAGGACTGGGTCGAAAGAATGTCTTCTAGAATATTCACCTGTGCTTATGGGTGAGGAGGTGTAAAAGCAGTTAAAGCCAAGTATATTCAATTGTATGAACTGCATGCAAGAGAGACTGTAAGACTATTAGGGAAGATTCATTCTTCCTGGCTCTACTGAAGAGAAAAGGTTGGCGCGTGAGTGACGTGGCTCTAAATTTTGGCTGGTTGGGTGTGTAGTTCGGACGCGTCTGCCCGATAACCAATGCACTAAGTTGCAGTTGTCTGTTCCCAGAAAGCAGACCCTGCACTCCTTCATTCTTCAGTCAATGGTCACAGTAGCTGTGCTTTCTTTGGCAGATGTGGTATTGGAAAAAGCCATGCACAAGTGCATCTTGAAGCCCCTGAAGGGCCACGTCGAGGCCATGCTGAAGCACTTCCATGTGGCCGACGGCTCATGGAAACAACTCAAGGAGAACTTGCAGCTCGTGCGGCAGAGGAATCCACAGGAGCTGGGCGTTTTCGCCCCCACCCCTGACTTTGTGGATGTGGAGAAAATCAAAGTCAAGTTCATGACCATGCAGAAGATGTATTCACCAGAAAAGAAAGTCATGCTTCTGCTGAGGGTCTGCAAGCTCATCTACACCGTCATGGAGAACAACTCAGGTGAGGCCACACCGTCCGGGCTCTTGGCCTCACGACGGGGGCTGGGACATGTCAGGCTTTCTGATTCCCAACTGCTCTTCCTTTCAGTTTCTTGACTTCACCAAGTGGCTCACAAAAAATACAAGTGTTACTCTGGTGTCTGGCAAATTAGTCCACATGCGGCAAACAGCACCAAAAAGTAAGCGGAGGAGGGCAACAAGATTTTTGTACGATGCCAGATTATAAAAGATTTAGTTCAGGGTGGTGGATACAGAGTCAGTCTTGGGAGTCTGGGTTCAGATCCTAGCTCTGCGAATGGGTTCATTAACTGTGGGGCTTTGGCCACCATAATCAACCTTCCAAGCTGCGGTTCTGCACCTGTCGTGGGTATGACCCCATCCTTCCTCCTAAGGTGCAGATTAGATGGGACAACGCATGCATAGCCCCAAGCATGGTGGAAATATTTATGATTATTCCTGTTGTTACTACATTTTGGCCAGTGAGGGTTTGTGTCGGTGATTTACAGCATCTGTCAGAAACTTGGAGCATTCGGCTATAATGTGGTTTCATCATAGCCATTTCGTTGGCTCTCCCTTCTTTGCTCCAAACTGATGCAGTGTAGTAGGAATTCACATAAGTCAGCCCTCGGGTTTCCCCTGCACCGCTTCTTGTAGGTGCAGGAGTGACCCTGATTCATGGGTAGCGATGAGCCCTACAGTGCTACAGGTCTTGGGTGAGCCTTTTTAATTCCGTGGATGATCACAACTTTTCCTCTGAGTGTAATCGCTTGATGCAGAAGCAGCGGAGAGAAAACACAGGCTCTGTTACCCACGGCTGGAGGAGGTTGCCGTGTGCAAGCACTTTGCAGATTGTTAGGCAGAAATGTTAACACGTGCGCTCCAGAGCTGGTGATGCTGACGAACAGCACCTCTGCGGTTTTGAAGCATACTTTACACGCAAGAAGTGTACTTTCTGTAGTCCATGAAATCGTTTATAAAACATCACCCGAATTATATCTGCACAGGGTTCTGCTCTTCTCAGGCACAGTTTCTCAATCCCAGCACTAATGACATTACATCTGGAGAATTCTTCATTGTGAGGCCATCTTGCTTCCTGTAGGAAGTTTATCAGCATCCGGATGCCATGAAAAATGTCTCCAGACAAAGCCAGACTCCCCTGGTTGGAATGGGGGGCGGGCAAAATCACCCCTAGTTGAGAATCTGCATTGTCATAAAAAGTAGCAGTAAAGACTAAACATTTTTCGCCAGATATTAATCGTATATATGTATTCAGTGTACACTGAATGAGTACATTTAGCTCCCATTGAAGACAGAGAAGGGATTCCTTGCTCGAGTTTGGTTCTGTCACTAAGTTTTGATTACTTTGCACAGAAAGCAACGGGAAACAAGACACAAAGGAGTAACATCATTAAGTAGACACTTCCGCAAATGGTTTATCGTGTCACTTGCTAAAAAGTTTAAACTCTTTCAAAGTACTCTGTTCTATTGCGTAGGTTGATGCAAATCATGGAAATGGGGAGAAAATCTTCGCTGTGTTCATTGACTCAGACATTCATTCTGAAATTGTGAGTTAGGGTTGGTCTCTGACATGGGCAGTGGGGAGAGGCCCAGGCCCTGTAGGATTCCAGAAACACCCATCTCTCTTTATGAATAGCTCACTTCCCCAACATGACTCCTCGCTGTCTAATAAAAGCAGCAAGTAGGATATGAAAGGAAGAAATGTTGATAAAAATATCCCCGTCTGTCTCCCCCTTTCTTCCTGCTCCAGGAAGGATGTATGGAGCCGATGACTTTTTACCGGTCCTGACCTATGTCATAGCCCAGTGCGACATGTTGGAACTGGACACAGAGATTGAGTACATGATGGAACTCCTGGACCCATCCCTGTTACACGGAGAAGGTAACAGGCTTTTGAAGAAGTGGGAGGATCTGGGTGCTTTTCTTCGGTTTCATTTTCTTTTTTTTTTTAAATTGAAGTTCACGTGACATAAAATTACCATTTTAAAGCGAACAATTCAGTAGCACTTAATACATTCACAATCTGGGGCAATCCTCCACCTCTTTCCAGCTCCAAAACATTTTCATCCCCCAAAATAAAACCCCAGGCCCATTTGGCACTTATATGGGTGCTTTTTTGACATCTTCAGGGTTAACGGCCATTTTAATTTTGTTCATTTATAAAAATGTGACTTTCTTTTTCAGATTACAAAAGTAATACATGTTCATCGCAGAAAATTTGGAAAAGTCAGAAAAACACACAAAAATGCAACCCTGCCATAGTTACACTTCACTGAGATTGGTTAAGTGCAATCAAAAATACCTTTCAGTAGAATAAATGCAATTTTTTAGAAGAAATGGTTTCTTTGATTCCAAGGGGAAGCTATAAACTTTCGTTGGAGAATAATTCCACTGCCGGCACAACCGCCCGCTGTCAGCGAATAGGACAAAGCCCTGTCTTTTGTTTTCATCTTTATTTTTTAAATTTGGTTTTCAAGACGAAAAGAGAATTAATTTCCTTTTCTATTTAAAAAAATAGAATCTGCTCGTCATTAACATAAAACTACAGAGGAGTAAAATCTGGGCGGTTTGCTTTCGACTTACTTTGTCCGTTCAGTCTCCTTCTTTTTTTTTTTTTATAGTGCTGCAATGAACATTGTGGTATATGACTCTTTTTTTTTTTTTACATCTTTATTGGAGTATAATTGCTTTACAATGGTGGGTTAGTTTCTCCTTTATAACAAAGTGAATCAGTTATTCATATACATATGTTCCCATATCTCTTCCCTCTTGCGTCTCCCTCCCTCCCACCCTCCCTATCCCACCCCTCTAGGTGGTCACAAAGCACCGAGCTGATCTCCCTGTGCTAGGCGGCTGCTTCCCACTAGCTATCTATTTTACGTTTGGTAGTGTATATATGTCCATGCCACTCTCGCTTTGTCCCAGCTTACCCTTCCCCCTCCCCATATCCTCAAGTCCATGCTCTAGTAGGTCTGTGTCTTTATTCCAGTCTCCTTGTATCCACATGTCTTCGCAGGAATTCCTCTCCTTACACATTTATCACAGAAATAATTGGGGTGTTTGTCACTGTGATGCACAGGCTTGGAATAACTAGGACTCTTGTGTGAGCTTGTCTTCTCAAAGGGGAGCAGATCGGAGCCTATTCATCCTTGTGCATTCTGACAGTCCATTTCCATGTGTCCCTGTTGGAGCCCAGATAGACCCTGAGTGATGAATTGTTGCATAACATGTTTTCTTTCCAGTGAGCTTTAGTCTGGGCTTGAGTAAAAAGGTCCATCCACGTGCTCATGGGATTCCCCAGGGAATGCATCATCCCAGGATTTTCCCTGGAGGAAACTGCAGTGCCGTGTCACCTCCGAGTGTGTACATTCGTTCACTAAGTCCCCAGTGCCTGGCTTTCGTTCAGAGTGTCTGACCTCCAGGGAGCCCTGAGGGTCCCCCTTCCGTCCCTGTAGGGACAACGCTGACTCTGGACCAGTGATGAATATCTTCATCCTGTGAATGAGCCTCTCCATCCCTTTACCTCTCCCCCATTTATCTCCCCTCATTAATATTCACGACGCTGAGGTCAGACCCTCTGGCCAGACCCTGCCAGGAGCATTCCTCCCCTGCTCTGCCCTGGGATTTCCAGGAGGGGAGAAGCATGTGGCTCTGTCCAGGGACCAAGAGGAAACATACATCTGTCTCTGTCCCATGCTTTCCTTTCTTCCACTGCATTATTATTATAATTTTATATGCATCTGGGATTTTTTTGAGCTTCAGTCATGTTTAATTCTAGTAAAAAGTGTGCTGAACTCTTGGGGCTTTGGGGGAAGGGCATGCCAGTTTCTCTCAGAAAATTACCATTCTGCTGCTGACAGAATGTGCTTAGGACAAACATACACTTACATCATGTTGCCTGAGGGTCGAGACAGCCACTTCCTGCCACCTTTCCCATCGTTTCCCCGGAGTGAGGCACTGCCCTGGCCACTATGTCGGTGACAGATGGGGCGGGTGGCAGTCCTCAACTCCAGGAATCACAGAGAGAGACAAGGACCCAGCTAGCAAAACTACAGCGCAGCCAGCAAGCTCGGGTTTTCACTAGAGCCTGCCTCCGCTCAGCCGTGTCCTGGTTTCTCGGACTGCTTCCTGGGAGAGCAGGGCGGCCCCGCCGGGCGGCTGTGGTTGCAGACCAGGCCCACCTCTCAGGCCGGAGCTCTGCAGTCTGGGAGGAAGAGGCAGCCAAGCAGAGATGCATTGCCGGTCCAGCCCTGCATCCTGCCCTACTGCCCAAAGCCCTCTTTGGTTTGCGGGATGGCAGCCCACATCTGTTTTCTGCTGTTTAAGCAGGTAGTTTCATTTGCGGAAAAAGCGTCATAGAATCCCTTTTACGTGCACAGCCCTGCTGGCAGGGTTAGAGTTTTGCAGAAATTTAAACCTCCCTCTAATTGCATCCACATGTTTCAAAGTGTGGTCAGTTTTGTGCTTCCAGCATTTGGAGTTTTCTCCATAGCGGCCTGAACTTTGAGCCATGGAGTCTAAAATTTGGCGTTCAGAGGAAACAGTCCCCTCCCAAACTCAACTCTCATTGTTCCTCCAAGTCCGAGTTCCAATCCTAACACCTCCACAAGCCTCTCTTAAGTATTAAGTCCATATTGGTTTCTCCTGAAATCCTCTGTGTGGCATTTAAATTCCATACTACTGATTTTCCCACTCAATCATGTGATTTGTTCATGGGGAAAGTATTTAGTAAAAATCAACCACTCAAAGCGCTGTACTCCAAATCTCTGCCAGCGACCTGAAAGCCACAAAAGTGTGTTTCTTTCTCAGTATGAGTCACAGGGGGGCGTTCAGCTCGTTTCCTAGATGGTGGACCAGTTGCCATCTTGAATGTTGTCACCTGTTGACCAGAGAGAAAGTTCTCCAGGATCCTGTGTTAGCAGCTAAATACTTTGGCCATGAAAGAGATACTGGCAGACAAAACTTATTAAACCACAACTAACTTCCGGTCCCTGCATGAATAAACCGCCAATGTCTGTTTTCTTTAATACATTTATAGAGCAGGGACTCTGATTCTAATTTTTACAAACCCACCCCTACTCTGTATCTGGCTCACGGTGGAGATTCGATAGGTATTTGGATAAAGAAATGTCTCTCAATGGATGATGTGCTGTGCCCAATTAGGGAATTTGTAATAAATGTTTGGGGTGCCCCCTAGTGTTTCTCTAGCACACAGCTTACCAGTTTCAGGAAGGCACCTAATTATAGTTTAAGACCAAACTGTGAACACATTTATGTCTCTCAGAGTGTTGTAAATCTTTTTAACACTCCCCCAAACATAAGACATCGTTCCCAAATGCACCAGCAAAGGGGCATCACTTGCTTTTCCTTGTAAATTACTCTTTCATAAATGTCTTGTTATGAGAGTCCCCAGGGAAGGGTAAGAAAGGGAATCAGGAGGGAGAAGTTATTTTGAAGAATCCATATTATCGTGAGCACACATGTATACTGTGTATTCCTTTCAAAGTGTATAGTTTACTCAAAATTTAGAAAAGAGTAATTCCTAAAGGAAAAGCCCCAAAGCAGGTGTTGCCAGAAATAGGTGGATTCCTGTTCCTGTACTAAAGGGTTCTGGCCTCAGAAAGGTGGACCCTGCCATCCTCACACGCCTCCCCACCTGCATCAGGCCCCAGCACCCTGACCTTTTCTGGCAAAGCATTTTCACAATTGTGCTTAGATAACAGAGATTCTGTGTGTCTCGCCCGTTGGAATGGAAGTTCCATCAGGGAAAGCAGGGCGTGGTCCGCTGTGGGCTGTGGCCCAGGCCTGGGTCAGCCGTACATCCACGGAGACGGATGCAGGAATGGATGGGTTAGGATGTGCTCTCATGTGGTCCCTCAAGGAAATGCATGCGGAAGAGAAGGAGAAAATGCCGAACCGGACCTCCAACTCTGTGGGCCCCCAACTGTTGTCCAACTGGTAAACCCCTGGAGAACTCATTCTTTCCACCCTTTCCAGGGGGCTACTACCTGACCAGCGCCTACGGAGCACTTTCCCTGATAAAGAATTTCCAGGAAGAGCAGGCAGCGAGACTGCTGAGCTCTGAGGCCAGGGACACCCTGAGGCAGTGGCACAAGCGGAGGACCGCGAACCGGACCATCCCCTCAGTGGACGACTTTCAGGTATGTGGCCGGCAGTGGGGACAGACTCCTGCTGCTTCCTTTGTCCTTGGGAAGCAGCGCTGGCTCATGGCGCGCGCAGCTCAGGGCACCCGAGGGCCTCCCTTCGTCGGACCATCTGGTGGAATAGGGATATTTTAAACCACCCTCTGACCTTGTTGATTCACTTCTCTGTTTTCCTTAAATTAAAAGAATATATATATGTGTGTGTGTGGATCTGGCCCAAGTTTTGCTGCCCTTAAGAAATCAGAGTCAAATTAGGGCAGGATTTCCTCCAGAACGTCCAGCGTGGATACTGACCACCTGAGCGCGCAGGAAGCCAGAAGAAAGGATGCTCTCAGCACAGGTGGCAGATGGGAGACTGGGAGGTGGAAGCCGCCTTGTGAGGCCCTGCCCTTGACCTGGTCTCTCTGAGAAAAGGGACACCTCTCCTCTTTCATCTCGCCACCCCCCAAAACAGAAGACCCCAGCATCTCATCAGCAGCGTCAGCTCTGGCAGCTGGTCAGGGCCAGAGTTGAAGAGTGAGCATCTGGGCCAGGTCCTGCCTGGATCCTCTTCCAGAATTTTCTGTGCCCCTGAGCTGGTCACTGGGAAGGGGGGGTTCCCACAGAGCTCGCTTCCTAGAGAGGAGAGGCAGGTTGAGGCTCTAGAAATCTTGACCCAACACAGGAACTCTTGATTTGCTCACAGTCTATGAAATGATGAGTAAGTCTGCAAATGTCTTCAGATAATATTTCAAAAGTTTCAAATAGAATTGTAAACCCCGACCGTGCTTTGTGTCCACGTGCCACGTGGTGAATTTCCAAGCAGGACAGATTTGCTCCATGTCCAGTTTCCCCTTCCTTGCCCTTTTTGCCTTTTTAATGCTCTGAAAACACTCAAAAGGTACATTTGGTTTAAAGCCACCCATCGTGGAAAGGCAAGGTCAGCAAGGTTTTCTCCAAGGTAGGAAGGAGTGTTCCCAGAAATTCCTTCCCAGGCGCATAAATTTAAGGGGCGAGAAGGCATCCTGTGCGCCCCCCACCCCTTGGGTTGTTGAAGAACCGTCCTCGTGTTGAGCGATTTAGCATCCGCAGGCCCTTGGAATGTGGCGACTGTTGGCCATCTGGGGAGGGGGTTCCTAAGGCCACACAGCCTCTGGGGAGAAGAACGGAAGAAGGGAAAGAAAAAGGGATAAAAACACATCCTTCCACCTCCCCACCTGCCATTAGCCCCTCCCCCCGGTCCCCTCTCTCCATCTGGAGCTTCTAACCTAGACCCCCCAGAGTCCATGCCTTGTGCACACCCCTCCCCACTGGCCTCACTCACCTCAGAGACGCACATCTTCTAAGAACAGACCCAAGATGGGAATTGTCAGCACTCAGCTTGGCTGTAGAAGCCAGAGCCAGGAAGCAAAGGTGCACTTGGAACTCCTAAGTCAGGGTCACAGACACACACATCTGCCCACCCTGGAGAGGCAGCACACCTCACCTCAGTGGTCGAGACACCAGAACACTGGCGCTGCCACTCACTCACTATGTGGCCTTGGGCAAGTTCCTTAACCTCTCTGTGCCTCGGTTTCTTCACTGGTCAAACAGGGATAGTGTAGGCCTCCTTCACGAGATTTTTTTTAGGAGTCAGTAAGTAAATGCATACCATGTGCAAGCCATGTGCTGAGGGGGCGGTATGGGAGAGGAGGCGTGGGTGAAACCGGGCACGTGTATACCCGAAGGTGCCCTGAAATGTTCCAGTTCAAGAGCG
>NW_006781263.1:810713-833254 GCF_000442215.2 Lipotes vexillifer
CAGTTCAGGAGCGTCGGTGTTATCATCCGTGTGCAGGGTGCACTGGCCTTCCCAAGAGCTCTCTTTTCTATCATCTGAGGAAGCCCTCAGGGTAACCGTGTAGGACCCCCGGCAGAGAGCCCCACTCCCCATTACTCCTGAGTAGGGTGGCCAGATTTCTAAAAGGAGGATGTGTTTGTCTTCTGTCTGAAAATCAGATTTAACTGGGCGTTCCCTATTTTATCTGGTAACCCCACTCCTGAGGAGGTAGAACTGCAGAATGACCCAGGGCCACAGAATCTCAGAGAGCCGGGCAGGAGCCTGGGATGCCCCGCACCTCGTCCAGGCCCCAGGTCTGTTCTGTTCCGTGAAGCCACTCGCCTGGTACTGCTCACGATGCAGGGCCTGCAAACGCCCCCCAGCCTGCAGCCCCCATCTCCACGGCACCGCCCTGCACCCAGATGCGCCCTGCATCTCCCAGGCCTTTCCGCAGAATCCACAACCCCTGCCGACTTTCCCACACAGCACTCAGAGCCACCTTGTGTTGGGTTGAACCATGTGAAATTGCCAGTGGGGGAGGGGAAGGATGGTCAACCGTCCGCAGTATTTCGTGGTCCAGCCTAACGCCATCGCCTCTGCTTAGACTTCATAAAAAGGAGTCCAAAGCGAATAGAACGTGTGCTCTTGTGTCTACATATGTTAACGTGTCTCCTGCTGCTGACTCCTGGCTCTTCTGACACTTGGTTGGTTTTTCAAGCTGGAAATAAACCCGGCGTCAGATCTGGTTGACACTCTTAACCAGGGATTTCTCAGCCCAGCTTTATGAGAGAGACTGAAGGGTGAGAGCAGGGCTGAACGGACTTCCTCCTGATTCTTGTATTGGGGATGAATTAAAGTCCATACAGTTGTGCTCCCCACCATCCCGTTTCACATCAGCCTCTTTCCATGTACTTAGGGGCCTCGTGTCCTGTCACTGGTCGGGCGAGGCTCACCTGTGAGGCCTCTCCCTGGCGTCCCCCAGCTCACCTGCACCATCTCACTTCCTCTTCTGACACCGCCCCTGCACCTCTCTTTCCACCTGCAGAATTACCTCCGGGTTGCATTCCAGGATGTCAACAGTGGCTGCACGGGAAAGACCCTCCTTGTGAGGCCTTATGTCACCACGGAGGACGTGTGTCAGCTCTGTGCCGAGAAGTTCAAGGTGGCCGACCCCGAGGAGTACAGCCTCTTCCTCTTTGTGGACGAAACGTGGCAGCAGCTGGCAGAGGACACATACCCTCAGAAAATCAAGGCCGAGCTGCACAGCCGGCCACAGTCCCACGTCTTCCACTTTGTCTACAAGCGCATCAAGAAGGATCCTTACGGCGTCATCTTCCAGAACGGGGACGAAGAGCTCACCGCCTCCTAGGAGACACGCGAGGCTTCCCAGTGGTGCATCCAAAGAGCGGAGTTAGGAACCTGGCCTCTGGCTTCCACGTGCTTGTGCTTGCAAAGCAGTCACCTCCTTGGGGACCGCTCGGTTCAGTGACGGAGCCATCCACAGGCTGACTTGGCCAAGGGCACCTTTAGCCACGATGCCCAAGCACAGTAGCTGAGGTTCATGAAACAGTAGGATCCGTCCTTCAGAGATGGAGAGCTGCATCTGATGGGTCAGGTGTCCCGAGATCGTTTGCTGTCTACCCCCAGCCAGGTACTGGGTTGGCTCACGTGTATGTATACGTACAGAATAAACATTTAAGGTACAAGCTCTTCTCTTGAGTTCAACAGCAGGCGTTTGACAAGACTGTCCGATGCAGTGCATCAAGGACCTCTCAGTTCAGTGGGTGCCTCCATCCTTTCTTCTTTTTTTTTTTTTTTTTTTTTATGAAGAGCCTTTGCGTTTTTATATATTTCATAGAAATTTTTATAGCAGTTGCAGGTAAACTGTCAGGATTGGTTTTTAAAATATTTTTGTAACTTTAAGATATTCTATAATTATGCATGTGATTTTAACATTTAATATTGCAAAAAGAAATCTCTTGCTGGATTTGAGAGTATTGCATTTTAAAAGTCTCTCTTCTGTAACTGGATGTTTGGGCAACTTTGTGGGGAGAGACTGCTGGGTTTCTTACAGCGATGTATTACTGACACTGGCCACAGAATGCCTTTGGAAATCCAACGTACTGTTATTACCTTGTTCACGCTCAGTGGTATCGCGTTGTCTTGTGTTTTCACCAAGTGGTGCTGGGGATCAGGAAAGAAATGAATGTAGAGAGAGGTCGAGAGGGAAATACAGACTCTAACAGAGGACTAAGGGGTGGAGTCTGCTGGTTCAGGCTCCTCGAAGGAAGTGGGAAAAGGAGATAAAAGGAACCACCTATGCTGAAAATACTGTAAATATGCAGTGAGATTTGCAAAATCTGTCCCATGTTATTTGCTTTCGGAAGCAATTTTGAAAACCCCACGAGGAAAAAAAAAAAAAATAAGAACACCACTTTTTTTTTTTTTTCCTTTTCCACATAAATCAAAACTAACAGCCTCAAATTATTTTGGGCAGAAACCATGTATTGTGAGTTTCATTGAGTTAAATAAATGCCATTTGGAAAGGAGTTTGCAAATGCACCAAAAAGCCCATCTGTGTTGTAGAATGTGTGGCGGAAGTTAAATTTCTGTTTTACGAAACCTGTTTGGGCGGGGCCTGGGGAGGGGCGGTTTGCACAGAGGATGAGGGTCTCGTATCAACATAACAAAGGTAGTTACAAAAACATGTTATTGTACTGTGTAAGGATGCGTAGTCATCTAATTTTGTTGGCTTTGTACCTTGTACCTTTTTAAGCTTTTGCTGTGCATCTGGAACCCTCGACACATACTTCCTTTTGTAAATGATTTTTTTAATGGAATTTTGCACATAATACATTGTAATACTGTGCGATAATCATGTGTGAAAATAATTCTTGAAATATTCTTCAGTTGTCTTTTTCCTTCGAGAAGCGGAATGTGATTGTGCGCCAGAGAATGTTATGTAAATCTGGAACCCACGCCAGTGTTTGTGGTTAGGTGATCCATAGAGAGGAAACAGAAAAGTTGAAATTTTTCCAGCAAGCTCATGTTCTGACAGGAGCAGAAGGAAAAGAACGTGTTCTAACCTGAAAGGATTTGGTGTTATCTGGGACAGTCCTTGGCTTAGTTGGACCAAGAGAACATCACAGCTAATCAGAAGAGCCCTGCAGACACCCCGCCCTGGTCTTTTTTTTTTTTTTTTTTTTTTTTTTTTTTTAATGTAACCTCCAAAGTGCCCCAGCTGAGAGTTCAGGGCTGTTTCAAAATCAACACGGCAGAGGCTGGCCTATTCCTGGTGCTTGGCAATGGCTTGATAGGTCCTTGTTCACTGAACGAACTTTCTAACCCGTCAGTAGGATGGATGCTTAAAGATCAGAACTGTGGCTGAGCTGACTGCCTGCTTTGCATACTTACAGTGAATTCAGAGTGACAATTCAGTCTCTGTAGTTTAAGGTCATCACGCTCTCCTTGTCCTCCCAAGTCAGTACACTGCTGACTTAAAGCGGGTCACTGTGCCTGAATGGGAGACAGCCGGAGTAAACTTCAGTGAGATCAAAATAGGACGCTAGTGTGAGCAGAAGAAAACATCACAAGACAGCCCCTGGTTTTGTCGTTGGGCAATGTTTCCATGCTACAATTACAGCTTCACATGCGTCTTCACTTTTTTCCCCACGCCAACATTTCTCACTTCTCAAATTGCCAGGAAACAGATTTTGGGGCAGTTTGAAGGCCTAAGAGGAGAGTAAAAATATACATGCTGGGTGGAGGGAGAGGAAAATGTATTTCCAAATCTAAAAATATAAAAGTTGAATGCCAGCCAGAGGAAAGGATTTCTTTTTTTTTTTTTTTTTAATGTTATATGCAGTGCCAAATATTCTCTCCTCAGGGACGCAGAATAGAAATAGAAACTGTTCGAGTAGATCAGTATCGTGTGGAAGTTACTACTTTAGATCTGTAGGGGAACACAGAAGGCAGGAAACCCAACCATGAATGCTTTCATTCATAAATGCGGCTTCACGTCTGCCGGGCATCTCTTACCTCCATCTTTAAGAGACTGGAAATGAGACAGCACTCTGATTATCAACAGCACCGCCTGCTTACTCCCTGAAGTCTGGGAGGAAGGGCTACGTACACGGGACACGGGCATTCTAATCGCCTGGCAGTATCTGATGATAAAATCCTAAAAATCGTCATTTTTCAAACCATGTTCGTGATGGTGAATTTGAGACCAAAAGTATTGTTGGTCATTTAGTGAACCCTGATCAAGTTGGAAATGGGAGAAAATTCACATAACATGGCAGAATGCTAAAGGGATCGTAAAAAAATAGAAGAGGTGGAGGGAGGATGATCTGGAGAACACGCTCTTATTTGAAAAAGATGTTTCCCTCCAACGTGGAAGGATGGGTGGCATTTGGCACAGACATTTCCCCCATGGACAGTGACTTTGTCAGGAAGGTATGCAGGGGAAGTTTATAAAAAATTACTCAGAAAGGTCTGCGCCGATACATTTAATAAAGTAGTAACAAGGGTCTGCCCTCAGACCCAGCAGGCACGTGTGCAGGGCGGCAGCTTTGATTGATCTGGAGGGTGGGAGGACGGGGACCGGACAGCTTCTTGTCTCTCGATGCTAATAACCTAACCTTCCAGAGTGGAAGTTGCCTGAATTCTGAAGTTCTGTACGTAATAGACATTTAGAACATCACCATAAGAATGCATCTGAGCATTTTCTTCCACCGAACGCAGATCTGCTGTGGCGGATCCTGGATTCTGTCAGCCTGGAGGGGGAGGCGCTCAGGGCCCGTGGCGGGGAGCTGGACAGTGGCTGGGGTGGGCGGGTGGAGGGGACGAGGCCGGGCTCAGCTCTGGGCTAAGGTTTCCTCCGTGGCGTCTATCGGCCCCCGCGGCCCGCCCTCGGGCCCCTGGGGAGTACATCACCTCACACAGCTGAAGGCAGTTCTCCCCCCATTTAGCTCCATTCTTTCCCTTCCCTTCCCTCCCCCAGGACCCTGGGGGGCAGGTTTTAGGTTTTAATGAGCTGGGCGGGCTCTGGCCTTTCCCTGAGGCCTGTCCACAGCACGCTTCTCCAGTTCTACCGGAGATGCAGGGTGAGCCGGGTGCCACCACCTACACCCCACCCACCCAGTCTGTTCCCAGGGCTCAGTGTCCGCTGGTCCTATTTCCATCAGGTTCTCAGCTTGCGCGGCTTCTTCAGCTCACCTGCAGGCCTTTAAAACCCCGAAGGCCAGGCTGCCCAGACCATCAGAATCTCTGCACGTGGAACCCAGGCAGCGACTTTTACTGACACTTCCAAGGTGATTCTACTGTGAAATCGGGGCTGAGAAATACCAGGATAGATCAAGACACAGGTCTTAGGAGAGAAACACACCTGAGAGAGGTAAGACTTTGTCTACAGCCCCTAACGCCTAATCAGTTACAGGTTCTTGGTCTTAGTCGGCTGATTTCAGCAAAAGACCATATGGAAAATGTACCTGTAGCATGGCACTGTTCCATGGAAGCAGGAAGCAAGCCACACAGATGACTTTAAATTTTCTAGTAGCCACGTTAAAAAAAAAGAAGAAAAACAAATGGGTGAAATCAATAGCACTATATTACAGTATTACTAATCATTTATTTTATTTTAGCAATCTATTTTATTATTTAACCCATGCTATCCCAAATATAATATTTCAACAATTAGTCAATCTAAAACATTAGAGGTATTTTACACTAATTTTTTTTTATCATCTCCAAAATCTTGTGTGTATTGGGCACTTATGTCACGTCTCAGTAGCCAGGTGTCAAATGCTCAGCAGCCACGGGTGACTGGTGGCTGCTATATTGGAGAGTGCAGTTCTAGCAAATTATCTAGGAATGATTTAAGAAGCTGAAAAATACAGTTATCGGTGCATATAAAATAAAACCACGTCACAGCCTCCTCTATCCACAAAACACACACATGCACACTGTCAAACAGGCACCCCTTACCAGCCGTGGTGCTAACGGCATCTCCCTCCTGGCTCCTGTGAGAGCCACGAGGCACCGAATTAATCCATGTGACGTCTTAGAACCCAGTACTCCACAAGCACGTTGAATATTTGTCACTATTATCATGAGACAATCAACTTCTTCGAAAGAAAATTTTCCACCACCGTTGCCTGTTTCTACGGACCCATTCACGTTTTTATCTGCTGGCAAGTTTCTTGTGAAAAAAAGAAAGACAATAACAGGTACTAAGGTTTAATATATATAAACTATATATATCAGTATACATATTATATATATTAACTATATATATATCAATATATAATATATATTAACTATATAAATCTATATATTATATATATTAACTATATATGTTAACTATATATCAATATACATATATATTAACTATATATATCGGTATATATTATATATATTAACTATATATCAATATATATTGTATATATTAACTAATATCAATATACATGTATGTATTAACTATATATATCGATATATATTATATATATTAACTATATATCTCTCTATATTATATATATTAACTATATATCAATATACATATATATTAACTATATATCAATATATATTATATATATTAACTAATATCAATATACATGTATATATTAACTATATATATCGATATATATTATATATATTAACTATATATCTCTATATATTAACTATATATCAATATATATATTAACTATATAATCAATATACATATTATATATATTAACTATATATATCAATGTATATATTATATATTAACTATATATTATGTGTATATTATATATTAACTATATATGTGTAATATATTATATATTAACTATATATCAATGTATATATTATATATAAACTATATAATGTATATATTATATATATTAACTATATGTGTTAATGTATATATTATATATATTAACTATATATGTTTATATATGTGTGTATATATATGTATATATATTTTACATATATATACATATATATACACACACACACAGCTATATATACACACATATACACACACACATACACACACACACACACACACACACACACATATATATATATACACACACATACACATATATATTGGGGTGGGATACCCAGTGTGGGAGGATTAAAAGTAAAGTGAATGCCATCCATTTACTTTGTTGTTGATGATGGTGGTGATGGAGGAGTACAGGTGTGAACTGGGAGGATATTTCCAGTGTTCCGTACTAGCCAAGAGCATCAGCAGAGCCGTGGCCAGTGGTGACTATTGCCAAGAGGGGGAAAGGGGAGGAGGGAGGGAGATTGCAGGGATGGCCAGAGTGACATCCTGGGAGGAACCGGCTCTGCCCCGAGGGTGACTACAGTAGAGCTTCCCAGAAAGGAATGATTACTTAAGTAAAAGTGTAACTACAGTCAGTGACTATTGCCACAGCTTTTCCTCTTTGAATTTTATTTTTTACTTTCACTTATTCATTTAGATATTTATATATACATGTCTATTATTTAGCTGGATTACTCTTAAATACAATAGGCTTTACCAAAAAGAATAAGGCGTGATTTGATGTGATTTTCCTTATCTCTGATGTCTGTGCTTCCTCTGAGAGAATGGACTCAGATTGCAGTTTTAGTCAATTTTACCTTTTTCACTCTGTTTCTGCAGTCTACTGATATACAATCACGCACAGAACAGAAATGCATCGACAATGAACTGGAAGAATGAAAAACTGCAAAGAAAAATAAACTGCCCAAGACTCTTTAACCAATCAAAATTAAATACACGTGAACTAGCTAGGACACTGGAAAACTTCTGCTTTTCACAAGTACGTGGAAATACAATACTTGGCCAATTGCAAAATCTCATTTCACAGATAGTTGAAGATTTTGCTGGTGAAAATGCAATCCATGGACCAAGCATAGCATCTTCCAGGAGCTCATCAGAGTCTCAGGACCCTCCCAGACCTACTGAATCAGAATCTACATTTTAACAAAATCTACAAAATCTACAGTTTGAGCAGTATTAGTTCAAGGCATATTTGTGTTGAGGGCATTTGTGCAGCTGATACAGTTAAAAGCTGCTGCTGTTAAATCTCGGGAGGAATGGAGCTTGTGACACTAACTAAAAAAAAGGCATAACCTCACTTCAAACCAGGTACATGATCACAAAAGGCTTAAAATGCAGATGTCAGGAAACAAATGCTTATCTGATGATGATTTATTCTTCTTGCTTTCATAGGGAAAAGAGACCTGAAACGTAGGGGGAAAGACTCTGAAAATGAGGTGGGGTTGAAGACAAATACAGTGATTTTGCCAGGCATGTTCTTTAACCTCCAACTATGTGAGGCAAACAGAAGCTGAGTCAGAAGGTTCTTTCTGTCTGGGCCAGCTGCTCTCACATGTGTACACGTGTGTGTGTGTGTGTGCGTGCGTGTGTGTGCAGGGACATCATCATGTAGTCTGGAGAATTAACTAGTCACACCGTCTGCACGTGATATTGGAAGTTTATGGGCTTTTTTATTTTCTGAAAGGACAGCCAACTTTCTTTTAAAAGCATTTCATTCCCTGAGAATCTGTTATCTACAGGGCCATTTTGCTCATCGATTTTGAAAAGCAGGGAAGATAGATGTAATTAAAATGTATTTGGTGACTAAGGAGTGAGTTGTTTAAAACATCTTTGGACTCAGCAGGCAGCGGCTGCAAAGGGAAAGTGCTGTGGACCCTGCAGAACCCTTGCATTCCTCCGGACAGTGATTCCAAACAATCCTGAACCCTCCTATGCTTGCAATGTTGTTTCATGCATGTGGTTTTGCTCTTTTTTTCGGGGGGAAGGGAGGATTTGTTTTTACAAAATAAACACCACATCGAATATTCCCAGGTGTATAATGAAGCAGCAGTTCCTGTCCCCTCCCCCAATCCCATTTCTATTTTTAAAAATATTTTTCACTTAATGTACAATCCTTTTTAAAAAATATTTATTTATTTATTTATTTGGCTGTGTCAGGTCTTAGTTGCAGCATGCGGGATCTTCGTTGCGGCACGCGGGATTTTGCTGTTGCAGTGTGCGGGCTCTCTAGTTGTGGCACGTGGGCTCTAGAGCTCACAGGCTCAGTAGTTGCGGCGCGGGGGCTTAGTTGCCCCGTGGCCTGTGGGATCTTAGTTCCCCGACCAGGTATTGAACTCCCATCCCCTACACTGGAAGGCGGATTCTTAACCACTGGACCGCCAGGGAAGTCCCCGAATCCCATTTCTGATGCCTCCCCCTCTAAACAACTTCTCCAGCTCCATCTGCCATTATTTATCTGCATATTTCTTAGAAAAATGCTTATACTGTTGCTTATTGGTTTCTTTTCCAATATTAGACATTATTTACTGAGTCCGTACTATGGAAGGTGAAGATTTAATCTTCTTATACCATATACATAGACATGCAATTTTTCTCCGCCAATCTCCCCAAATACTTATATAACATTTTGGATAAAATTCATGTTTTTTATTATGATGGCAACGTGAATATTGTTCAGAGCTAAACTATGACGCAATTGTATTTCCTTTTTGTACAACTTTTTGTTTTTCTTGGAGTTAATGATTGCTTCCAATTTTATGGTTTGTTTACTTTTAATGTACCTACCACTAATTCATTCTCAACCTCTATTCCACAGCTGAGAAATTCCTTTCAACATGATCTAATAATTCAGAATAATCTATCATTTCCTTTTACTTTTTTCATTGAGATATCTTTCCTAGAGCTGTCCTCCTGTTGTAATGTGGGTGGGCCAGTTGGTTTCTAGGACTGTGATAGAACTGTCTCCTTGGGAATTCTCCTTACCATTCTACAGAGTTAAATGTCCTATATCCTATTTCCTGGATCCTTTTTCTCTCTTTCTTCACTCACTTCTTTTTTTACTGGAGCACATCATTTAGAAGAATTGAAGGTGAAACGTTTGAGGCTTTTACATATTCTTCTGATTCTTCTATCATTCCTAGTGCTTGATAGTTTGACAAGGTCGAGAACTCTGTTAGAAATTTCCTCTCAGAATCTTTTTTTTTAATTTATTAATTTATTAATTTATTTATTTTTGGCTGTGTTGGGTCTTCATTGCTGTGCACGGGCTTTCTCTAGTTGCAGTGAGTGGGGGCTACTCTTCGTTGTGGTTCACGGGCTTCTCATTGTGGTGGCTTCTCTTGTTGCGGAGCACTAGTTCCAGGCACACAGACTTCAGTAGCTGTGGCACGTGGGCTCAGTATTTGTGGCTTGTGGGCTCTAGAGCTCAGGCACAGTAGTTGTGGCGCACGGGCTTAGCTGCTCCACGGCATGTGGGATCTTCCCGGGCCAGGGCTCGAACCCATGTCCCCTGCATTGGCAGGCAGATTCTTAACCACTGCGCCACCAGGGAAGCCCTCCTCTCAGAATCTTGAAGGTTAGAAATAATGTTTTTTTCTCTTGTCATCTAGCTTTCAGAGATGCTGGTGTCTGACATCACTTGATTTCTAATCCACGCATATATGAATCTCATCCCACTTTATACCATTGGATCGTCTCCTTCCACCTTGACTGTGGGCCCAGCCAGAGGACTCACCTTGGTCAAAAGGACTCTAGTAAACAGGGTGCAAGTGGAGGTTTGAAAAGTGCTTGTGCATCGGGCTGGCCCCTTCTTGCTGCTGAGAACCCTTCCATCACCCTTGTGAACAGAACAAACTAGTTTCCTAGAAGATAAGAGATTGTGTAGAGAGAAGTCCCAGCCATCCCAGGACATCCCAGACACGTGAGCGAGGCCGTCTGGGATGATACAACTAACAGGCATCCAGCTCAGACCAGAAGAACCACCCAACCAACCCACAACTTAAGTCTGTAGGTTTGGGTGATTCGTTTCGCAGCAAAAGCTAACTGATACACTTCCGTTCCATTTTCCAGAAGCTTTTAGAAGAGTCTCCTTATCCCTACTGTTCTCAAATTTCAAAGATGTGCCTCGATGTGGATTTTTTTTTTCATCAGTTGTGTTGGAGACTCAGATCTCTTTCACTCTCTGGAAGCTCATATTCTTTAATTCTGAGAACATTTCTCATATTTTCAAAATTATTATTTCTTCCCATCTATTTTCTCTTTCTGGAGTTCCTATTATTTAAATATTGGACCTGAAAACGTGCCCCATTGGGTTAACAGAAACTGGTGACTAACAGAAATTCTTGAGCTTGTCTTACAGAACACCAGATAAAGGAACAGCTTGTTAAAAACCCCTCCACTTGTGACCTGCCTTCACTGACCAAGCTCACCTTAATTATTTTTTGGCTCCCTAACTGCCCCCTATAGATAACACCTTTGAAGTAGGGGTTGCTATAGTAATGGGGGCTTAAGCTGTTTTCCAGGAACTTGCAGTCGGCTCCAGTGCAGTTAAAGCTGAGTAAGACTGATTAGGAATGCCCACCCTAAAATTTGGCCTGCGCAGGTGTCCAGTGAAATACATCTTGACACCAGAGGGCTGAAAAACTCCACCCTCAGATCGTGCTAAATGCCTCCATTTTTTTTTTTAACAGGCATCCCGTGGAAAAGCGTGTAACCCAGATACACCTGCGCACAACACTGGTTACCTCATTTTTTCCCTACCTCCAGTCACCTTTTCCCACACCTAAGACCACCCTACTCCTTTATCCCTTAAACATCTCAAGCCCTCGCCTTCAGGGAGGCAGATTTGAAATTTGTTCTCCATTCTCCTTCCTTGGCTGCCTTGCAAAGAAACCTTTTCTGTGTGACAAACCTCCATGTCTTAACGTTTGGCTTGCTTCAGGTCAGGCAAATAAACCTGGCTTGGTAACAGACCTACTAGATTGCACTTCTATTTTTTTTTTCAAGCTTTAATTCCTACTTCCTGTCTCTATGTCTTTTTCTTATACTTTCTGGGATATTGCTTCAATTATTGAATTTTTAATTTATAATAATAACATACTTTGTTTCTGAATGTAATTTTTATAATATTCAGTTCTTTTTTTCCCTGGATGAAATATCTTATCTGTCTGTGGATCTTAGTTATAGCATTATCTTTTTTAAAAAATCTCTGGGGCTTCCCTGGTGGCGCGGTGGTTCGGAGTCCGCCTGCCGATGCAGGGGGCGCGGATTCGTGCCCCGGTCTGGGAGGATCCCACATGCCGCGGAGCGGCTGGGCCCGTGAGCCATGGCCGCTGAGCCTGCGCATCCGGGGCCTGTGCTTCTCAACGGGAGAGGCCGCAGCAATGAGAGGCCCGCATACCGCAAAAAAAAAAAAAAAAATTCTCTGTTCATCCCACTTTTCTTTTTCTGTTTGTTTTATTCTGTCTTTTGGGTTAGAGGCTATACCCAGATGTTCAGTAGCTTTTGATTATTCACAGTTTTGTGTGGGGGGGGGGTTTGTGGCGTTTTTTGTTTAATATTTATTTATTTATTTTGGTTGCACCGGGTCTTAGTTGTGGCAGGCAGGCTCCTCTGTTGCAGCTTGCCAGCTACTTAGCTGCAGCAGGCAGGTTCTGTAGTTGTGGCAGGCAGGCTCCTTAGTTGCGGTACACATGTGGGATCTAGTTCCCTGACTAGGGATCAAACCTGGGCCCCCTGCATTGGGAGCATGGGGTCTTATCCACTGTACCACCAGGGAAGTCCCTATTATTCATAATTAAATGTAAAGCACCACAAAGCTTCTTGGAAGCTGTGTATATTGGCAGAGTTTGTGAACTGGCGGCCCTCCCTTTAGGGTGACCATGTCGCAACCTGGTCATTTTATTGGAAGGATGAAAAATGTGAATATCTATGGGGCTTTTCTCTTGGGTCAGGCGATTTCCCCAGGAAAAGTTCTCCAGTACCCTACTGGGGGTTGCAGGGTGGGGTTAAATCTCACTGCCAGCATTCTGGGACCTACGTAGGGCAGGGTCAATGTGCCAGCTCTTACTTAACCCCGATTTCCAATGAGGTGGTCTGGAATGTAGGGGACACGGGTTCGATCCCTGGTCCGGGAAGACCCCACATGCCACGGAGCAACTAAGCCTGTGCGCCACAGCTACTGAGCCCGTGTGCCACAACTAACTGAAGCCCACACACCTAGAGCCCTTGCTCTGCAGCAAGAGAGGCCACTGCAATGAGAAGCCCGCGCACCACGGTGAAGAGTAGCCCCCTCTCGCCGCAACTAGAGAAAGCCCGTCTGCAGCAATGAAGACCCAATGCAGCCAAAAATAAATAAATTTATGAAAAAATCATAATAAAAACATTAATTTATCCAAAATGTTATATAATTATTTGGGGAGATTGGCGAAGAAAAATTGCATGTCTATGTATATGGTATAAGAAGATTAAACCTTCACCTTCTGTAGAATGGACTGTGCTCCGAGAACTTGGGAACACAGCTTCCTATGCCTCTCCAGGGAGTAAGGCTGTCCTCTTCTCCCTACCGTTGTCCCTGCCTTGTCTGAATCCTGAGCCTGAGCAGATTCTGCATTGGGAATCCATTGCCTTGCCCCTTGGCTTTTCGTCCTGTAGTTGCTGAACTCTCAGCTTGCGTCTGTCTGCTAAATGAGTTTCTAGCATCGGTAACTGTGTGGTTAGCTCTCATTGGCTATTGTCTCCTTCTCCATTCTCTTTGTTCTTATGAATTTATGCCTTTAAAAAGTTTTTAAAATTCTCTTTTCTTCTCATCTTAAGTGAGGTGTTGATAGGAAGCTCATGTGTGCAGCTCATCTTGTTTCACTGAAACCTGTAGTCAGATTTTCATACGAATGGTGAGTACTTTTGTACAAGCTAGTTAACCAAACTAAAAATAATTGATTACATGGGTGGTTGGAGTCAATGCATCTATCTGACCCACTTATTTTACAAAGAAATAAATTTTTTATCTGAAGGCGACTACCCATCCCAGCTGTTTCATTGTCAAGCACATTGCTAAGGATTTATCAAAATATATACTTACTGGGCACTTTGTCTTTTCCACTTGATCTGAAGGAAAAGAAACAGAGTAGCAAGGGATGAAACGCCAAGCTCTTTGCTTGTTTAAATGTCAGAATGTTGCCACAGTGAATGATGGATGAGAGCCTGGGTCAGCACTGTTTACAGAAGAGCACATGATGTTTTGTCTCAATGAGCAGGAAGATGTTTTGTGATAAAATGTGGTAAAAGCTTGTCATTTTTTCCAACTAAGCAGTAAAAGGAAGTACACAATGTAAAATGATCAATGAGAAGCTCTAAGTCATCAGTAACATAGGAAAATGGGCAGGGTAAAAATAAGATTGAATGTGCTGAAACAGAAAGCAATCACAGCATGGCCTAGGAGCCCAAGTAACTATGGGACTCCAAGGCATTTAAATGTAGTTCGTGCTTTTTAAAGTTACTGAGTGGTGGGGACACTGAGGTAAACCATGGTGATTCTATTTTCTTTAGAGTCAGGTTTATTAAGATATAACTTACATACAGTAAAATTCACTCTTTTCAGTGTATGTTCTATGAATTTTGACAGATCCATTCAGTGATGGGGTCACCACTGTGATCAGTCGCATAAAACTCTCCCCTAATTTCCTTCTGTTCCCCAACCCCAGCCCCTGCAACCACTGATCTGTTTTCTGTTCTTGAAATTCTCTCCTTTCCAGTTTATCATATAAATGGAATCATACAGTAGACAGAATTTTTATTCTGGCTTAAATATTTCTGTACAGGTTTTTGTGGGAACATAAGTTTTCATTTCTCTGGGATAAATGCCCAGGAGTGCAAGCTGGGCTTAAATGGTAGTTGCATATTTAGTTTTTAAAGAAACCACCAAACTGTTTTCCAGAGAGGCTGTGCCACTTTACATTCCCACTGGTTATGTGGAAGTGATTCAGCTTTGATTTTTTTTTTTTTTTTTTTTTTAAATTGTGTTAAACTGCTGAAACTGTCAAAGATTTACTTGGGTTAAAATGTATGCACTTTTAAGAATGTTTTCTTTCTCAAAGTGTCATGACTAATCTCACTGCAATAAAAAAAAAACTAAGTCACTCCCAAAAGGGAAAACAAAAATCATGCTGGCCTTTTACTCTTTTCCCCCAGAAACTTTAAACACCAGGGAAAAAATAGAATAACGATGTTTACAAAGTTCTTGGTGGGGAGAGAACATGGGATCCATGAATATCCAGCCAATATTCTAATCAGGCATCTCACAGACTAAGGAGCTCTGGGAACAGAGCAGCAACCCTGCTGGGGCCCCTGGAAAACAAGGCAAAGCAAAGCAAAACAAAAAGAAAATACTATAATGAAATCCAGCCAACCCATAAATGAATCGAAATGAAGAATGGAACGAGAAAATTGTAATAAAAAAATGGCAGTGCTCATTACATCCACTCAATTATAGACGGAAATCAAACAACTGGAGGATGCATAGTTGTAATACAGATGTATATAAAAGTTCTGAAAAGTAACAATAATACAAGCAACATAATCAGGAGACTAGGGCAGAGCAGACAAAGATCATTACAAAGATCATTATAGCTTTCATTACAAAAGAGACAATAGTGCCCTAAATGGAAACTTATGATAAAAAATACTTGGATCTCAACGATTTTCATTAAGATGTTGAAAACACATAGACTATATATGACATAATATAATATATATCTTAGGCATTAAAGGAAACTTTTAGGTACCCTTATTTCTTTGGTAGTCAGTAATCTATTTAGTTTTAGCTCAGTTCGTTTGGAAATGACCAAAAAAAAAAAAAAAAAAAAAACAGACTGGGTGTCCTGCCAGGTATACTGCACGGTGAATACTAACCAGCTGTGCATCTATTTATAAATACATTTCAGCATTCCTGATTGCCTTGTGCAGTTTAAATTCTCCTTTGAACCGATTGCAACATCTTACTGGTTCTTTCATAATGAATAAGTTGAAATCTTTGTCATGTGTTCATTTCATATTTGTATGAGAATCACAATTTTACCTTTTCTAAAAATTATCTTTTAGCATTCATTTAATGTAGCACAGTGGGGGTAGTTGGTGGTGGTGGGATGAATTGGGAGATTGGGATTGACATGTATACACTAATATGTATTAAATGGATAGCTAATAAGAACCTGCTGTATAAAAAACTAAATAAAATAAAATTAAAAAAAAATAATGTAGCACATTGGGTTTTCCTGATAGGAAATTGTTTCTGAAATTTCTCCCTGTTGAAACACCTGGCAGGCAGGTGAGCTTATGATGTCAGTCTCCCCTCCTGGAGCATTTGTAGAAACCTTGGACATGAGTTTGTTCCCCAGGGACTGTCACATGCCTCTGTTATTGGGCTTTTGGAGACAAAGCCTGGAGCTGAGCTTGGACCTTGGTGGGGGGCGTCTTTCTTGGGGGGGCCTGCCTACTTCCTCTGTCATCGCTCTCTCTACCTGCCCTGCCTGGGCCACACATATGGGCAGGGGCTGCTGAGATTCCTGTGGGGCAATTAGGGCCCCAGGGCAGTTAAGAGCTGTGAGGGCTTTGAATTTAGACTTCAGTTATGTGGGTTGGTTTGACCTCTGCAACCTGTCCCCCAGGACTTTAACTTTATTTAAGTAACTTAAATTTACATTTGAAAACTGATAGTCCATTCAGTTATTTGAAAACTTAGCATGACTGGAACCATTTGGGTATCCACTTTTTAACCATACATTTTATGAAATCTAAATACAGAACAAGACTTTCCTACGATAGTTTAGCTCCTGGATTGAAATATGCTTCAAATGTAAAATACACACAAGATTTCAAAGACTTAGCACGAAAAAAAAAAAAAGCAAAACATTACATTAGTTTTTTTTTTCCTACTGATTACGTGTGAAATGATATTTTTGATATACTGGGTAAAATAATATATATATAATTGCAATTAATTTCACCTTTCTCTTATGTTGTGAAACATGATACTAGAAAATTTGCGATCACATGCATGGCTGTCATCACTGGGACAGGCCACTTTGGACCGTGAATTCTCCCATCCCTCTCCGCTTCCTTCCTCATTTGCCAGGCGGCACCAAGTGGTCCTGAACCCCGCTTTTCTGCTTTGGGTTCCTAACCCCTGGCAGCGTCTTGTCTTCTTCCCCGGGGGATCACTCTGCCTGCTTTCCCCTGTCACTCCAAGGAGGGGTTTTGAGGTTCTGTGAAGACCCCAGACTTTACAGGCTTTCCCGGCTCTGGCCGCCAGAGGGCGCTGCGTCGCCGCCGCCGTTGCTAAGCAAGTCTTGGCCCGGAAGCAGTTTCCCATCCCGCCCCGCCCCGTGACTGCCGCTCGCCAGACAACTTCCGGTGGGGAGGGCGCTGGGTTGCGGAGAGCAGGCTCCCGCGGTGGTGGCGCGATGACCACTCTCCGGGCCTTCACGTGCGACGACCTGTTCCGCTTCAACAACATGTGAGTGAGGCGCGCCCGGGCCCAGCTGCCGCCGGCGCGTCCCCGGGGCCGTGGGGGGAGGGGGCCGGGCGGACGTGCTGACGCCCCGCTGACCTTGGCCGGGCGGTCGTCCCCTCGCAGCCCTGCGCGCGGTGTGGGCGCTTCTCGGGGCGCCGGACGGGGCGGGGGGCGCCGGCCCGGCTCTGACCCCCGGCTCCAGCCCGCGTTCCCCTCCGGGCGGGTTAACATTGTGGCCCCGTCCAGGGCCCGGCGGGTTTGCGCGTCTCGTTACTGTTGTTGCGCATCCCGGCGGGGGCACTGCTGCGGGAGGCCCAGGGTATGCACGTTCCTTCGTCCGAGTTAAGTCAAGGACTGTGACTTGCAGGTACCATTTTTTTTTTTTTAAGTTTTATTATGAAAGTTCCTGAACATTTAAAAAGTTGGTAGAATTTTACCGTGAACATGTGTAGACTATCAGCTGGACTCTACCGTTAACATTTCACTACGTTGGCTTCATCACATTTCTGTCCACCCACCCATCTATCCCTGCACCCACCAATCCCAGACCCAGTTTAAACACCCCGGGGCAGTTATGTGAAAACTAAGGACCAGAGAGTTCATATTCAAGTGTCAGGAGGATGGAAAGAACTTGAGATGAGGTGGCTAGAAACATTCAAAGAGGGGCTGAGCCTTGAAAGATGGGTAAGTGTTGACAGGGGTGAGGAAGGAGGTTCTGGAGGAGGAATCAGGTGCGGGCGTGGCCGACACCTGGGAGGTGCGTGATGGTAGGAGTGGGTTTCTGTAACTCAGCGGTCAGAGAAACTGGTGAGACTGGCCTTCTGCTCCACTATTGGGGGAACTTTCTGGGGGGCCTCTCCCAGTCGGAGCAGTGTAACTAAGGCGACTGTTGCGGGCTCGCTGTGCGTGGCACTGGAGTAGCCCATTTCCTCCTGACAGCTCTGTTAAGTAGCTGCTTTTGGTGTGAGTAAACTAAGTGTGAGTAAACTAAGGTCCTGAGAGCGCAGCGGAATGGCCCAGGTGGTAGAGCCCTGCGTGGGAGTGGGCAGAGCAAGGAGACTGATCAAGGAGATTGGCTCCAGGCGGGTGGTTCTTACAGTGGTCCGTGAGCACCGGGAACTTTTTGGAAATGCACGTTCCCGGCCGCCCAGGGGCCTGAGCTCACCACTACAGAGCTGTGCGCCGCGGGCCGGCTGGAAGAGGTATACCAGGCAGGTGCGAGCCATTTAGGTGGTCTTGGCAATGGCCGGGAGATGATGACTTGATGATGACTGGGTTTGGGAAGCCCAGGCCCTGGAGGTGACAGTATGCCACCTTTGAAGCTTCAAGCTTCTTGAAGCTTCAAGAATAGATGAGGCAAAGCCTGTTGGAGAACCAGTTTTAACCGAAGACCTAGGAAGGGCCAACATTTTTATATGAAAATGAATAGAGTAGAAGGAAAATAAGCATGACCATTTATTTATAACAAAACATTTGATTCCCGAGAATCATGTAGCTTGTGAAGTCTTCTTCAGAATATGCCAATAGGGGAACTCCTCTCCCTCCTCGTTTTCTCCTGCTTCTCACTTTGATTAGGGCACTTCCATCAAGAACTCCGAGAATCACTGGAGTAGGGTGTTGCAGTAGTAACTGAAAGAAGCAGTGGATGTAGAAACGTTGCAGTTAATTTAACAAATATTTTATTCTTGGCAAAATGTTTTATGCCTATTGTGCACCAGTGCTGAAGAGACAGTAGTGAACAAAACAGAAAAAAAATGTTATCTTTATGGAATTTACAGTTTACTTATTTAAAGTGGCTGTGCTGTGTGGCTTGTGGAATCTTAGTTCCCTGACCAGGGATTGAATTCGGACCCTGGGCAGTGAGAGCCAAGTTGGGGGAGTCAGAGTCATAACCACTGAACCGCCAGGGAATTCCCAGAATTTACAGCTTAGAGGGGAGAGTAAGATAGAACTTAGCGTTCAGTACAAAGGAAAAAATGTGAGCTGGAAAGGGAAATAGGGAGTGAGTGGGAATTTGGCTTTGGGTGAGGTGTTCAGGGAAGGTGTCACTGCAGAAAGACCTGGAGGGGAGGGAGTCTGTGGGCAGGAGACTTCCAGGCAGAGGGAGTGGCTCGGGCACAGATTCCTGTTTCGGAGGAGGTGGCGGCAGCAGCTGTGCTGGAACAGTGAGTGTGGGAGTGTGAGAACACCAGGTCCGATCGGAGTCAAAGGGCTCAACCTCGGAGAGGCCAGCATAGGATGTGGGTCTCCGCCAAGGGCCCTCAGACACCCAGGTGGAGAAGTCAGCTGGGCATCCGGACGTGGGAGTCTCAAGTTTAGGTCTGGGCTAAAGACAGAAATTTCGGGGTCAACACCATGTGGATGGCATTAAAACCAGGTGGCTAGGGACTTCTCTGGTGGTCCAGTGGTTAAGACTCCACGCTCCCAATGCAGGGGGCCCGGGTTTGATCCCTGGTCAGGGAACTAGATCCTGCATGCCGCAAACTGAGATCCCACACGCGGCAACTGAGATCCCGTGGTGCTGCAGCTAACACCCAGTGCAGCCAAATAAAAACAAACACAAAAAACCAGGTGGCTAAGTGACATCAGTGATGAGTGAGTGCGGACAGGAAAAACGAGGTTCCAGGAATGTGCCCCAGGGCATCACATGTTAAAGGAGACACAGTGGCCCTGTGAGGTGGGAGGAAAACCCTGATGGTGGGTCTGGAGTCTGAGAGAGGACAGCATTTCAGGAGAACGGAGCCCTGAACTGTGTCAAGTTTGCCGGTGGCTAGGTGTGCAGCACGTTTATACATTTCTTTCAGGGGAGCAGAGTCCTGGGTCCCGAGAGGTGGGGGCATCTGCTCACCAGGCCTCCAGGCCTGGGTCCAGGAGAGCAGGTGGAGTGTGGGCGCAGAGGCTTAGGGTGGGTGGGGCGGTGGTGGGACCTTGGTGAAGCTTTCTTCTTACTGCTGTTTTCTTCTTGAAATTGGAAGCAGCTGAGGTGGAAGGGGGAGTGTTGAGGAGACAGGAGAGGGTATAGAGTAGTCCTGAGAAGCATGGGAGAGTGAGTCCCACATGGATTAGTGATTCTCTAGGTGTGGCCAGGGGCGCCTCAAGATTGTTTTGGGGGTTCTGCAAGCCATTTTCATGATAATACTAAGGGTTTTGTTTTGTTTTGTTTTGTTTTGTTTTGTTTTTTTGCCTTTTTCATTCTCATTCTCTCACAAGTGCACAGTAGAGTTTTCAAGGTTTGTGATCATGTAATAGTAAGCATAACAGTCACAGAAATGAGAAATCAGCTGCCTTCTATTAAACCAGACATTAAAAAGATCTGTAAAATTGTTAAAACAATGCCATTCTTGTCACTAAATTTTTGTTTTCGAAAATAGTGACTTCTTTGGTTTAAAAAAAAAGTTATTCATATTAATGTATAATTTATTTTTTAAATGAATGTTTTAAACATTTAAATGTCAGTAGATGTAACGCACATAAACAGAAGTTCTTGGGGTTTTCAGTAATTTTTGAGTGTAAAGGGATTCTAAGAACTGCTGGTCTTAGAAATGCAGTGTGACTGTTTGCATTGTTAAGGGTCCAAAAGCAGAATTTGACTGTGCAAGAGGAAGAGTTGAAGGTAGCTGTTTTGGGGTCTGGCAAAATATTGGTTCCATTAATTGAATAGGAGAGTAAGGGGCAGAGTTCTTTGTAGACAGAGGCAGGTGTGCATTTAAGAAATGTCAGAAAGAAAAAGACAAATACCGTATGCTAACACATATATATGGAATTTAAGAAAAAAATGTCATGAAGAACCTAGGGGTAAGACAGGAATAAAGACACACACCTACTAGAGAGCGGACTTGAGGATATGGGGAGGGGGAAGGGTGAGCTGTGACAGGGCAAGAGAGAGGCATGGACATATATATACTAACAAACGTAAGGTAGATAGCTAGTGGGAAGCAGCCGCATGGCACAGGGATATCGGCTTGGTGCTTTGTGACCGCCTGGAGGGGTGGGATAGGGAGGGTGGGAGGGAGGGAGACGCAAGAGGGAAGAGATATGGGAACATACGTATATGTATAGCTGATTCACTTTGTTATAAAGCAGAAACTAACACACCATTGAAAAGCAATTATACCCCAATAAAGATGTTAAAAAAAATGCTGATTCGGGAGTGTTGTGATGGGATATGCTGGCATGGCAGGTGCTCAGCAGCTCCAGAGCCAGATCAGGAGCTTTCCTCTGAGAACAAAATTGAAAGTATGGGAATGGGGGCGGTGGGGGGCAGAAATGTAGAAAAGTGGCGAGCAGAAGCCTGAGTGGTGAGATGGCCCACATTTTGGGGGGGGGGAGGGAGGGAGGAGGAGGAATTGGCAGGGAGGGGAGTGCTTGTCAGATGCTGCAGGGCTAGGGTTACCACCCCCATCTGTGATTGACACGCCAGCTTGGTCCCCAGTTCCGGTAACAGTTTATTGCCATTTAGAAAATGGAAGGTTTTAGGGACTTCCCTGGCAGTCCGGTGGTGAAGACTCGGTGCTCTCACTGCTTCGGGCCTGGGTCCAGTCCCTGGTCCAGAACTAAGATCCCACGAGCCGCTTGGTGCAGCCAAAGGAAAAAAAAAAGGAAGGTTTTGATGATGTATTAACTATAATTTGTAAAGGAGAAGCAGTTAAATGGAAATGTACGGATGTCTTTATAGTGGCTGTGATGATAGCTCATTATGGTCATTAGGTAAATTAAACCATCTTTCTTAGCTGTAAAGTTGGTTTTAAAGTTGTGGATTTAACATGTTCTGTTTTCCCTGTGCATGTTATTTTTAGTTGTAGTCTCCTTATTTAAACTGGTTTTGTAAATACTGCTTACTGTTGACATTTTTCTTGTTTCTTTTAGTAACTTGGATCCACTTACAGAAACTGTATCCTTTTTTAAAAAGTTAAAGGCTTACTAAGAATAAGGAAAATAGAGGATCAAAAGGAAAAAAATAGACTTGAGTACTGAAAATGTTTAAAACTTGGAGGTCAGGAAACATAAGCAACATTGAAAGCAATTGAAAATAAAAAACACTAAAAACCTGGGAACAAGAGTTATCTTACACCTGTTGACAAGCCGCTAATATAATGACCTCATAAATCAAGAACAGTACAATTCCCTGCCCACCCTGCCCCTCAGTAGTAAGCATAGCTGTGAGCAGCAGAAAGCGGTGACTTCAGC
>NW_006781263.1:833264-906749 GCF_000442215.2 Lipotes vexillifer
AGCAGGAGGGGCTATTCCTGCCTGATGTGAATGAGTCTAGAGTGGACGAGCAGTCCTGGTGGCTCTGTGACATCCCCAGCGACCGGGCTCTGCAGTGGAACCACTCTCCCGTTCCCGGGTGTTCCTGGCTTCCTGTCCAGGTGGCTCCCAGAGCGTACCGCATCTCAGCCATGTTCCTGGCAGGAGGATCGATCAACAGAGGGGAAGGTGAGTGCATCCTTCCCAGACTCCCAGGGGTACGTCTGGGAGGTGCCACGCAGCCTTCTGCATCCTGTGGACTGCTGCCTTGTGCCATAGCTGCCTATCTAGAACAGAGTCTGGAATGAGCCTGATTTATATTGGGGCGTGTTGCTAAAGTGAAAGAAGGACTTTGGCTAACATTAGCAGTATTTCTCATGCTCCCCACTAGAGACACGGGCAAAGATGTGTGAAGTGAGGGTCCTCTGACCCTAACAGACAATCCCCACATGCTCAGGAGCATGAAACACAGAGCTGCACTTTGGGATTATGTGCCATGTCCACTGCAGGGTAGGAGGGTAGTATTAATTGATAATTTAACAAAGAGGGCATATAGGATGCTATGAAAATATTAAAAAGAGTTCGGTCTCACCAGTTAAAAGACATGCAGATTAAAACCAAAATGAGATACCGTGTTTTATCTATCAAATTATGAAGGATTTCAAGCAGTGGTAAAACTCAAGGCTGATGAAGGTGAGGTGAGGGGAGCGTCTCATAAGCTGTGAGTGACGGAGTAAATGCTAGTCTTCCTGGAAGGCACTTTGGTAATGTAATACCTAGTAATTCAATTTCCTGGAAGCTGAAGATAATAAGAAATAGAGTCAATTATGTCGAGTTGGCACAGTAATGTGCATGGGCCAGGTTTGGCCCACTGCCTTTTTTGTAAATAAAGCTTTATTGGACACAACCATGGTGAATAATGTACATGTTGTCTGTGCTCTTCTCCTTGGTCTTCACAGTTTTTTCTTTTAAATTGAAATATAGTTGATTTACAGTGTTGTATAAGTTCAGTAGTTTTTTATGGTAAGGACGCACAACAAGCTAGAAATAGAAGAACCTTTCTTAATTTGGTAAAGGTTCGGTATTAAAAACCTTCAGTAAGCATTATAGGTAAGTGAGAAATTAGATTCGTTCCCTTTAAGATAGGGTGTAAGATGAGAATGCCTGCTGTCACTACTGAACGTTAACATAGTTCCAGAGGAACTGACCAAAGGTATTGGAAAGAAGAAAGAAGTGAAAGAAAGTATAAGGATAAGAAAGGTAGAAATAAAACTGTCATTATGTATAATTGATAATACAGTCATCTATCTAGAAAAAAGAACAACCTATTCAGAATAAGCGAGTTCAGCAATGTTAGAACCAAGATCAAGTTTTGAAAAATCAGTAGCATTTCTGTACACTAGTAGTAGAAATCAAGAAAATATTTTTAATTGAATACTTAAAACATGAATATCTACTTAAAGAACATCATGCAGGGGCTTCCCTGGTGGCGCAGTGCTTGAGAGTCCGCCTGCCGATGCAGGAGACGCGGGTTCGTGCCCCGTTTCGGGAAGATCCCACATGCCGCGGAGCGGCTGGGCCCGTGAGCCATGGCCACTGAGCCTGCGCGTCCGGAGCCTGTGCTCCGCAAATGGGAGAGGCCACGACAGTGAGAGGCCCGCATAACGCAAGGAAAAAAAAAAAAAAAGAACATCATGCATAAAACTAAAAAGTTGAAAAAATGGAAGCAGATTTTTTTTTAATATCTAAAACTGACAGGAGGTGAATAGCTAGAATATATAACGATTTTTTTTCCCTGTTCTGTGCCTTTTAAAAAAAACTTTATTGGAGTCTAATTGATTTACAGTGTTGTGTTTCAGGTGCACAGCAAAGTGATTCACTTATACATGTATTCATTATTTTTCAGTCTTTTCTCCTACAGGTTGTCACAGAATATTGAGTAAAGTGCCCTGTGCTATACAGTAGGTCCTTATTGGTTACCTATCTTATATATAGTAGTGTGTGTATGTTAATCCTAAACTCCTGATTTATACCCCCCCTCCCCTCCACGTTTCCTCTTTGGTAACTGTAAGTTTGTTTTTGATATCTGTAAGCCTGTTTCTGTTTTGTAAATAAGTTCATTTTTATCAGTTTTTTAATTAGACTCCACGTATCAGTGATACCATATGATATTTGTCTTTGTCTGACTTACTTAGTCTGATAATCTCTGGGTCCATCCATGTTGCTGCAAATGGCATTATTTTCTTTTTTTTGGCTGAGTAGTATTCCACTGTATATATGTATACTATATCTTCTTTATCCATTCCTTTGTCGATGGACATTTAGGTTGCTTCCGTGTCGTGGCTATTGTAAACGGTGCTGCAGTGAACATTGGGGTGCATGTATCTTTTCAAATTATAGTTTTCTCCTGATAAATGCCCAGTAGTGGGATTGCTGGGTCATATGGTAGTTCTATTTTTAGTTTTTTAAGGAACCTCCATACTGTTCTCATAGTGGTTGTACCAATTTACATTCCCACCAGCAGTGTAGGAGGGTTCCCTTTTGTCCACACTCTATCCAGCATCTGTTTGTAGACTTTTTGATGATGGCCATTCTGACCAGTGTGAGGTGATATCTCATTGTAGTTTTTTTTTTTTTTAGATTCCGTATATATGTGTTAGCATATGGTATTTGTTTTTCTCTTTCTGACTGACTTCAGTCTGTATGACAGACTCTGGGTCCATCCACCTCACTACAAATAACTCAATTTCGTTTCTTTTTATGGCTAATATTCCATTGTATATATGTGTCACATCTTCTTTATCCATTCATCTGTTGAGGGACACTTAGTTTGCTTCCATGTCCTGGCTATTGTAAATAGAGCTGCAGTGAACATTGTGGTACATGACTCGTTTTGAATTATGGTTTTCTCAGGGTATATGCCCAGTAGTGGGATTGCTGGGTGGTATGGTAGTTCTATTTGTAGTTTTTTAAGGAACCTCCATACTGTTCTCCATAGTGGCTGTATCAATTTACATTCCCACCAGCAGTGCAAGAGGGTTCCCTTTTCTCCACACCCTCTCCAGCATTTATTGTTTGTAGATTTTTTGATGATGGCCATTCTGACCGGTGTGAGATGATATCTCATTGTAGGTTTGTTTTTTTTTTTTTAAAGAGAAAAGAAGTTTTCTTAAATCAGGAAAAACAAAGCACAGAAGAACCAACAGTGTTTCAAACAGAAAGTCACAAAAATTGTGATCATCATCATCAGTTCACTCAGTCCCATGTAATTAATTTTTTTTCATCTTGATCTTTTGTTAGCACTTTTTTGAATTCATCAGTTTTCCATTAGAGTTCTGAAAATGCTTATTCATTCAGTTCAGCAGTATAGTCAGTTACCAGAAACCTGTACTTGTCAGTCTTTTCCATGAATTACTTGAAGATGAAACCCTTTATAGGAACATTTTTGCAAAAGTAACAGAGTACACCCAGAACACTCTGTAAATGACAAAAGACTTAAAAATGACCACAGTTAAAGATTTGATGAAAGTTCATAATAATGCAATTGACAAGGAAATTTAGTTATTTCTGAGATATACATTTAAAAGTAATAACTAGAATTATGACTTAAAACATTGTACCAGAACATATAAGATTTTTAGGAATTTCATGTAATGTCTGAAACATTTATATTAACATATTTCCATACAAATAACCCAAAGAAAGTTTTAGTATGTTGTTTTTTTTTAATTTTTAAATTTTATTTATTTTTTTATACAGCAGTTTCTTATTAGTCATCAGTTTTATACACATCAGTGTATACATGTCAGTCCAAATCGCCCAATTCATCACACCACCATCCCCAACCCCCCACGGCTTTCCCCCCTTGGTGTCCATACGTTTGTTATCTACATCTGTGTCTCAACTTCTGCCCTGCAAACCGGTTCATCTGTACCATTTTTCTAGGTTCCACATACATGCGTTAATATACAATATTTGTTTTTCTCTTTCTGACTTACTTCGCTCTGTATGACAGTCTCTAGATCCATCCACGTCTCAACAAATAACCCAATTTCATTCCTTTTTATGGCTGAGTAATATTCCATTGTATATATGTACCAAAACTTCTTTACCCATTCGTTTGTCGATGGGCATTTAGGTTGCTTCCATGACCTGGCTGTTGTAAATAGTGCTGCAGTGAACATTGGGGTGCATGTGTCTTTCTGAATTATGCCCATCATTTCTGATGATGCCCATTCTAACTGGTGTGAGGTGATACCTCATTGTAGTTTTGATTTGCATTTCTCTAATAGTGATGTTGAGCAGCTTTTCATGTGCTGCTTGGCCATCTGGATGTCTTTGGAGAAATGTCTATTTAGGCCTGCCCATTTTTGGATCAGGTTGTTTGTTTGTTTTTGCGGTACGGAGGCCTCTCACTGTTGTGGCCTCTCCCGTTGTGGAGCACAGGCTCTGGACGTGCAGGCTCAGCGGCCATGGCTCACGGGCCCAGCCACTCTGCGGCATGTGGGATCTTCCCGGACCAGGGCACGAACCTGTGTCCCCTGCATCAGCAGGCAGACTCTCAACCACTGCGCCACCAGGGAAGACCTGGTTGTTTGTTTTTTAAATATTGAGCTGCATGAGCTGTTTATATATCTTGGAGATGAATCCTTTGTCTGTTGATTCGTTTGCAAATATTTTCTCCCATTCTGAGGGTTGTCTTTTCGTCTTATGGTTTCCTTTGCTGTGCAAAAGCTTTGAAGTTTCATTAGGTCCCATTTGTTTATTTTTGTTTTTATTTCCATTACTCTAGGAGGTGGATCAAAACAGATCTTCCTGTGATTTATGTCAAAGAGTGTTCTTCCTATGTTTTCCTCTAAGAGTTTTATAGTGTCCAGTGTTAAATTTAGATCTCTAATCCATTTTGAGCTTATTTTTGTGTATGGTATTAGGGAGTGTTCTAATTTCATTGTTTTACATGTAGCTGTCCAGTTTTTCCAGTACCACTTATTGAAGAGACTTTTCTCCATTCTGTATCCTTGCCTCCTTTGTCATAGATTAGTTGACCATAGGTGCGTGGGTTTATCTCTGGGCTTTCTATCTTGTTTCATTGATCTGTGTTTCTGTTTTGTGCCAGTACCATTTTGTCTTGATTACTGTAGCTTTGTAGTATAGTCTGAAGTCAGGGAGTCTGATTCCTCCAGCTCCGTTTTTTTCCCTCAAGACTGCTTTGGCTATTCGGGGTCTATTGTGTCTCCATACAAACATTAAGATTTTTTGTTCTAGTTCTGTAAAAAATGCCATTGGTAATTTGATAGGGATTGCATTGAATCTGTAGATTGCTTTGGGTAGTATAGTCATTTTCACCATACTGATTCTTCCAATCCAAGAACATGGTATATCTCTCCATCTGTTGGTATCATCTTTAATTTCTTTCATCAGTGTCTTATAGTTTTCTGCATACAAGTCTTTTGTCTCCCTAGGTAGGTTTATTCCTAGGTATTTTTTTCTTTTTTGTTGCAATGGTAAATTGGAGTGTTTTCTTAATTTCTCTTTCAGATTTTTCATCATTAGTGTATAGGAATGCAAGAGATTTCTGTGCATTAATTTTGTGTCCTGCTACTTTACCAAATTCATTGATTAGCTCTAGTAGTTTTCTGGTGGCATTTTTAGGATTCTCTATGTATAGTATCATGTCATCTGCAAACAGTGACAGTTTTACTTCTTCTTTTCTAATTTTTACTCCTTTTATTTCTTTTTCTTCTCTGATTGCCGTGGCTAGGACTTCCAAAACTATGTTGAATAATAATGGTAAGAGTGGACATCCTTGTCTTGCTCCTGATCTTAGAGGAAATGCTTTCAGTTTTTCACCATTGAGAATGATGTTTGCTGTGGGTTTGTCGTATATGCCCTTTATTATGTAGAGGTAGGTTCCCTCTGTGCCCACTTTCTGGAGGCTTTTTATCATAAATGGGTGTTGAATTTTGTCGAAAGCTTTTTCTGCATGTATTGAGATGATCATATGGTTTTTATTCTTCAATTTGTTAATGTGGTGTATCACATTGATTGATTTGCATATATTGAAGAATCCTTGCATCCTTGGGATAAATCCCACTTGATCATGGTGTATGATCCTTTTAATGTGTTGTTGGATTCTGTTTGCTAGTATTTTGTTGAGTTTTTCATCTTTATTCATCAGTGATATTGGTCTGTAATTTTCTATTTTTGTAGTATCTTTGTCTGGTTTTGGTATCAGGGTGATGGTGACCTCATAGAATGAGTTTGGGAGTGTTCCTTCCTCTGCAATTTTTGGAAGAGTTTGAGAAGGATGGGTGTTAGCTCTTCTCTAAATGTTTGATAGAATTCACCTGTGAAGCCATCTGGTCTAGGGCTTTTGTTTGTTGCAAGATTTTTAATCACAGTTTCAATTTCATTACTTGTGATCGGTCTGTTCATATTTTCTATTTCTTCATGGTTCAGTCTTGGAAGGTTATACCTTTCTAAGAATTTGTCCATTTCTTCCAGGTTGTCCATTTTATTGGCATACAGTTGCTTGTAGTAGTCTCTCAGGATGCTTTGTATTTCTGTGGTGTCTGTTGTAACTTCTCCTTTTTCATTTCTAATTTTATTGATTTGAGTCCTCTCCCTCTTTTTCTTGATGAGTCTGGCTAATGGTTTATCAGTTTTATCTTCTCAGAGAACCAGCTTTTAGTTTTATTGATCTTTGCTCTTGTTTTCTGTTTCTGTTTCATTTATGTCTGCTCTGATCTTCATGATCTCTTTCCTTCTGCTAACTTTGAGTTTTGTTCTTCTTTCTGTAGTTCCTTTAGATAGAAGGTTAGATTGTTTGAGATTTTACTTGTTTCTTGAGATAGGCTTGTATAGCTATAAACTTCCCTCTTAGAGCTGCTTTTGCTGCGTCCCATAGGTTTTGGGTCGTCGTGTTTTCATTGTCAATTGTCTCTAGGTATTTTTTGATTTCCTCTTTGATTTCTTCAGTGATCTCTTGGTTATTTAGTAATGTATTGTTTAGCCTCCATGTGTTTATGTTTTTTATGTTGTTTTCCCTGTAATTCATTTCTAATCTCATAGCGTTGTGGTCAGAAAAGATGCTTGGTATGATTTCAATTCTCTTAAATTTACTGAGGCTTGATTTGTGACCCAAGATGTGATCTATCCTGGAGAATGTTCCATGCGCACTTGAGAAAAAAGTGTAATCTGCTGTTTTTGGTTGGAATGTCCTATAAATATCAGTTAAATCTATCTGGTGTATTGTGTCATTTAAAGCTTGTTTCCTTATTTGTTTTCATTTTGGATGATCTGTCCATTGGTGTAAGTGAGGTGTTAAAGTCCCCCAGTATTATTGTGTTACTGTTGATTTCCTTTTTTATAGCTGTTAACAGTTGCCTTATGTATTAAGGTGCTCCTATGTTGGGTGCATGTATAATTGTTATATATTCTTCTTGGATTGGTCCCTTGATCATTATGTAATGTCCTTCCTTGTCTCTTATAACATTCTTTATTTTAAAGTCTATTTTATCTGATATGAGTATTGCTACTCCAGTTTTCTTTTGATTTCCATTTGCATGGAATATCTTTTTCCATCCCCTCACTTGCAGTCTTTATGTGTCCCTAGGTCTGAAGTGGTTCTCTTATAGACAGCATATATATGGGTCTTGTTTTTGTATCCATTCAGCAAGCCTGTGTCTTTTGGTTGGAGCATTTAATCCATTCACGTTTAAGGTAATTATCAGTATGTATGTTCCTATGCCCATTTTCTTAATTGTTTTGGGTTTGTTTTTGTAGGTCCTTTTCTCCTCTTGTGTTTCCCACTTAAGAGAAGTTCCTTTAGCATTTGTTGTAGAGCTGGTTTGGTGGTGCTGAATTCTCTTAGCTTTTGCTTGTCTGTAAAGCTTTTGATTTCTCCATCAAATCTGAATGAGATCCTTGCGGTTGTAGGTTCTTCCCTTTCATCACTTTAAGTATATCATGCCACTCCCTTCTGGCTTGTAGAGTTTCTGCTGAGAAATCAGCTGTTAACCTTATGGGAGTTCCCTTGTATGTTATTTGTCGTTTTTCCCTTGCTACTTTCAGTAATTTTTCTTTGTCTTTAGTTTTTGCCAGTTTGATTACTATGTGTCTCGGCATGTATCTCCTTGGGTTTATCCTGTATGGGACTCGCTGCACTTCCTGGACTTGGTGGCTATTTCTTTTCCCATGTTAGGGAAGTTTTCGACTATAATCTCTTCAGATATTGTCTCAGGTCCTTTCTCTCTCTCTTCTCCTTCTGGGACCCCTGTAATGCGAATGTTGTTGCGTTTAATGTTGTCCCAGAGGTCTCTTAGGCTGTCTTCATTTCTTTTCATTCGTTTTTCTTTATTCTGTTGCACAACAGTGAATTCCACCATTCTGTCTTCCAGGTCACTTATCCGTTCTTCTGCCTCAGTTATTCTGCTATTGATTCCTTCTGGTGTAGTTTTTATTTCAGTTATTGTATTGTTCATCTCTGTTTGTTTGTTCTTTAAGTCTTCTAGTTCTTTGTTAAACATTTCTTGCATCTTCTTGATCTCAGCCTCCATTCTTTTTCCGAGGTTCTGGATCATCTTCACTGTCATTATTCTGAATTATTTTCCTGGAAAGTTGCCTATCTCCACTTCATTTAGATGTTTTTCTGGGGTTTTATCTTGTTCCTTCATCTGGTACATAGCCCTCTGCCTTTTTATCTTGTCTGTCTTTCTGTGAATGTGGTTTTTGTTCCAGAGGCTGCAGGATTGTAGTTCTTGCTTCTGTTGTCTGCCCTCTGGTGGATGAAGCTATCTTAAGAGGCTTGTGTGAGTTTCCTGATGGGAGGGACTGGTGGTGCGTAGAGCTGACTGTTGCTCTGTTGGGCAGAGCTCAGTAAAACTTTAATCCGCCTGACTGCTGATGGGTGGGGCTGGGTTCCCTCCCTGTTGGTTGTTTGGCCTGAGGCAACCCAACACTGGAGCCTACCTGGGCTCTTTGCTGGGGCTAATGACAGACTCTGGGAGGGCTCACGCCAAGGAGTACTTCCCAGAACTTTTGCCAGTGTCCTTGTCCCCACGGTGAGCCACAGCCATCTCCCACCTCTGCAGGAGACCCTCTAACACTAGCAGGTCTGGTTCAGTCTCCCCTGGGGTCACTGCTCCCTCTGCTGTGTCCCAATGCGCACACTACTTTGTGTGTTCCCTCCAAGAGTGGAGTCTCTGTTTCCCCCAGTCCTGTTGAAGTCCTGCAGTCAAATCCCACTAGGTTTCAAAGTCTCATTCTCTAGGAATTCTTCCTCCCGTTGCTGGACCCCCAGGTTGGGAATCCTGATGGTGGGGCTCAGAACCTTCACTCCAGTGGGTGGACTTCTGTGGTATAAGTGTTCTCCAGTCTGTGAGTCACCCACCCAGCAGTTATGGGATTCGATTTTACTGTGATTGAGCCCCTCCTACCGTCTCATTGTGGCTTCTCCTTTGTCTTTGGATGTGGGTTATCTTTTTTGGTGAGTTCGAGTGTCTTCCTGTTGATGATTGTCCAACAGTTAGTTGTGATTCTGGTGTTCTCGCAAGAGGGAGTGAGAGCATGTCCTTCTACTCTGCCATCTTGGTTCCTCCCTCCCTCGTTGTAGTTTTGATTTGCATTTCTCTGATAATTAGTGATGTAGAACATTTTTTAACGTGCTTTTTAGCCATCTTTTTTTTTGGAGAAATGTCTGTTTAGATCTGCCCATTTTTTGATTGGGTTGTTTGTTTTTTTGATATATAGATGCATGAGCTATTTGTATATTTTGGAGATTAATCTCTTGTCAGTTGCTTCATTTGCAAATATTTTCTCCCATTCTGTGGGTGTGTTTTCATTTTGTTTATGGTTTCTTTTGCTGTGTAGAAGCTTTTAAGTTTAATTAGGTCCCATTTATTTATTTTTGTTTTTATTTTCATTACTGTAGGAGGTGGACCAAAGAAGATACTGCTGCAATTTATGTCAAAGAGTGTTTTGCCTGTGTTTTCCTCTAAGTTTTATAGTGTCTGGCCTTCATTTAAGTCTTTAATCTGTTTTGAGTTTATTTTTGTGTATGGTGTTAGGGAGTGTGCTAACTTCATTCTTTTACGTGTAGCTGTCCAATTTTTGCAGCCTCACTTATTGAAGAGACTGTCTTTTCTCCATTGTATGTTCTTGCCTCCTTTGTCATAGATTAGTTGACCGTAGGTGTGTCAACTATCTATGTGGGTTTATCTCTCGGCTTTCTATCCTGTTCCATTGATTTGTATTTCTGTTTTTGTGCCAGTACCATACTGTTTTGATGACTGTAGCATTGTAATATAGCCCAAAGTCAGGGAGCCTGATTGCTCCAGCTCTGTTTTTCATTCTCAGGATTGCTTTTGCTATTAGGGGTCTTTTGTGTTTCCATACAAATTAAAAATTCTTTTGGTTCTAATTCTGTGAAAAATGCCATTGCTAATTGATAGGGATTGTAGTTGAATCTGATTGCCTTGGGTAGTATAGTCATTTTGACAGTATTGATTCTTTCAATCAAAGAGCATGGTATGTTTTTCCGTTTGTGTCATCTTTCTGTCATCAGCATCTTATAGTTTTCAGAGTACAGGTCTTTTGTCCCCTTGGTAAGTTTATTCCTAGGTGTTTTATTCTTTTTGATGTGATGGTAAGTGGGATTGTTTCCTTAATTTCTCTTTTTTGGTCTTTCATTGTTAGTGTACAGGAATGGAAGAGATTTCTGTGTATTAATTTTGCATCCTGCAACTTTACCAGAATCATTGATGAGCCCTAGTTTTCTGGTAGCATCTTCAGGATTTTCTGTGTGTGGTATTTTATCTGCAAACAGTGACGATTTTACTTCTTTTCCAATTTGGATTTCTTTTATTTCTCTTTTTCTCTGATTGCCATGCCTAGGACTTCCAAAACTGTTGAATAAAAGTGGTGACAGTGGACATCTTTGCCTTGTTCCTGATCTTAGATGGAATGCTCTAAGCTTTTCACTGTTGAGAATGATGTTAGCTGTGGGTTTGTCATATATGGCCTTTATTATGTTTAGGTAAGTTCCCTCTAGGCCCACTTTCTGGAGAGTTCTTATCATAAATCGGTGTTGAATTTTGTCAGAAGCTTTTTCTGCATCGATTGAGATGATCATATGGTTTTTATTCTTCAGTTTGTTGTTGTGGTGTATCACACGGATTTGCAGATATTGAAGCATCCTTGCCTCCCTTGGATAAAGCCCACTTGATCATGGTGTATGATCCTTTTAATGTATTGTTTGATTCAGTTTACTAGTATTTGGTTGAGGATTTTTGTATTTATGTTCTTCAGTTATACTGACCTGTAATTTTTTTTGTGGTATCTTTGTCTGGTTTTGATATCAGGGTGATGATGGCCTCACAGAATGAGCTTGGGAGTATTCCTTCCTCTGCAGTTTTTTGGAAGAGTTTCAGAAGGATAGGTGTTAACTCTTCTCTAAATGTTGATAGAATTTGCCTGTGAAGCCATGTGGTCCTGGACTTTTCTTTGTTGGAAGTTTTTAAATCACTTTCAATTTCAGTACTTGTGATTAGTCTGTTCATATTTTGTATTTTTTTCTGGTTCAGTCTTGGAAGGTTGTATCTTTCTAAGAATTTGTCCATTTCTTCTAGGTTGTCCGTTTTATTGGTATACAGTTGTTTGTAGTAGTCTATTATGATTCTTTGTTTTTCTGTGATGTCAGTTGTAACTTCTTTTCTCATCTTATTGATTTGAGCCCTCTCCTTTTTTTTGAGTCTGGCTAAAGGTTTATCCATTTTGCTTATCTTCTCAAAAGATCCAGCTTTTAGTTTCATTGATCTTTTTTGTTTTCTTTGTCTCTATTTCATTTATTTCTGCTCTGATCTTTATGATTTCTTTACTTTTACTAACTTTGGGGTTTTTTTTTTTTGTACTTTCTCTGGTTGCTTTAGGTGTAAGGTTAGGTTGTTTACTTGAGATTTTTGTCTTCTGAGGTAAGATTGTATTGCTGTAAACTTCCCCCTTAGAACTTCTTTTGCTGTGTCCCACAGGTTTTGGATTGCTATGTTTTTGATGTCATTTGTCTTTAGGTACTTGTCGATTTCTTCAGTGATCCATTGGTCGTTTGGTAACATTGTTTAGCCTCCACCTGTTTGTGTGTTTTTTTACAGTTTTTTTTTTTGCCTGTAATTGATTTCTAATCTCATAGCTTTGTGGTCAGAAAAAGACGCTTGATGTGATTTCAGTTTTCTTAAATTTACTGAGGCTTGATTTGTGGCCCAATATGTGATCTGTCCTGGAGAATGTTCCATGTGCACTTGAGAAGAAAGTGTATTCCGCTTTTGGGGATGGAATGTTCTGTAAATATCAGTTAAGTCCATCTGGTATAATGTGTCATTTAAGGCCTGTGTTTCCTGATTGATTTTCTGTCTGATCTGTCCACTGATGAAAGTGGCATGTTAAAGTCCCCCCCTATAATTGTGTTACTGTCAACTTCTCTTTTTATAGCTGTTACCATTTGCCTTATGTATTGAGGTGCTCCTGTGTTGGGTGCCTATATATTTACAATTGTTACATCCTCTTCCTGGATTGATCCCTTGATCATTATGTAGTGTCCTTCCTGATCTCTTGTAACAGTCTTTAAAGTTTTGTTTTGTCTGATATGAGTATTGCTACTCCTGCTTTCTTTTGAATTCCATTTGCATGGAATACCTTTTTCCATCCCCTCACTTTGTATGTGTCCCTAGATATGAAGTGGGTCTCTTGTAGATGGCATATATATGGGTCTTGTTTTTGTATGCATTTAGCCAGTCTGTGTCTGTTGGTTGGAGCATTTAATCCATTTACATTTAAGGTACTTATCAATAAATGTTCTTACTGCTGTTTTGTTCATTGGGGTTTGTTTTTGAAGGTCTTTTTTCTTTCTTTCCTCTTGTTCTCTTGTGATTTGATGTCTATCTTTTGTGTTGTTTGGATTGCTTTTTCTTTTTTTGTGTGTGTACCTATGGTAGATTTTTGGTTTGTGGTTCCTATGAGGTTTTGATATAGCCGTCTGTATAACTACAAGATTGTTTTAAGTTGCTGGTCTCAATTTCCAGTGTATTTCCAGTATCCTGCATTTGTACTCTTTTCATGGTTGCTGATTTTGATATATTTATGTGTGGATGGTTTCCTACCTGTATGTTTGCCTTTACCAGTGAGCTTTCCCATTTGTAATTTTCTTGATTCTAATTGTGGCCTTTTCCACATAGAGAAGTTCCTTTAAGGTTTTGTGGTTTTCACAGTTTGAGTAGCTGCAACAGAGGCCAATATGGTCCACACAGCCTTGAATATTTACTGTCTCCTTTTCTGTTTTCTGATTTTTATTGGAGTATAGTTGCTTTATAGTGTTGTGTTAGTTTCAGGTGTACAACAAAGTGAATCAGTTATACATGTATTTCCTCTTTTTTCGATTTCCTTCCCATTTAGGTTACCACAGAGCATTGAGTTCCCTGTGCTTTACTTTAGGGTCTTGTTAGTTATCTATTTTTATGCATAGTATCAATAGTGTATATGTCAATCCCAATTCCCCAATTCATCACCCACTCCCCGCACCCCCCCAATCTGGCTCTTTATAGAAAATGTTATTTTGTTAGCCCCTGAGTTATGTCAGTAACAGCAGTAAAAATCAACTATAGATACATGCAACAACAGGGCTACATATCAGAAACAAAGTTGAATGGAAAAAGACTCCTTAATTTTCATTTGTATTTAAAAAATTGACCTGTTAAAGACTTCCTCATGTTTATAAAAAAGTAAAAGGATTTTGAAGAATTCTGAATGACAGAAAACTTTTCACTGTATATAAGGGAAAGTATTAGGATGCAAATCAATTTATGTGGTGTGCTTCCCGTTACACTTAAAAGTTTTTGGTGAAAGTCCCATAATCCAGGTGAGGCCATGTTTCAGAGTAACCTTCCAGGGCTTGGTCCATGAGCTTGAGCCCCGGGCTCCTCCGGCAGCCAGAGAAGAGATGGTTATGATGTCAGTGGCTGGATGGCAGAAAGACTTGACGACTGCCATGTTAAGGGTTATGTTTGAAGAGACAGAATAAAGGCTGTCCTTCAGAGGGGAGTTTGAAGAATTTACACTGAACAGATTTTCCAGGAAGTTTAAAAAAAAATGATTGATGGTGTCCCCTCATAGAACTGCATCAGCAAGCTTATACTAAGGAGGAGGACAGGAATTGAGTACAAGTCAGCAAGAACACCAGGGTTGAAGAGTTAAGTAATGAGCAGTACTCAGGCATTCACTTATAAGTCAGCTTTTTTTTTTTTTTTTTTTTTTTTTTTTTTTTTTGCATTACTAGAAATGGAGACCTTGAATTGGTGGAGGGGAAAAACTAGGTTTGTTAAGTAGCCTTTGGAAATACTTAAGTTTAAAGTTATTTTCAGTGTCCCATGGCTGAAGCTAATATAGGAACTAGTCGTTAATTTCCCAGTGCAATTATGGAAAAATAAACATACTGAGCATGTGCTGTTTGCCAAGCGCCAGGGATAGAGGGAACATGGCATACATGTTACAAGTAAAAGTGCTGTGCAGGGATTTAGACACAGTGTGAGCAGCGGGGGAGACGACTGTAGAACTTGGGAGCCTGGTTCTCTGCTGGATGCCACTGTCTCCAGTCACATTTGAGTTTATATATATTCAGTCAATTTTCTTAAAAATTAGTGCTTAACCTAAATATTTCATCTAATAAATTGATTACGGAAGTCATACATATGGCTGGGGATAAACAATATACTTTTTAAAGGAAACTTGAAAATATCCCTTTCATGAAGAAATCTGTCCATGACTTTGCATCCTCCTTAACAAGACTCTAGTACGGGATTCCTTTTTACTTACAGTACCTCGCCCACTGGCCAGAGTACTTCATTGTTGCAGAGGCCCCTGGTGGAGAGTTAATGGGTTATAGTAAGTATAACACCACTAGTACTTTTTTGGATAGGCAGTTGACATTAAAATATAGGTTTTAACTGATTATTTTATATTGATCACAGAACTGGAAGTATAATCTTGATGCCCATAATTTTATTTCCTTTTCAACCATTTGACAGCTCACCGATTGCTTCTGATCTGTTCTGTTTTAGGTACTATGCTAGGCCCAGGGGATAGAGCAGTGACCCAGACAGACTTGGTTGCATTGCTAACAAAAGTTTGAGCTGTAGATTGTCTGTTGTGTGTACATGACACACATAAATACCCACATGAAATGTAGATATTTTAAAAAATACGTATCAAGTAAAAGCATTTAATAACAATTAGCTAGATGACTTTTAAGTATTGCTTAGAGATCAGAACTTGGTCATTAGTTTCCTTTATAATAACAATGTACCAAACAGCATTTCTGTATGTGTAAATCCTCATGTTTAGTTACTGGATGTGATCTTTCATTGGCAGTCATGGGCAAAGCAGAAGGCTCGGTGGCGAGGGAAGAGTGGCACGGGCACGTCACAGCTCTGTCTGTTGCCCCGGAATTCCGACGCCTTGGTCTGGCTGCTAAGCTTATGGAATTATTGGAGGAGATTTCAGAAAGGTAGGCACCTGCTCTGCAAATGATTTTTGGACTCTAATAACCATTTGAGTTTTCTCTTGGTGAATGTTTTATCAGATTTTTTCCTTCAGATTGAATATCTGTCATGGTGCAAATAGTCCTTATAACAATTCTGTCACATATTTAGAGTGATATTATTGTCCCTGTTTCGCCACTGAGGAAAATTAAGGCAATGTGAGTGACCTGCCTAATTGGTGGAATCAAAATCTAGCCCTCAAGGTTTCTGTTAGTGTTCTTGCCACTGTGGCAGGTGTTTCCAAATTCTTTGTTAACACTGTCCTTGGCATCTCAGTAATTTTTTCATAAGTGCCCTAGGCTAAACAAAAGTGTAGTCTTAAGCAGTTGTGTCCCAGCAAGCTAGTAGCTATTCGGAAGAAAAAAATATTTTCATTTCATTGTTAAATAACTGTGGTTACCTCCTAATGAGATGTGTGCACCTGCTGGGCATTGCATGGCTTCTCAAACCTTGGAACCAGATTCTGCAGAACTGCCAGCATTCTTGTTTCATGATGATTTTCATGTGGTCCTGGGGTTTTTAATCACAGGAATTGCCAGAAGCCTGGCTTCGTAAAGATACTATGTCACCAAAAGGAATATAATGTGATATGATGTGTATTTGTGAACTATATAAAGCTAGTACTTTGCCAGTGTCCAACACGTAAGGTTTGCCTACGTTTTCCCCAAATGTTTGAAATATGCACCTCCGTGAGGCTGAGAACTGCAAACATTGTAGCTTTTTTTTCAGACCTGTTTTATGTGTCAAACACTCACTATGTGTTACTTTTATTAAATCCATTAAAGTGGAACATTTTAGAGAAGTAACCATGGCCTGAAAACACTGAGCCAAGTCAAGGCAAGAGGCATCTGAGCTCATTCTTAATTTAGCTGAAAAAGTCTAGTGCTTAAAAAGTCTAGTGCTTAAGAACTTAAAATTCTTCCTAGAGTGAATACAGAAGAGGTGAAAATCTTTAGCAAGATTGTAGTTTACACACCTTGGTTAATGGCATATGTTGTTGAAAACAAGTCTTTGGCATTATCATCATGTATAGTTGACAGGGAGTTAGGAACTGTGTTCTAATTGCACATCAGATATAATGTATTTATAGGATAGACCATCTCTTAGAGTAGAAAACCACTATGCTCCCTTCCCTTACAGTTTCTAAACTTTCGTTTACTTTACAATAGTTGCTAAGATTTCAATAGTTGCTAAGATTCAAGTGACCTATATTTGTGTAGGGGTGTGTATACGTATATACACACACACATACATATATACATGTATTTTTAATGTATACATTGTGTACACTAAAAATAGAAACAGTATATAATATCCAAAGAGAAAAATAGGAAGGAAACTAAAGTAGCAAAACAAAGCATGAAATAAGGTGGTAGCAGTGAATCCAAATATAATTGATAAATACAACAGCAAATGTTCATGGACTAATGACTCCAGTTAAAAGACATTATTAATTATGCCAAGTGAACCAGGCACAGGAAGACAAATATTGCATGATTCCACTTAGATGCCTAAAGTAATTAAATTCATGAAGAGTGGAATGGTGGTGGATAGGGGAAATGTCAAGTTACTGAAGTTTCAGTTCAGCAAGAAGAATAAGCTCTGGAGTTTGATGTATAACGTTGTATACCTACACTCGAAGATAGTGTACATTTAAAATTCATTGAGAGGGTAGCTCTCATGTTATGTATTCTTAGGACAGTAACATTAAAAAATGATGGACTGTCAGAACTGTATTCTGTTTGCAGGAAATATGTATAAAGGTTAAAGGTAAAGATCGAAAGTAAAGAAATTTTTTAAATTATGCAAATTCTAACAGGGTGTGCTTAAATTAAGTCACATTATAGTTCAATAATTACGAGAATAAAAAAGGGTCTGCATACTGAGAAGAGTTAATCAGGGAGATGATGTAATAATTAAAAATTTTACGTACCCAGTGACAAATTCAACAGTTCACAAAACTACAAGAAGAAATAGACAAATCATCATAATTAGAGATACGAACATGCCTCATCCTAATTGTTAGGACAATCAGAAATTAAGGGTACAGAACAGGAGGGGTCAACAAACTTTTTCTGGGCCAGACAGTAAATGTTAAGGCTTCACAGGCCACCCAACGTCTCTGCCTTCATATATGTATTTTAACAACCCTTCAAAATTGTAAAAAAACCATTCTTTGCTTGAGAGCAGCATAAAAATAGGTTGCAAGCTGACCCCTGCCTTAACTAATTTCAGTCAGTAGCCAGAATCTTTCCATGAAGAAAGCTATGGCTTCTCTGGCAAATTTCACCAACAATTTTAGAAATAATGATGCTAAGTTTACTTTTACACACAAAAAGGGAACAATCAATCACAAAACCTCACAGGAGGAAGGAAAATCTCATGACAGATGCAAAGTCCCAGAAAATTCTTAGCAAAATGGATTCAGCAATTCATGGGGATGACATATCAGGGGAAAGTTTGTTTTAATATTAGAATGTATTCTACCAGTTAATAGGCTGAAGAATATTTTTTATCTCCGTAAATGTAGAAAACGCTTCGATACAATCCAGTGTTCACTCTTGATAAAAACCGTTAGCAATAGAAAGGGAAAATCTTACTTAACCTGAAAAACTGAAAACCTGTAGTAAATATGAGTGGTGATGCACTGAATGGTTTCCGGGACAGGACAGGACAGGATGCCTAAAGTCGGCTTCTCTTCAGTAATTTACTGGAAATCATCCTCTACCATACAAGTGAAGCAAGAAAAATAAAAGGTTTGAGAAGAAACAAAACCGTTATTTTGGATAGGTAAGGTTGTACAAATAGAAAACCTACAGGAAGGAATCTACAAATGTTTAGAATTTTAATAAAAGTTAAGCTAAGTTGTTGGATATAAAGTTAATTGCTTTTCTATGCAAACAGTAACACTTAGAAGAGGATGCGATTTGCATTGGCATCAGTACATTAAGCCCTTAGGAGAAATCTAACAAAAGCTGTGCAAGACCTCTCTGAAGTTTATACAACTTTACCCAGAGACAGTACAGATGACCTACCTAAGTGGAGGGAGGAACTACCTCTGCAGCGTAGCGTTACCCATCTCTACAGTAGACAGGTAACCGATCCACAGAGTCAGCGTAACTGCGGCCCAAATCTCAAGTCTTTTCCGTGCGACTTGTTGATTCTGAAATTTACAGGGAATGGAAGGAGCCATTCCCTGGCTAAGAGGTAAGACACTCTTGAACAACAAAAAAGTGAGTGGAGTAATTGTCTAGGCTAGTGGAACAGAATTTGAGACACAGACTCAGGAACACATGGATTTAGACACACCTTGGAGGAGGCAACTGCAGATCAGTGGTGGGGAAGGATACACTTTCCAATAAACTTGGTGGCACCACTGGATATCCATATGGGAAAAGATTTTTCCCACATTAGTACCTTATCATACACAGATCAATTCCATATTTACTAAAAACCTGTATGTGAAGAGCAAAACTAAAAAGCCCTTAGGAGCACCTTCAAAGGAAAGTGTCTCCATGACCTCGGTAGAGAAAGAACTTCTCAAGCCCTAAAAAGTGCAAGGAAGGTTCATGTATTCAGCTTCACTAGAGTGCGGTAACTTTGTTCATCAAACGATACATAAGGATAATGACAAGTCACAAATTGGAAAAAGATTTGCAAATTGGGGAGAAGACTTGCACCATCTTTTACACAAGGCTGAATATCCAGAATACATAGAGAACTACATGTGGGGGAGAAAAATAAATGTGTGAAAGACCAATAAAGACCATACAGAACGAGAAATCTAAATGGTTGACACAAACATAATCAGGCTTGTTAGTAGTCAGAAATGCCAGCTAAAATTGCCCTGAGATGCCATCATAAGACTTTCAAAAATAAAAATGTCAGCTGTTCCAAGCCACCCCTGTGGGGTGGAGTCTACCCCCTCCTGTGGGAGTGTCAGGTGGCACATGTGGGCTGGGAGACAGGCATTATCTGATAAAGTTGAAGGTGTCCCTGTGAGCCAGCAGTGACACTAACTACAGACCTTAGATATCGTACCACGAGACACACAACAAAATACCTGTAGCAGCATAGTTGATAATGTGTAGGACCACAGACATCTCACATCTCATAGTGTGTCCATACAGGGACACACTAAACACAGGGAGGACGGACACGCTCCAGCTGCCGCGGGACTGACTCAGTACAGACTGAGAGGCGAGTAAAGTATGACTCCATTCAGGTGACGTTCACAAACAGGAGAAATTAAACCAGTACAGGTGGTAGTCTACTGCATAAAGCAAGGCACTGATGACAACACAAGTCAGGACATGGAGACCTGGGTAAGAAAGAGGCTGTCACTGACCGGAGGGACCCAAGGGCTTCAGAGCTGTGACCAGTGTCCTGTGGTTATACAAGGCCACATTGGTGCTTTTTTCAAAACCTTTAATTTGTGCATATGGGTGAAACTATTATATGACTAATTGGTAAAATGATTTTTAAAGCCAGGTAACAGAATTGTGGTTAAAAAAAAAAAAAGCTTTTCTTTTAAGAAAACCTGTAGGTTTTGAAACGTTATAGTTATCTTTTGTACTGCAAAATAATTGCCATAAAGCCTCAGCAGTAAAAACTGATAACATGATGTAATTGACTGCAGGGTTTCATAGTACCATCCTATGAATAGTCAAAGTAGTTTTAAAAATTATTTTCAAGGACTTCTAATTTTTTTTTTTTTTTTAATTACAGAAAGGGTGGATTTTTTGTTGATCTCTTTGTAAGAGTGTCTAACCAAGTTGCAGTCAACATGTACAAGCAGTTAGGCTACAGTGTGTACAGGACGGTCATAGAGTACTATTCGGCCAGCAACGGGGAGCCCGATGAGGATGCTTACGGTGAGCTCCCTTCTGGGGTGGTATCCCCGAGAGGAAGCCGAATGTCTACATTCATCCTACAGACTGAAATACTCGGCTATTTTAATACACCTAAGAGAATCATATTTAAAATCTGAGCTATAATATTTAAATCTGGTTTAACCTGCCCTTATGAACCTACCACTGATTAACTTACATTAACTAACCATTGGTTAATTACTGTCAATTATTGTTTTACTGGTACAGACACATTATTTTACTAAGGTTCTGTCAAAAGAACATTTGTAGGATGAGCTGGATCCCAGCTGGGGTTTGGTGTACTCGTGATTGAGAATCTCACTTATAAATACATTTCTCTTAGAATATGATAGAAGTGGGGGTGGGGGACAAAACCTCTTATAGTTTTTTTTTTTTTTAACCTATACACTTTAAATTTGATATAAAATATTCTGACATTTGGGTACTTACATTAAACTTTGCTTCCTAACAGATATGAGGAAAGCACTTTCCAGGGACACTGAGAAGAAATCCATCATACCATTACCTCATCCTGTGAGGCCGGAAGACATTGAATAACCATGAGCAGTGGTTCTTAGGCTGATGATGCTCCAGATATTTTATGGACAATATTATTTTCATTAGATGATCCTGGAGCTCTATAGGAGAAAAGGGAATCGTTTAGATCTTAAAGACTTCAAGAAAAAAACAGGTTATAAACTTAAGTCTTGTTTCCTATTAGCAATATCATACCTTCTAAAGCTGTCCACTGTAATAAAATTCAGCCAAAAAAGGCAGCTAGGTCAAAAGGAAACATTCCACTGTTATGGTTCATAATGTAATATTCATGGTATGCTAGGGAAAAAGCTTGCTCCAATCTCCTCCTAAATTCTGTGCCTGAGAACCACTGCTGCATATATATTTTTTATTTTGTATTGAACTGTTAATTGAAGCTTTAAAAGCATATATGAGATGTGTAAATCTAAGATGTATAGTAAAATGCACTGTTGACTCTTGAGTGTTTTCGGGAAGTTTTTTGGTCATTTATAAACCTCAGGTTATCAGGATTGAAGAAGGTCATCATTTAGGGTACGTTGTTTCCCTTACATTTTTCACTTACATACAAAGCATTGTTTGTTTAAATGCTTACTTGGACAGTCCCTGCCCAGCACACTTAAGCGTCCTTCTTATTGCAAAGTTCTTCCCAGATACTTGTTTCCATACTGCTGGTCTCTCGCAGGTCTTTTCTTTGTCTAGTCTCACAGTGCTTTGCTTAAATCCTGCCTTTCGAAATACAAAAAGATGCTAAAATAAAGGGGGAAAAGAACCTGATTCCCAAAGAAAGGCCATGTAATTAGATCACAGGCTAACCACATATTTTCATGTGTAGTTTTCATCGCATGCAGTATCTGAAAATATCCAGTGAGTAACAGTAGCTAAAGAAAACAAAATAAATCACAGAAATGATTATTAAAACCCTGTTACTTTTGAAAGGACTTATTTTGGTGGAGTTGAGGGTGAGAGAGAAGTGAGGTTCTCCCAGGAGAGTAACTTTTTCTTTCATGCATTTCACACTGGCACGTTACCTACCTGCCCGAAAGTGGCCTTAGGAGTTTACAGGAGAACTTGACTGCTAGTTTTTTTCCTTACACACACACGCGACACGAACAGAACGTGATTATGATTAGTCACCTAGAGTAGCATCTGGCCTGTTTTCATCTCACCCCGTGGCCCTGTGCACTTAGCCAACTCAGAGCACACTGCTCCTGTTCGTTGACTGGACAGACCTCGGAACTCAACAGTCAGAGCCTATGATCCCAGCAGCTGAAGCTGGTCAGGTGACTGAAGTGGCGAGGCTATGAGTAGGTTGCTTCACCTGCTAGTCCTGTTTCCTTCTGCCCCCAATTTTCAAGATACAATTTAACACTATATTGATTAGCTTTTATTCCCTTGGGTGAATAATACACTTGAAAATGTAATAATAAATTTGCAAACAATATATTTGCTAATTGGCCTTCTAGGTGAAAAAACACAAAGATACGGTTCTAGTCAAACAGCTTGTGCAGTGAACAAAAAAAAAATAGGCTTGAGAAATACAGGCTGGATTAAAGGAAACAATCTCTCAGATGAGTTAATTAAGGCAAGTATTTTTTGCCTGAGAATATAAGCAGCATATCAGCCAGCAAGTACATTATCATCTTGTGCTGCTTTGTTTCATGACTTAGCATATAGTTACCTCAGCTGTTTTTCACGTTCTAAATCGAGGCTAAGTTGAACGTGTCAGGTTTTACAGGTAGACAGTCTACTGCAGCACGCCGGGCAACATTTATTGGTGCTCTAGGTAAGAGATGATTCCCTTGTCCATTAAGTTTGGGAAACACAGCCAGCATTGTACCTGGGGATTCATAATGTATAGGGAGTGTTATCAAGGGCCCTGAGAAGCCTAACTATAAAGAGATTTGTCAACAAGGCTTAATCCTTAACCTAAGGTTTCCCAAACTCACTGGAGCATGGGACATTGTTTTTCACAGCTCTTACATTCCTATTCTTTAAATAAGCCACTGTAGAGCTCAACCAGTTTGGGAGACTGATTACAGCATAACTGAAATTCAACTAAAATGTTTTTGGTAAAAAAAAAAAGACCTTGTTCAGTAATACAGTAACTGTAAATTATTTTCTAACTGGTGTTTTCAAAAACACTTAGTATAAATGGCCATTAAGAAGGTATAGCTATTTAGAAGTTAATCTAAGCACATTCAATTCCACAAGGAATGAACATTATTTAAGAAAGTGGCCAGGAACGAACACTTTATTGAGCACTTACTCTGTGCCAGGAATACTCCCTTTCTAATTTAATCTTCAAAATGAGCTGGCAAAAGCCCATTTTATGGATGAAGAAACTGAAAATAAACATTATGTATCACCAAGTGGCAGAGCTGGGAATGGAACTCAAGTCAGTGTGACTCTTAAGATGTAAATAAGTTACAGGATTCAGATGAATGCATAAGACATCTTTATGAAGAAGGCAGGCATGAGAAAACTTCACCTGAAAAGTTACTGTGAAATGTAACAAACTTCTAAAAAAAGACTTTCAAAATTTTGCAGTTCGATCTAAAAGACACCCTAAGTGTTACCTTAATGAGATTTCCTAATGCATGATGCATTAGGACAACACAAAATGTTGAGACCCAGACAAAGAAATCCAACAGTTAAAAAAATTACTTGCAACCCATCCGTAACTAACCCAAGAACCTTTTAAAAATAATTCAAAAGTAGCTGCCAAATATTCTCATCAGTTCATCACTGGTGAAATATCCAAAAACTTACAGGAGTTGCAAGAGTTCCAAACTATAAATCTATAAAAATAATAAAACATCTCTCAACAGGAACAGGAAGGCCCGGACTCCTGCTCGGCAGTGTCCGCATCTGGGTCTTGCTCGCCAGGCTCCTTCTGCTGCTGCTGTTTCTTCCACAGTTTGGCCATGGCCAGGAGCTTGAGGTTGGGCTGGTTGGCAGCATCTTCCGGAAAGATGTAATCATAGTATTCTTCCCAGCCTGCATCCGACTACGGGAAAAAAGTAAAACAGTTAAAAGATAAGCTGACACATGGCTGGAATACATTTCAGTTAAAGTGTTCTCCACTGGGAAACCCAGGGTTCAAATTCAACTTATCTTCATTGTGCAAAACAACATCAAAGTCTACTTGGAAAGCAGAATTTTCAGAGAAATTAGAAGGGCCTGGCCCGGTAGAGTGGGAGTAATTACTGTTGGATGGGTGTTGCTGCTGCTGTAGCTCACTGAGAGCTACAGCCTGGTGAAAAATGCCCTAAAAATCTAAGCATAGCTCCTGTATGGTCAATCGAGAAGACAGTCAGTGTCTTCAACCCCATCTTGCAGTCTTACGTGTGAGTCTTTAAATTTTTAAAGATTTACTTAGTATTTACCCAGTAGTGAAAGCCATAAATTTGTGATTATCCTGACTCCCTGCCTTTGAATCCCACCTCCAATCGGGCACTGATTTCACTTCCTAAAGGTCGCCCTGGTCCCAGCTCCCAACACCACCTTGCTTTGCTTACAACAGCCTCCCAACAGACCCTCCTCCAATGAAGCCCCTCAAATCAACCCGCAGGAGAAACCAACTGTGTCAGAGCTTTACTACAGCCTACAAAGCCTTCTCTGGATTGGCTCCTACCTAAAGGCTGAGTTTCAATTCCCTCCACCCTGACCTCCTGCTTAATGCTCCGGAAATACATTTCATGCAGTTTCTGGAACCAAGCACCAGGAAGAACCTTTGCCAACCCCCACCCCCAGTTGGGGGTGTATGGACCATACACCCTGCTGTGTTGCCATGGTAGCCAGACTGACTGTCTCCTCCTCCAGCTGTCAACCCCCTTTCTCAGATTGTATACATGCCACTTAAAAGTATGCATTTCAAAGTTGGGCACGTTTCTGCTCAGCTGGCAGGAAAGGACCAGCTCAGGGGCTCAGTTCTTACCCCATCATCAGCTTGGACCTTTCTTCTCTTCTTGACTTTCTCTGGCATGAGTTTGTCTACTCTCTCCTTATCTGATACTGTTCCAAATTCATCTTCAAAGCTTCGCCAAGATTCCAGCAACATAAGTCTCTCTTCCTTTTCTTCACAGTTTCGCATGGTTTTGTTAGCCTCTTCATAAATTTGTCTGCATTTAGCCAAACTTCCTTCCTTCCCTGAGGACAACTCAAACTGTGCAAAACTGATCCATACCTTAAAAAATATTATTAAAGAACCAAATTAACCATGTCACCCAGAAAACAATAATGTAATAATAAAGCTAATTTCTTGTTAGTGACATCTGAGCATAGTAACGTGTTCATCTGTAGTAGTTCAATACAACAGACTGACTAGATGCTTCTATATAGTAATGGTGAAGCAGTCTGCTTCTATACCCAATTAGGTGTCTGAAATAGTCTCAAAATTCTGAAGTTTTAATTTTTTATTCAACCCTACGATATCCAAGTTAATTAAACGCCGTATAAATATTGACCTGGTATAAGCTTAACATTCCAAAGTCCTCTGAGACTCACAAGCTCTCTGTAAAAGTAAGGAAATCATATAAAATAAATATATTAAAAAATCCCACACACTTAAAATACAGAAATACACTATTTCTTCCGGACTGTGGATTCAAGCAAAATTAAAGATAACCCACAAAGCACAGGATACCTTGACGTGTTGTGTCCGTTGAAGCAATCGTCGGTAAAGATTTCGTGTTCTTTCAGTTTCTTCCTGCTCAATTTCAAAATCAATATATGATTTCCAAAGCACCTAAGAAAGATAACTTCATAGGTCAGTCTTGACATTTAAGAAGCAACATGCCCCTATCCAAACACAGCCTAACTAGCATTCCAACCTAGGAAATCTAGGAACCTAGAACTTTCATGACCAATTAAGGAACAGACTGTATGTGGATACAAGAAATAATACTGCTGTTTACAGACTGGCCAAAATTTGGCTAAGTGTCTACATTATGAGAAAAAAACCTTGGGTTCATTTTTGGATTCTCTTCTGGACTTATCAAAAGAGCAGGGAAACTTGCCAAACCTCCCAGGCACTGTCATGAGGCTGCCACATACCACGGACTTGCGGGGAGAAAACAGGCCTGGATCAGCCAGTGCACACCATTTTTGTCTCCACTCTAAGTTCCCTGATGTGCCTGAGTCCAACTCAACAAGCATCCAGGGCACAGCTGCCCACCCGCCTGGCACAACCCGTCAGGGCACAGGGACTAGGAAGATGTGGCCCAGATGCCTGGAGGACGCAGTCTGTGGAGTGGCTGAGGCCAAGTGATGGGACCAGTGACACATAAAGCCCTGCCCAGTGCAGTCAGCGGGGCCTGGTGAGCCGCTCAGTGCAGGGTCACACTAGAGTAAGAGTCACTGAGCGAGCTCAGCGGTTCCTGAGAGGTTCACGCTGTCCTAGCTGTGTTTTGGTGCCACCTCGCGGCTCAAGCTTAGATCCTGACGGGATGATTTCAGGCCCTGTGGCCAGCCAGGCCAGCCTGGACAGGGGCAGTGGTACCTCCAGGAACATCCTGGTTTAGTGAGAGCCTAATCCAGGCAAAACTGCACCAGAGGGATCCGGGGCTGTGCAGTCTCAACCTTTACCTTCCTTGTTCTCCGGTTGGCCTTGACTGCGCTGCCCTGGCTCATCCTCCTCTTTAGCCTTCTGTTAAGAGAAAGGGAGGAAGATCCTACCCATAAGATCCCCATTCATCCTGGTGTCATAGTGGGGCTGTGTTGTGCTGTGCTACCCGACTAGAGAGGGCTGCTTCCCCCACCTTCCTGTCTCCAAAACAGGAAGTCCTAATCTGAGTGAAAAAGACTATAGGTGAGATGGTCTTTATGCTCTAAGAGGCACACATATTCACAAGGTCATCTGAGGTAACGCTGGGCAAGCGTCTAAGATAAAGCCAGTCACCCCGCAGTCCTCACCTCCGGCATGTCCAAGCGTGGCTGACTGATGGCTAACTCGTAGATGGCCCGGGCTCTCTCGATATCGCCAAGGATTGTCTCTAATTCTGCAAATTTAATCCAAGAGGTACAATTTTCAGGCCCAAATTCCAGGAACTTTTCATAAAGCTTCCGGCATCTGTCAAATTCTCGAAGCTGTAGCTCCAGTTCTATGTAACCTTTAAATAACTTGTTCTTTGGACACTTGCCTATGGAAGTTCCCTGGAAAAAAAAGATAACCAACCGCTGTGATGTCTGAGTGGGTCTGACTTGTGCAGACATCCTCAGCCTGGCCTAGAAGCTGTTCTCCGCTGAGCAACAGCCTTGGCGCATCAACACAGCGCACCACCCTCTCCCTCTGCACTATCGCACTGCTCAAACTGGCTCGACAGAGACCAAAGGAAACCCTCCAATTCACTCAGCTGTCAAGTCGGCCTGTTTTACAAGAGATATAGTGCTCCAGAACTGTTTGGAAAACTATTTTGAATTTCACCTGGTTTCTCAGGATGTCCTAGTGAGTGCGGATGTCAGATGGACAACACCTCCCACGAGTAAAAGGATAATCAAGGGACGAACCCTGCTGCCCACAGCCAGGGTGAGAGTAGCTTACCAGAAGGGTAGTTGCATCTGATCCTATTAAGAAATTTTAGAACACTTGTTAAGAAGGTGCACTTTATACACCAAAAATCTTGTACAGGATCAGAATACTAAAGATCTAAGATTCGATGTCTCTCGCTGGAGGAAAGATCTGGTAACTGGCAGCTCTAACTGTCCAACGTTGATACAGAATAACTTAAGCATCATCACCCAATCTTTCTTCAAAGGCCGTGCTTTCGAACAAGTCTCAGGTTATACAGGCACAGTATTTCTGCTGCCTTCTCAAAAGGAATTACATAACCTGTAAGCAATTAAGATTTTAATTTCCTTCTCGAAGGACTTAATGATGCATCTTGAGTCTTTCTTTACTCACCAAAGCTCTTCTGGCAAACGGTAAATTTTTCTGTCTTATTTCAAACTGTGCATACAGTAACCACATTTTGGCAAATGTGAACTAGAAAACAAAAGCACAAAAACTCACGTAAGTTAAATTTAAATTAACAAGGGCCACAGACGAACTTCCCTAAAGCTTCAGAGCTAGGGCGGACATATCTTCTCATTTATAAGCTAAGAAGACAATATTTGACAGAAATTAGGAACAATAATCTAGGCACTTCACTATAACGCAGGGCTCTGCAGCCCCTACTGAGAGGCAGCTTTGTTTGTGGGTGTGCTGTGATCAGGCAGAACATGCCCCTCTATTCTAGAAGGCAACTCGGTCAACACCTCTCTCTCTCATGCTGGGAAATACACAGAGATCATGTGTCAACCATCCCCAGAACACGCGTGTTCCCTGCGCCTGCGGACGACCACGCAGGTGCCAGCAGCCGGTTGGCTGTCCCCTCTCATGCTGAGCTCAGTCTCTTCTGATTACCATCCTCCTGGAATTTCTCCATTAGCATATGTATCGGTCATTGGTCACTTAACACAGGCTGCCCGCTCAACTAGACTGTAAGCTGTTTTCAGAGGCAAAGAGTGTGTCTTATTCTTATTTATGTTTTCCACAGAGCCTAGCACAGAGAAGAGCCAATCAATAAATATGATCTCACTGAATTATTTCACAAGTAACAGATGCAGGAGTTTGATGTGTCTGGAACAGAACATTTAGAGCAAACATACCTTTTTATGAGGAATGAGTTCCAAAGAGGCTTGGTAAACTTGTCTTGTCCTCTCCGGATCCTGCATTAGGATAAGAAATTTGCACAAAATATTTACGTCTATTACTAATACTAATTTTACTATTACTAATAAAAATATACACCCCTAACATTGAATATGTTTCTACAAGTTATCTTCAAACTCTGATTGCATTTATGATCAAAATGGAACTGCCTCTGGCCATTAAACTGTGATCACAGAATCACCCACAATACAGCCCTCAAACTCTTTTGCCCGACGGCAGAAACAAAGATGTTCTACAGTCTCGGATAAGCAGCAGAAAGTTAACCTTTTCCTATTAACTTACACACAACCAATTTCTGAAAATTTGCTAAAAGTAAGAATGTGCAATCCAGCTGTGATCCCTCTTCATGAGAAAACCCAGGAAACTATAAATAATGAAACTAAGGGCTAGTTCATTGTTCCCTTTCAAGCTCCAAGTAATAATCTTGTTGCATCTCAAGGTTTAAAAAAAATACAGCAAAACTAAAAACCACCTCACCTATGTCCACTACAGGTGTACAGAGTTTAAAACGTGGCAGAGGGGACTTCTCTGGTGGCATAGTGGTTAAGAACCCGCCTGCCAATGCAGGGGACGTGGGTTTGATCCCTGGTCCAGGAAGATCCCACATGCTGCACCCTATGTCCACTACAGGTGTACAGAGTTTAAAACGTGGCAGAGGGGACTTCTCTGGTGGCATAGTGGTTAAGACCCCGCCTGCCAATGCAGGGGACGTGGGTTTGATCCCTGGTCCAGGAAGATCCCACATGCTGCAGAGCAACTAAGCCCGTGCACCACAACTACTGAGCCTGCGCACCTAGAGCCCACGAGCCACAACTACTGAAGCCCGTGTACCGCAACTACTGAGCCCACGAGCCATAACTACTGAAGCCCATGCACCTAGAGCCCATGCTCCACAACAACAGAAGCCACCGCAATGAGAAGCCCATGCACTGTAACGAAGAGTAGCCCCCGCTCCCTGCAACTAGAGAAAACCCATGTGCAGCAACGAAGACCCAACGTAGCCAAAAAAACACCAAAAAACAAACCACCTTATAAAATGTGGTATCAGTTCCCAGCCACGCCAGCAGGGCCAACGCGCAGGGGGAGGAGCCCGCCCCCAGCCACTCCAGGACTAGGCTCTGCACCTTTGCCTCCAGCTCCTCATAGAGGGCGTAGTTGATCCACAGGTAGATGTAGCGCTTCCAGTGCCTCTTCTCCTGCACAGGCGGCACGTTGGCGATGGCTCGCTCGTAGACTTCCCGCACCGTCTCTGCCTCTGCGTCGCTTTCGACCAAGCGCAAGTAATCGAACCACGCATCGTAGTTGTGCGGGTTAGCCTAGAAAGATAAGGTTAATAATTAGAAACCAAACCCAGAGCTGCACCTGCGGGACTATGTGAGCTGAAAGAAGGCAGCAGACTGACTTTCTGTACTCCAGCAACTATTTTCTACACTTTACAGGCTATTTCATTTAAAAACACCGTTCTTGAGATTCTATAATAGAAAAGGAAAAGGACTACAGAAGACAGACTATTAGCCAGAGGTTCCCCCAGCAAAGCCCCTTTTATCTACAACAGCTTATTTTTTGGGACTATACCAATTTTTCATTTTTTTTCAAGAAGGTGTAAGTGGAAAAATGACTTAGAGACAAATACATAAAGATCAAAAACAATTGATGTTTTTTCCTTTGTTTTTTTTTTTTTAATGAAGCAGCAAATGGTAATCAGAGCAGACCCCTGTTCTGGTGGTGCCCTGGATGCCTCCCCTCCACAGAGGTGAAGGGTGCCAGCTCCCCGTCTTCCCGCCCCGGCAGCCACCGCACTTGGCTGAGTAAAGACCCCTGCTTGAGGGTCTGGTGCACACGAATGGGTGACGTGGAGATGAAGCACACTGAGAACTGGTGTGTGGAAGTCATATCCACTGGCGGGTCAGTCATCCCTGGCCAGACTGAAATGTGACTGTCTCATCTCCTGCTCCAGGACTTTCTGCAACTGCCCTGATTCCCGCCCATTATCCAAGCCTGCTCCTCCAGCTTCCTATTGATTCTGTAAACCTCCCAGTATCTATAGCTATGAAAATAGACATCTATTTTTTTATAAGTGACTTTGTTTATATATGTGACTCCATAGCACTATGCCTAGATTTAAAATTACGATGGAATTATACCATGCTCACAACTGCAAAACCTGCCTTTTCAATTAACAGCAATACGTCTTGAACATATCTTGCGGACCCCATTTAACATCAGACTTAGTCCTTTGTTTGGAGATACCTTAATTAATTTGGCCAAGCAGAAGTATTTTAAAATACAGAGCAGAACAGTAAAGGAAAACACTACTACCTTTGAATTCAAATCAAAATAGTACATTACAGACAGAGATGAGAATGGAACCCTAACTACAATATGTCCTTTGTTCAAGCAATTAAGCCAAAAGGTAATGTATAAAAATGGGTTTTTTCCATCTGACTCTTCCATCTTCTTTAAAAATTGAGCTCAAATGGATTTCAGATTGCTTTTGCTCAAGTTGTGTATAATCAGCAACCAACAAAGTGACTTCCAACATGCGAGTGGCAGAGCAAATCCAAGCGCTGTCTGCTTGCCTTTTCTACCAGCCCCATTTACCTCCCCATCTGGAATGCCAATTTCCTGCAGACACAGGACGGAGAGCGATGCTGTCGCCCAGGACTAGCCAGCAGGTCCCTGCCAGCACAACCACTCACCGCCAGTGCTCACCTTCACCTCCTCCTCGTACTGGAATCTCCGTTTGCTCACAATGATGTCTTCAATGCCCCGCCTGTCACCAAACTTCTTTTCAAAGATGGTGTAATTTTTAAAGAGTTCCTGGGCTTCCTGCTTTGAAATTCGATCCAGGGCGTACTTATAGATCACTCGTACCCTCTCAAACTGAAAGCAGACAGGATGATTATCTTCCAGAACACAGTATTCTCATTCTAGCCACAACTTGAAAAGTAATTATAACATAAAACATTACTTGTAAGTTAATGAGGCCTCAAAATGTCCAAAGTACGACTTTTCTTTTCCCTTTTGTTGAGGTACTTTCAGCCAGGATAGACAGACACTCTCCTCTGAGCCCCACATTTAACAGTGTACCTTATGCTGCCAGCTGGATGTCGTCCATGCATCTCAGACTCACCCAAGCTCGCTCCTCCCGCCCAGCTGGGTCGCTGTCAGACTCCCCGTCCTGGGCAGTCACACCCACCACCCTGATCACACACCTGCTCTGTCAGGGGCCTCCCCAACTCCTCTCTCCTGCATTCCTCACACTGGCTGCTTCCACAGCCCAGCCCTTTCTACCTCCTCAACACAGCCCTTCACTTCTCCCCAGGCCCCTGCCGACCCACCTCCATTTCTCCCTAGACCATGTGAAAAGCGCCCCCAGGCCCACTCTGCCGCCCTCCCCCCAATACCCTCTGCATGAACCAGCCAGAGGCTCCCCTCACAGCACAGATGACATCCGACCACTTCCTGCTTAAGACCCTCCACACTTCCCACCGGCCTGAGGACAGAATCTGAACTCACCTCTGGGACCTGTGCAAGACCCTGCATTCAGATCCCAGCCAACCCCTCCCCATCCTGTATTATTTGAGCTACATTACAGGATTATTTTCCATACATACTATGGGAGAAAATAACTGACTTCTTGTAGGACAATCTCTGTTTCCATTTCATATTCTGTTCTCTGTACTGAGAGCTCTGGGGCTTTTTGTTTCCCAGGTTCATTACCTGTAAAGCCCTTTAATCAGAGTATCAAATGACTCTCAGTTTACAGATAATATTCTCATTTAGGTTTAAAGACTTAATTTTGAAGCAGAGCACAACAAAATTAAGACAGTTACAATATAATCCATAATCACTCACTCCCAATCTGCAGCTTAGCCAGATATATGCTGTTTTCCTTGAGAAATCACGTTTTCATATTTTGAAAGCATTTTCTCCAAGGATAAGTGAATAAGAAAATGCAAATGAACTCAATGTGCACAAAAAGTAATCTTTTCTAAGCTGTTTTGCAACATAATCAAGCTCCTTTAAGTTTACTTACTTCTTTCTGATTTTCCTCAAATTTGGCAAAGGCAACATAGAGGTGTTCATCCATATGTTCATCCCCAAAGAATTCGACGGCTCTCTCATACACCTTCCGCGCATGGGCAAAGTAACCATGCTTTTCTTCAAAGCGGGCATACTTGATCCAGTTCTTCACATCAGGGTGCACAAGAACAAGTGAGCGGGATTAAAGAAAAACCAGGCAGAACAACGTGGCTTAAAAAACAAAAACCCAAACCCAAACCCAGAACCTCAACACCACACACTATGGGTGGCGACAGGGGTGATAAAACATGTACAAAGGTGGAGACCCACTAACCTGTGACCACCCAAGAGGCCGTGTCTTGTTTGTGTGGCCTCCTCCAATTCTTATTCAGTATTTCAGGAGTGGTACAAACAGGAGTTTGGAGCCACGAAAAAGCTGAAGCCTATGACTAGCCATGTGATCTGGACAAGTCATTAATCTTATCTAAGCCTCAGTTTTATCATCTATAAATAGAGGAAAATAATACCAACCAACCTCATTTGATGATTGCCAACTTTAAATGAGAAAAATGTGTGTTAAGCTCTTAGCAATTTCAGGCCAAAAGAATGTGCTCAACAAATAGCACTTTTTGTAGTATCTGCTCAATAACATTAATATTTGAATTACTGATTAAGAAAAAAACATGTGGGAGGAGTCAAGATAGCTGAATAGGAGTACATGGAGCTCACCCCACCCCACAAATACATCAAGAATACATCTACAAATGGAACAGTTCTCACAGAGCACCTGCTCAACACTTGCAGAGGACCTCAGACACCTGAAAGGGCAAGAAAGATCCCTGCGTAACCAGGTAGGACAAAAGAAAGAAACAAAAAGAAGAGGAAGGGGGATGGGACCTGTGCCCCTTTGGGGGAGCTGAAGGAGTGGGGAGGCTCCCACACCCAGGGAAGCCCCCTCCCTGGTGGGGAGATCAGCTGGGACAGAAGGGGAGCTTCAGGGCCTTGCAGAAGAGCACAGCAACTGGTCTGTGGCAGGCAGGACAGAGTGTGACCTACACAGATGGTCCCTGCTTCAGCCCTGCACACCCCAACCTGAGATGTGTGTCTGCCGGTGCAGAAGGGGCTGGGTGCTGGAACGTGGCGTTGGAGAGCAGATTCGGGGAGAAGACTGCCATTGGCTGCACGGAGACAGCCTGGAGGGACAGGAGTGTGGAGCTCCGGCAACCAGGAACATTTGTGGAGGAAGCTGGGGCTGCCATTGCAGCCTCCTTCTCCACGTACCAGGCCCTGCCTCCATGTGCACTGGGAGGGACTCCCACCTGGGTGGGCTTGAACACCCCAATTCCTGGCCCAGCCCCCTCCAACCTGAACCCAAGGAGGAACAGGCCAAAACACACTTTTTTTTTTTTTTGCGGTATGCTGTCCTCTCACTGTTGTACTCTCTCCCATTGCGGAGCACAGGCTCCGGACACGCAGGCCCAGTGGCCATGGCTCACAGGCCCAGCCGCTCCGCAGCATGTGGGATCCTCCTGGACCAGGGCACGAACCCGTGTCCCCTGCATCGGCCGGCAGACTCTCAACCACTGTGCCACCAGGGAAGCCCCCAAGACACATATTAATCAAAGTGACAAAAATTAAATACAAAGAAAAAATATCAAAGCAACAAGGGAAAAGCAACAAATAACCTTATGGGGATTCTCTTGTATGTTATCAGCTGATTTTTCAGCTGAAACTGCAGGCCAGAACGGTGTGGCACCATATATTTAAAGTGAAGAAAGGGAAAAATGTACAGCCAAGAATACTCTACCCAGCAAGGCTCGCATTCAGATTCAATGGAGAAATCAAAAGATTTACAGACAAGCGAAAGCTAAGAGAATTCAGCACCACCAAACCAGCTTTACAACAAATGCTAAAGGTACTTCTTTAGGTGGAAAAGAAAAGGCCACAACTAGAAACAAGAAATGGGAAAGCTCACTGGTAAAGGCAAACATAAAGTAAAGGCAGGAAATTATCCACACACAAATATGTTATCAAAACCAGCAACCACGGGCTTCCCTGGTGGCGCAGTGCTTGAGAGTCCGCCTGCCGATGCAGGAGACGCGGGTTCGTGCCCCGTTTCGGGAAGATCCCACATGCCGCGGAGCGGCTGGGCCCGTGAGCCATGGCCATTGAGCCTGCGCGTCCGGAGCCTGTGCTCCGCAAATGGGAGAGGCCACAACAGTGAGAGGCCCGCATAACGCAAGAAAAAAAAAAAAAAAACAAAAAACCAGCAACCATGAGAAGAGGAGAATACAAATGCAGGAAATGGGAAATGCACTTGAAATTAAGGGACGAGCAACTTAAAACAACCTTGTATATATATACATAGACTGCTATATCAGAACCTCATGGAACCTGCAAACCAAAAAATTACGATACATACACACACACACACACACACACACACACACAAGCAATCCAAACACAACACTGAAGACAGTCATCAAATCACAAGACAAGAGAACAAAAGAGGAAGGGAAGAAAAAAGACCTACAAAAACAAATCCAAAACAATTAAGGAAATGGGAATAAGGACATACATATTGATAACTACCTTAAATGTAAATGGAATAAATGCTCCAATCAAAGGACAGAGACTGGCTAAATGGTTACAAAAACAAGACCCATATATATGCTGTCTACAAGAGACTCACTTCAGATCTAGGGACACATACAGACTGAAAGTGAGGGGATGGAAAAAGGTATTCCATGCAAATGGAAATCAAAGAAAGCTGGAGTAGCAATACTCATATCAGACAAAACAGACTTTAAAATAAAGACTGTTACAAGAGACAAGGAAGGACACTACATAATGATCAAGGGATCAATTCAAGAAGATGTAACAATTGTAAATATAGATGCACCCAACATAGGAGCACCTCAATACATAAGGCAAATGCTAACAGCCATAAAAGGGGAAATCGACAGTAACAGTAATAGTAGGGGACTTCAACACCCCACTTTCACCAATGGACAGATCATCCAGACAGAAAATCAATCAGGAGACACAGGCCTTAAATGACACATTAGACCAGATAGACCTAATTGATATTTACAGAACATTCCATTCGAAAGCAGCAGAATACACTTTCTTCAAGTGCATATGGAACATTCTCCAGGATAGATCACATATTGGGCCACAAATCAAGTCTTGGTAAATTTAAGAAAACTGAGATCATATCAAGCATCTTTTCCGACCACAACGCTGTGAGATTAGAAATCAATTATAGGAAAAAATCTAAAAAATCCAAACACTTGGAAGATGAACAATATGTTACTAAACATCCAAGGGATCACTGAAGAAATCAAAGAGGAAATCATAAAATACCTAGAGACAAATGACAACAAAAACACAACAGTCTAAAACCTACTGGATGCAGCAAAAGCAGTTCTAAGAGGGAAGTTTACAGCAATACAATCTTATGTCAGAAAACAAGAAAAATCTCAAGTAAACAACCTAACCTTACACCTAAAGCAACAAGAGAAAGAAGAACAACAAAAACCCCAAAGTTAGTAGAAGGAAAGTAATCATCAAGTTCAGAGCAGAAATAAATGAAATAGAAAAAAAACAATAGGAAAAAAAATCAATGAAAAGCTGGTTCTTTGAAAAGATAAACAAAACTGATAAACCTTTAGCCAGACTCATCAAGAAAAAAAAGGGAGATGCCTCAAATCAATAAAATTAGAAATGAAAAAGGAGAAGGTACAAGTAAGTGACACCACAGAAAAACCAAGGATCATAAGAGACTACTAAAGCAACCATACGCCAATAAAATGGACAACCTAGAAGAAATGGACAAATTCTTAGCAAATTCTTAGAAAGATACAACCTTCCAAGACTGAACCAGGAAGAAATAGAAAACATGAACCGACCAATCTCAAGCACTGAAATTGAAACTGTGATTAAAAACTTCCAACAGGGGCTTCCCTGGTGGCGCAGTGGTTGAGACTCCGCCTGCCGATGCAGGGGACGCGGGTTCGTGCCCCGGTCTGGGAAGATCCCACATGCCGTGGAGCGGCTGGGCCCGTGAGCCACGGCCGCTGAGCCTGCGCGTCCGGAGCCTGTGCTCCGCAACAGGAGAGGCCACAACAGTGAGAGGCCCGCGTACCGCAAAAAAAAAAAAAAAAAAAAAATTCCAACAAACAAAAGTCCAGGACTAGATGGCTTCACAGGTGAATTCTATTGAACACTTAGAGAACAGTTAACACTGATTCTTCTGAAACTTTTCCAAAAAATTGCAGAGGAAGGAATACTCCCAAGTTCATTCTACAAGGCCACCATCATCCCAATACCAAAACCAGTAAAAGATACACAAAAGAAGAAAATTACAGGTCAATATCACTAATGAACATAGATGCAAAAATCCTCAACAAAATACTAGCAAACCTAATCAAACAATACATTAAAAGGATCATACACCATGATCAAGTGGGATTTATCCAAGGGATGCAAGGATTCTTCAATATCTGCAAATCAATCAGTCTGATACACCATGTTAACTGAAGAATAAAAACCATATATGATCATCTCAATAGATGCAGAAAAAGCTTCTGACAAAATTCAACACCCGGGGGGTGCTGGGAAGATGGCGGAAGAGTAAGAAGCGGAGATCATCTTCCTCCCCACAGTTACACCAGAAATACATCTACACGTGGAACGACTCCTACAGAACACCTACTGAACGCTGGCAGAAGACCTCAGACCTCCCAAAACGCAAGAAACGCCCCCCCCCCCAACGTACCTGGGTAGGGCAAGAGAAAAAAGAATAAACAGAGACAAAAGAATAGGGACGGCACCTGCACCACTGGGAGGGAGCTGTGAAGGAGGAAAGGTCTCCACACACTAGAAGCCCCTTCGCGGGCGGACACTGCGGGTGGCGGAGCGGGGAGCTTCGGGGCCGCGGAGCAGAGCGCAGCAACGGGGGCGCGGAGGGCAGAGCGGAGACATTCCCGCACAGAGGATCGGCGCCGACCGGCACTCACCAGCCCGAGAGGATTGTGTGCTCACCGGCCGGGGCGGCCGGGGCCGGTGCGGGCGGAGCTGAGGCTCGGGCTTCGGTCGGAGCGCACGGAGAGGACTGGGGTTGGCGGCGTGAACACAGCCTGCAGCGGGTTAGTGCGCCACGGCTGGCCGGGAGGGAGTCCGGGGAAAAGTCTGCACCTGCCGAAGAGGCAAGAGACTTTTTCTTCCCTCTGTTTCCTGGTGCGCGAGGAGAGGGGATTGAGAGCGCTGCTTAAAGGAGCTCCAGAGACGGGCGCGAGCCGCGGCTAAAAGCACGGACCCCAGAGACGGGCGGGAGACGCTAAGGCTGCTGCTGCCGCCACCAAGGGGCCTGTGTGCGAGCACAGGTCACTATCCACACCCCTCTTCCGAGGAGCCTGTGCAGCCCGCCACTGGCATGTTCCCAGGGTCCAGGGACAACTTCCCAGGGACAACTTCCCAGGGAGAACGCACAACGGACCTCAGGCTGGTGCAACGTCACGCTGGCCTCTGCCACCGCAGGCCCGCCCCGCACTCCGTGCCCCTCCCTCCCCCTGGCCTGAGTGCGCCAGAGCCCCCGAGTCAGCGGCTCCTTTAACCTCGTCCTGAGCAAAAAACAGACGCCCTCCAGCGACCTACACGCAGAGGCAGGGCCAAATCCAAAGCTGAGCGCCTCTGAGCTGTGAGAACAAAGAAGAGAAAGGGAAAACTCTCACAGCAGCCTCAGAAGCAGCGGATTAAAGCTCCACAATCAACTTGATGTACCCTGCATCTGTGGAATACATGAATAGACAGCGAATCATCCCAAATTGAGGAGGTGGACTTCGAGAGCAAGATCTATGATTTCTTTCCCCTTTTCCTCTTTTTGTGAATATGTATGTGTATGCTTCTGTGTGAGATCTTGTCTGTATAGCTTTGCTTCCACCACTGGTCCTAGGGTTCTATCCATCCATTGTTTTTCTTTTTTAATTTCTTTCTCAATAATTAATTTTAATAACTCTATTATACTTTACCTTCTTTCTTTCTTTCCTTCCTTCCTTCCTTCCCTCCTTTAGACAACGAATCATCCCAAATTGAGGAGGTGGACTTTGAGAGCAAGATTTATGATTTTTTCCTCTTTACCTCTTTTTGTGAGGGTGTATGTGTATGCTTCTGTTTAAGACTATCTGTATAGCTTTGCTTCCACCATTTGTCCTAAGGTTCTATCCATCCCTTTTTTTTCTAAATATTTTTTAATTCAATAACTTTATTATACTTTATTTTATTTTACTGTATCCTCTTTCTTATTTCCTTCCTTCCCTCCTTCCTTCCTTCCTCCCTCCCTCCTTTCTTTCCTTCTTGCCTTCTTTCCTTCTTTTCTTTCTTCCTTCCTTCCCTCCTTTTTTTCTTTCTTTCTTCCTACTTCTACTAATTCTCTCTACTTTCTCTCCCTTTTATTCTGAGCCGTGTGGATGAAAGGTTCTTGCTGCTCCAGCCAGGAGTCAGGACTCTGTCTCTGAAGTGGGAGAGCCAACTTCAGGACACTGGTCAACAAGAGACCTCCCAGCTCCACATAATATCAAACGGCGAAAATTTCCCAGAGACCTCCATCTTAAAACCAGCACCCAGCTTCACTCAACAACCAGCAAGCTACAGTGCTGGACAACCTATGCCAAACAACTAGCAAAACAGGAACAAAACCCCACCCATTAACAGAGAGGCTGCCTAAAATCATAATAAGTCCACAGACACCCCAAAACACACCACCAGACGTGGACCTGCCCACTAGAGAGACAAGATCTAGCCTCATCCACCACAACACAGGCACTAGTCCCCTCCACCAGGAAACCTACACAACCCACTGAACCAACCTTAGCCACTGGAGACAGACATCAAAAACAACGGGAAATACGAACCTGCAGCCTGCAAAAAGGAGACCCCAAACACAGTAAGATAAGCAAAATGACAGAAAAACACACAGAAGATGAAGGAGCAAGGCAAAAACCCACCAGACCTAACAAATGAAGAGGAAGTAGGCAGTCTACCTGAAAAAGAATTCAGAGTAATGATAGTAAAGATGATCCAAAATCTTGGAAATAGAATAGACAAAATGCAAGAAACAGTTAACAAGGATCTAGGAGAAATAAAGATGAAACAAGCAACGACGAACAACACAATAAATGAAATTAAAAGTACTCTAGATGGGATCAATAGCAGAATAACTGAGGCAGAAGAACGGATAAGTGACCTGGAAGATAAAATAGTGGAAATAACTACTGCAGAGCAGAATAAAGAAAAAAGAATGAATACAACTAAGGACAGTCTCAGAGACCTCTGGGACAACATTAAACGCACCAACATTCGAATTATAGGGGTTCCAGAAGAAGAAGAGAAAAAGAAAGGGACTGAGAAAATATTTGAAGAGATTATAGTTGAAAACTTCCCTAATATGGGAAAGGAAATCGTTAATCAAGTCCAGGAAGCACAGAGAGTCCCATACAGGATAAATTCAAGGAGAAATACGCCAAGACACATATTAATCAAACTGTCAAAAACTAAATACAAAGAAAGCATATTAAAAGCAGCAAGGGAAAAACAACAAATAACACACAAGGGAATCCCCATAAGGTTAACAGCTGATCTCTCAGCAGAAACTCTACAAGCCAGAAGGGAGTGGCAGGACATACTGAAAGTGATGAAGGAGAAAAACCTGCAACCAAGATTACTCTACCCAGCAAGGATCTCATTCAGATTTGATGGAGAAATTAAAACCTTTACAGACAAGCAAAAGCTGAGAGAGTTCAGCACCACCAAACCAGCTTTACAACAAATGCTAAAGGAACTTCTCTAGACAAAAACACAAGAGAAGGAAAAGTCCTATAATAACGAACCCAAAACAATTTAGAAAATGGGAATAGGAACATACATATCGATAATTACCTTAAATGTAAATGGACTAAATGCTCCCACCAAAAGACACAGATTGGCTGAATGGATACAAAAACAAGACCCATATATATGCTGTCTACAAGAGACCCACTTCAGACCTAGAGACACATACAGACTGAAAGTAAGGGGATGGAAAAAGATATTCCATGCAAATGGAAACCAAAAGAAAGCTGGAGTAGCAATTCTCATATCAGACAAAATAGACTTTAAAATAAGGACTATCAGAAGAGACAAAGAAGGACACTACATAATGATTAAGGGATCGATCCAAGAAGAAGATATAACAATTGTAAATATTTATGCACCCAACATAGGAGCACCTCAATACATAAGGCAAAAACTAGCAGCCATAAAAGGGGAAATCGACAGTAACACATTCATAGTAGGGGACTTCAACACCCCACTTTCACCAATGGACAGATCATCCAAAATGAAAATAAATAAGGAAACACAAGCTTTAAATGATACATTAAACAAGATGGACTTAATTGATATTTATAGGACACTCCATCCAAAAACAACAGAATACACATTTTTCTCAAGTGCTCATGGAACATTCTCCAGGATAGATCATATCTTGGGTCACAAATCAAGCCTTGGTAAATTTAAGAAAATTGAAATTGTATCAAGTATCTTTTCCGACCACAACGCCATGAGACTAGATATCAATTATAGGAAAAGATCTGTAAAAAATACAAACACATGGAGGCTAAACAATACACTACTTAATAACGAAGTGATCACTGAAGAAATCAAAGAGGAAATTAAAAAATACCTAGAAACAAATGACAATGGAGATACAACGACCCAAAACCTATGGGATGCAGCAAAAGCAGTTCTAAGAGGGAAGTTTATAGCAATACAAGCCCACCTTAAGAAGCAGGAAACATCTCGAATAAACAACCTAACCTTGCACCTCAAGCAATTAGAGAAAGAAGAACAAAAAAACCCCAGAGTTAGCAGAAGGAAAGAAATCATAAAAATCAGATCAGAAATAAATGAAAAAGAAATGAAGGAAACAATAGCAAAGATCAATAAAACTAAAAGCTGGTTCTTTGAGAAGATAAACAAAATTGATAAACCATTAGCCAGACTCATCAAGAAAAAAAGGGAGAAGACTCAAATCAATAGAATTAGAAATGAAAAAGGAGAAGTAACAACTGACACTGCAGAAATAAAAAAAATCATGAGGGATTACTACAAGCAACTCTATGCCAATAAAATGGACAATCTGGAAGAAATGGACAAATTCTTAGAAATGCACAAACTGCCAAGACTGAATCAGGAAGAAATAGAAAATATGAACAGACCAATCACAAGCACTGAAATTGAAACTGTGATTAAAAATCTTCCAACAAACAAAAGCCCAGGACCAGATGGCTTCACAGGCGAATTCTATCAAACATTTAGAGAAGAGCTAACACCTATCCTTCTCAAACTCTTCCAAAATATAGCAGAGGGAGGAACACTCCCAAACTCATTCTACGAGGCCACCATCACCTTGATACCAAAACCAGACAAGGATGTCACAAAGAAAGAAAACTACAGGCCAATATCACTGATGAACATAGATGCAAAAATCCTCAACAAAATACTAGCAAACAGAATCCAACAGCACATTAAAAGGATCATACACCATGATCAAGTGGGGTTTATTCCAGGAATGCAAGGATTCTTCAATATACGCAAATCTATCAATGTGATTAACCATATTAACAAATTGAAGGAGAAAAACCATATGATCATCTCAATAGATGCAGAGAAAGCTTTTGACAAAATTCAACACCCATTTATGATAAAAACCCTGCAGAAAGTAGGTGTAGAGGGAACTTTCCTCAATATAATAAAGGCCGTATATGACAAGCCCACAGCCAACATCATCCTCAATGGCGAAAAACTGAAAGCATTTCCACTAAGGTCAGGAACAAGACAAGGTTGCCCACTCTCACCACTCTTATTCAACATAGTTTTGGAAGTTTTAGCCACAGCAATCAGAGAAGAAAAGGAAATAAAAGGAATCCAAATCGGAAAAGAAGAAGTAAAGCTGTCACTGTTTGCAGATGACATGATACTATACATAGAGAATCCTAAAGATGCTACCAGAAAACTACTAGAGCTAATCAATGAATTTGGTAAAGTAGCAGGATACAAAATTAATGCACAGAAATATCTGGCACTCCTATATATTAGTGATGAAAAATCTGAAAGTGAAATCAAGAAAACACTCCCATTTACCACTGCAACAAAAAGAATAAAATATCTAGGAATAAACCTACCTAAGGAGACAAAAGACCTGTATGCAGAAAATTATAAGACATTGATGAAAGAAATTAAAGATGATACAAATAGATGGAGAGATATACCATGTTCTTGGATTGGAAGAATCAATATTGTGAAAATGACCCTACTACCCAAAGCAATCTATAGATTCAATGCAATCCCTATCAAACTACCACTGGCATTTTTCACAGAACTAGAACAAAAAATTTCACAATTTGTATGGAAACACAAAAGACCCCGAATAGCCAAAGAAATCTTGAGGACGAAAAATGGAGCTGGAGGAATCAGGCTCCCTGACTTCAGACTATACTACAAAGCTACAGTAATCAAGTCAGTATGGTACTGGCACAAAAACAGAAAGGTAGATCAATGGAACAGGATACAAAGCCCAGAGATAAACACATGCACATATGGACACCTTATCTTTGATAAAGGTGGCAGGAATATGCAGTGGAGAAAGGACAGCCTCTTCAATAAGTGGTGCTGGGAAAACTGGACAGGTACATGTAAAAGTATGAGATTAGATCACTCCCTAACACCATACACAAAAATAAGCTCAAAATGGATTAAAGACCTAAATGTAAGGCCAGAAACTATCAAACTCTTAGAGGAAAACATAGGCAGAACACTCTATGACATAAATCACAGCAAGATCCTTCTTGACCCATCTCCTAGAGTAATGGAGATAAAAACAAAAATAAACAAATGGGACCTAATGAAACTTCAAAGCTTTTGCACAGCAAAGGAAACCATAAACAAGACCAAAAGACAGCCCTCAGAATGGGAGAAAATATTTGCAAATGAATCAACTGACAAAGGATTAATCTCTAAAATTTACAGGCAGCTCATGCAGCTCAATAACAAAAAAATAAACAACCCAATCCAAAAATGGGCAGAAGACCTAAATAGACATTTCTCCAAAGAAGATATACAGACTGCCAACAAACACATGAAAGAATGCTCAACATCATTAATCATTAGAGAAATGCAAATCAAAACTACAATGAGATATCATCTCACACCAGTCAGAATGGCCATCATCAAAAAATCTAGAAACAATAAATGCTGGAGAGGGTGTGGAGAAAAGGGAACACTCTTGCACTGCTGGTGGGAATGTGAATTGGTTCAGCCACTATGGAGAACAGTATGGAGGTTCCTTAAAAAACTACAAATAGAACTACCATATGACCCAGCAATCCCACTACTAGGTATATACCCCGAGAAAACCAAATTTCAAAAAGAGTCATGTACCAAAATGTTCATGTCAGCTCTATTTACAACAGTCCGGAGATGGAAACAACCTAAGTGCCCATCGTCGGATGAATGGATAAAGAAGATGTGGCACATATATACAATGGAATATTACTCAGCCATAAAAAGAAACGAAATTGAGCTATTTGTAATGAGGTGGATAGATCTAGAGTCTGTCATACAGAGTGAAGTAAGTCAGAAAGAGAAGGACAAATACCGTATGCTAACACATATATATGGAATTTAAGAAAAAAAAATGTCATGAAGAACCTAGGGGTAAGACAGGAATAAAGACACAGACCTACTAGAGAATGGACTTGAGGATATGGGGAGGGGGAAGGGTAAGCTGTGACAAAGTGAGAGAGTGGCATGGACATATATACACTACCAAACGTAAAATAGATAGCTAGTGGGAAGCAGCCGCATAGCACAGGGAGATCAGCTCGGTGCTTTGTGACCGCCTGGAGGGGTGGGATAGGGAGGGTGGGAGGGAGGGAGACGCAAGAGGGAAGAGATGTGGGAACGTGTGTATGTGTATAACTGATTCACTTTGTTATGAAGCGGAAACTAACACACCATTGTAAAGCAATTATACCCCAATAAAGATGTTAAAAAAAAAAATTCAACGCCCATTTATGATAAAAAACTCTCCAGAAAGTGGGCAGAGGGGACATACCTCAACATAATAAAGGCCATATATGACAAACCCACAGCTAACATCATACTCAATGGTGAAAAACTGAAAGCATTTCCTCTAAGATCAGGAACAAGGCAAGGATGTCCACTGTCACCACTTTTATTCAACATAGTTTCGGAAGTCTTAGGCATGGCAATCAGGGAAGAAAAATAAAAGGAATCCAAATTGGAGAGAAAGTAAAACTGTCACTGTCTGCAGATGACATGATACTATACTTAGAAAATCCCAAAGATACTACCAGAAAACTACTAGAGCTCAATCTGGTAAAGCTGAAGGATACAAAATACACAGAAATCTCTTGCATTCTTATACACTAACAACGAATGATCAGAAAGAGAAATTAAGGAAACAATCCCATTTACCATCACATCAAAAAGAATAAAATACCTGGGAGTAAACCTATTATGTAAGAAGGCAAAACACTTGTACTTAGAAAACTATAAAATATTAATGAAAGAAATCAAAGATGACAGAAACAGATGGAAAGGTATAACATGTTCTTGGATTGGAAGAATCAGCATTGTCAAAATTACTATACTACCCAAGGCAACCTAGAGATTCAATGCAATCCCTATCAATGGCATTTTTCACAGAACTAAAAAAAAAAGTTTCAATCTGTATGGAAACACAAAAGACCCCAAACAGCCAAGGCAATCTTGAGGGAAAAAAACCAGAGTTGGAGGAATTAGGCTCCCTGGCTTCAGACTATACTACAAAGCTACAGTTATCAAAACAGTATGGTATTGGCACAAAAACAGAAATATAGATCAAGAGCACAGGATAGAAAGCTCAGCGATAAACCCACACACCTATGGTCAACTAATCTATGACAAAAGAGGCCAGAATATAAAATGGAGCAAAGATAACCTCTTTAATAAGGGGTGCTGGGAAAACTGGACAGTTACATGTAAAAGAATGAAATCAGAACACTCCCTAACACCATACACAAAAATAAGCTCAAAATACATTAAAGAACTAAATGTAAAGCCAGATACTCTTAGAGGAAAACAGGCAGAACACTCTGACATAAATCGCAACAATATCTTTTTGGTTCCACCTCCTACAGTAATGAAAATAAAAACAAAAATAAATGGGACCTAATTAAACTTGAAAGCCCCTGCACATCAAAGGAAACCATAAACAAAACGAAAAGACAACCCACAGAATGGGAGAAAATATTTGCAAACGAAGCAACCAACAAGTGATTAATCTCCAAAATACACAAATAGCTCATGCAGCTCTATATCAAAAAAAACAAACAACCCAATCAAAAAATGGTCAGAAGATCTAAACAGACATTTCTCCAAAGAGGATTGATAGATGGTCAAAATGCACTTGAAAAGACACTCAACATCACTAATTATTAGAGAAATGCACATCAAAACTTCAATGAGGTATCACCTCACACCAGTCAGAATGGCCATCATCAAAAAGTCTACAAACAATAAATGCTGGAGAGGGTGTGGAGAAAAGGGAACTCTCTTGCACTGTTGGTGGGAATGTAAATTGATACAGCCACTATGGAGAACAGTAAGGAGGTTCCTTAAAAAACTAAAAATAGAACTACCATATGACCCAGCAATCCCACTACTGGGCATATACCCTGAGAAAACCATAATTCAGAAAGAGACATGTACCACAATGTTCACTGCAGCACTATTTACAATAGCCAGGACATGGAAGCAACCTAAGTGTCCATCGACAGATGAATGGATAAGGAAGACGTGGCACATATACACAATGGAATATTACTCAGCCATAAAAAGAAACAAAAGTGAGTTATTTGTAGTGAGATGGATGGACCTAGAGACAGTCATACAGAGTGAAGTCAGTCAGAAAGAGAAAAACAAATACCATATGCTAACACATATATATGGAATTTAAAAAAAAAAGGTTCTGAAGAACCTAGGGGTAGGACAGGAATAAAGACGCAGACATAGAGAATGGCATAGAGAATGGACTTGAGGACACGGTGAGGGGGGAAAGGTAAGCTGGGATGAAGTGAGAGAGTGGCATGGACATATATACACTACCAAATGTAAAACAGGTAGCTAGTGGGAAGCAGCCGCATAGCACAGGGAGATCAGCTCGGTGCTTTGTGACCACCTAGAGGGGTGGGATAGGGAGGGTGGGAGGGAGTTGCAAGAGGGAGGGGATATGGGAATATATGTATACATATAGCTGATTCACTTTGTGATACAGCAGAAACTAACACACCATTGTAAAGCAATTATACTCCAATAAAGATGTTTGAAAAAAAACACAAACTACATATAGAACTACCATACGATCCAGCAATCTGGGCATACATCTGGAGAAAACTGTAATTTGAAAAGATACATGCACCCCATGTTCATTGCAGCAGCATTTACGATAGCAAAGACATGGAAACAACCTAAATGTCCATCTAAAGGAATGGATAAATGAGATATCGTATATATATATACAATGGAATACTACTCAACCATAAAAGAGAACGAAATAATGCCATTTGCAGTAACATGGATAAATCTAGAAATTATCATACTAAGTGAAGTAAATCAGGCAGAGAAAGACAAATATATATCACTTATATGTGGAATTTAATTTTAAAAATGATACAAATGAACTTTTTTGCAGAAAGAAACAGATTCATCGATCTTGAAATCAAACTTATGGTTACCAAAGGGGAAACGTCAGGGGAAGTGATGGATTGGGAGATTGGGATTAACATATACACACTACTATATATAAGATAGATAACTAACAGGGACCTACTGTATAGCACAGGGAACTCTACTCAATGTTCTGTGGTAACCTATATGGGAAAAGAATCTGAAAAAGAATGGATACATATATATGTATAACTGACACACTGTAAATCAACTATACTCCAATAAAAATTTAAGGAAAAAAAAAATAAGGAAGTTCCCTAGCAATCCAGTGGTTAGGACTTGGCGCTTTCACTGCCATGGTCCAGGTTCAATCCCTGGTCGGACAACTAAGATTCTGCAAGGTTTGTGGCGCAGACAATAAAAAATCTTAAAAAAAAAGAAAGGAAGAAAGAGAAAAACATGTCACAAAAGGAAAACTTCTAACCAGAGCCAAAAGAGAAAGTTCTGAATTACCATTTACTTCTTCACAGGACGTATGTATTTTTAATCTACCTTCCGTGAAGAAATCATTAATTTCTAAAGTAGTAATACATTCAAATAGGGCAACGATGTAGAGTGCAGGCTCTAAAGTGGCTACTGGGTTCAAACACCATCTCCATCACTACCCGAGAGACCCTCTCCTGCCTGTTTCCTCATCTGTAGAATGAAGCAATTTCCTGAGTCACAGGGCTGTGGTGGGGATTAAAGGACAATATCTGTAAAATGCTTAGAATAATGCATGGCACAAAGCAGTCACTATAAATGCTGTTGTTAAACTAGTAATACCAAAATGAGTAGTCATAATTAAGATGTTAAAATTGCATAATAAAGTTGAGTCTTGGATCTCGCAGTAGTTATGTTCTATGAAGTCATTCTGCCTAGCAAATACCAAATCACTGCTCCTAGGGGAAATACACACACACACACATCTCACACAGACTGTGATTTTAAATCCTAAAAACAACTAATGTTGGTAGATTCTATTTTCTTTATTTTATGAAATAGAAAACAAGTCTCAAAAGGGTTAAGTGACTTGCCTGAGGCCGCCCACTAACTGGTGCCAGAGAAAGGATTCAGCCCCATCCAGCTGGCCCCAGAGCTGAAGTGTCTCTCTCTCCCCTGTACCACCCCTCCCATCCCTCGCCCCCGTCATCCTTGCAGGACAGCAGAGACAGAAGGCAGATGATTGTCTTGTTTGTCCTCAACTGGGACCATGTGTCTTGGGTGATTCAAATTTTTCATCACTCTGGACTTTTCTGCAAATGACTGCCAAAGTACCACAAATACTGATTTTGGGTTTACAAATAAACTTTAGCAAGTAGGAGAATTCACAAGTACAAGAACAGTGAAAAAGTAGAATCAACTATTTCAAGTTCCTGAGAGTGCTTTCCCGTGTTACCATCTCCTCTTCAGTCAGCCCCCAGTGGGAACTTTTTATCTTCCTTTTAAAGATGAGGACACCCAAGGCTCCAAGGAGTTACCCGACGCGTTGAGGTCACACGGCTAGTAAACGGTAACCCTCTAGATCGACTCCAGAACCGGTGCTAATGACCAACATACACCCCAGAACAAACCAGGACCCAATGCAGTGGCCAGGGCCTTAGGATGTCACCTTCCACAAGGAACCACAGTGTTAATGCCAAAGTATAAACAGACCAAAGTCTCACTGGAAAAGATTCAATTATCCAGACCACAAACTTTTTTTCTGACCAACCTGTGTCCCTAGAAAATATAAACGAAGTCTATGCAGCAGATGTTGACTTCTAGGCCAACATCAATGACCACATGTCCCAACCAAACCACAGCCCCACGGGAGTGCAGCGCCTGGGAAAAGGGCACCACACAGACCTGTCCAAAGGATATAGCGTTCATAAATGGTGCGGGCCCGATCCACCTCTTTGTATCTCAGCTCGAAGTTGATGTAGGAGTGCCAGGCCTGCTCCTCTGGCTGCCACTCCATCCAGCGCTCGAACACCTGCCGGGCACCCGCCATGTTCCCCAGCATCTCCTCCATGTACGTATACTTGTACCTTTAACAAAATAATCCCAAATTACCTGTCATGCTCAAAATGACTTAGGGAAAAAAACAGTCTCTGGCAATTTCCAGCTCTAACTTTATTAAACATGAAGAAGATTTAGGGCTTTATCTTCCCTGAAGGTTATAAGTCAAACATGTTTTCTTATTAAAATGTAAGTCTGAAAAGGATCAACCATTGGAAAAAAGGATTTTTCTCCTCAAAAGTTGCTTAGTTTGAAAAGATGATTTTTATGCATAAAAGATTACAACCAAAATTTGTTTTGATTACACAGCTATTATACATTGAGATTATAACTTAGCAGACTAAAGGACATTAAAAAGTACGGACAGTATGTTTAAAGAAAAAAATAAGATGTAAGATTAAATATATATACGATTACAACTATAAATAAAATAAATACACAAAAATGTGGATATTTGTAGTCTACAAAAAGCCATTTCATTAGATCAGAAACTTACCAGAACTGATTGACACGAGGCAGAGTCGTTATGGCCCGGTCCCAGATATTTCGGGCATGGTTGACCTGGCGATTCTTCATTTCCATTTCTGCATATTTCAGCCAGAGTGTAATATTTCGATAGTCCACATCCAAAGCACGTTCATATATGGATCGAGCCCTAGAGAAGCAAGATTTGGAGGGTATCAGAAACAGTACATGCAACACACATGGCAAGCATTTGAAACCATCTGCAGTGCTCTGCTATGTTGTCAGGTGTTTACCATGAGCCAGGTTCTGGGCATAAAAAGGTGAAAAGATCTGATGTTCTCAGGAACCTTAACAAGACTCAGAGAAAGACTGACATGCGTGTAATTGCAACGCAATGTGACAAATGTTATAATCAAGGTCTGCACAAGGAAGCAGAGGGGAAAGAAATGAAAATGTCTGGTGGAAAAGACCAGGCAGTAGGTAAGAACTTGGGAAAAGTTCCAGAGGCCAAGGTGGGTAGGGAGGATGCTCAGTGCAGGCAGAGAGAACAGCCAGGTGTCAGGTTGAGGAGGCAAGATTTGTCCAGGGAGCGACAGGTGCTCGGGCCCAGCCAGAGCAGGGGGCGTGCTGGGAGAACGCAGAAAGGGGGACAACAGGAAGGCTCAGGCTGTGATGTCATCTTTTTGGCCACTGGTTTTCAGTGGAACAATTTTTATTTAAAAAAAAAAAAATCCCAATATGGAGACAGCAGATGGAACTGCACTTCTCTGGCTATAAAGTGTGTGCCCATGGCGAGACCCACCTTGGAGAGCCTCCACTGCTCCCCCCAGGACTGTTCCACCACAGTGGCCCTCATGCCCCTCAAAGGAACCCTAGGGTCCCATGGAACAGACTTTGAAAATTATTACCAGAGACACACGCTTTTACTCGTGCTTTAACTTTTTCTGTGTTTTAGTATCTGGTAATTTATGACTTTTTATTTACACAATTACATGCTCAGTGATTTTTACCTTTGAATCTCCTTTAGACTCTCTTCCCATTGTGCATATTTTATCCAGTTACTAATCACAGTCCTGTTTTTTCTTATGTTATCTTCAAAAGTCTGGCAAAAGGCAAAAAGGGTCAAATTAAAGGGAAAATAACTGAAAATGACATCGTCTTTTGTCTACTGATCTTTGTACCAAGAAGTTTATTCATTTTGCTCTTATTTAAGAGAAATTACATCCTGGAAGCCTCAAGAAATAAGAAACCTACTAAGGAAGGTTATGGTCACAAGTGTTTCCTTAAAGTCTTACATGCAAACATAGAGAAAAACTTTAGATAAAAAGAATTATTAGTAGAATTGTTGATATTTTCTCTTATTGCTCATGACAACTAACTGGTACTTTAATATACTCTACACTTTTCCTAATAAGAAAACGTTTTTACCTATTTAAGTCCTCTCAATGTCTCAGAATTTCATACACAGCTCATTGAGGATAACTAATAAATAGATACAGTAAGATTAGCAGTTTAAAATGATCCCACATCCTAGGGTGAGAAGGTCGGATCAGATCCCCAGGTCTTCTCGCGGCTCTATCGCAGGTCTTACCTCGTAACACGCAAGGCGGTACAGACAGAAGAACATAATGCAATCTCGCTAATTCCACCCCTACTCCAGCTGTCTGTTGTTCTGCCTGTTAAACTTCCACTCATCTTTGTTTCAACACCAAACATTCTGTCTCTGATGGATTTAATTTAATTTCTTTAAGACAGACAACTCATGGCATATTTCATAGAGCTCAGCACAATGCAATCACCTGGTAACCAGAGGTTATACTATTCATGCGGCTAGAAACACTCACCTCTTCTTAGCTTCTAGTCTCTCTAACCAGTGAGGAACTTTTCAAACTCTGACCTATTAATTCCTAACAACATCAACAGACTGAAAGGTATCACGTGGACCCACCTTCCTCTTCCTTAGTTTGTAATCATTTAACTCTTCTTCATCTGTGATCTTCTGTTGAGGGGGAGGTGGAAGAAGCTCAAGTTCTCTTTCCTTGGCTTCTCTTAGCAGTTGCTCTGCAGTTATCTGCACCTCAGCTGGGGCTTTGTTTTTTACCTTTTAAGACAGGAGACATTTCTATTTTTAGCAAGTGCTCTTTGCAACAAGGTTTAAGAAACAAATGAACATATTTTTGGATGTGAACTTTATAAACATTACTACAAATGCCCTCTTTGCATGACATGCTCCCATTTCTCTATGAAACAAAGTAAAAAAAATATTTTCTATCTTATGCAGGGTATCTATTACAAAGCCATAGGTAAAAGCCTCAAGAGACAAGATAGCAAAAGCAGCAAGTTTTCCCTTTTAGAATAGTGTAATAATAAACTTCGAGGCTGCCTTGGTAAAATTCTCACAAAAGGTTTTGTTTTATCAAGATGTGTGCCATTTCTTATCTAGCATTTCAACCTTTTTTTACAGAAGTCTTCAACTTCTGCCCCAGGTGGATAACTGCATTTGACTTTTCATGGCATTTCAAAGACATGTTCAGTAAGTTCCCATCATTAGACTGTAAGCTTCTTGAGGTCTCAGAGCTGTGCTGTCCAACACAGCAGCCATGAATCACATTTGGTGAGTCCAAACTGGTCTGCAAGTGTAAAACACACACGGGATTCTGAAGACTTAATATGAAAAAGAGAATAAACTACCTAGTTAAACTTTTTATATTCCTTACATGTTGGAATGACACTATCTTGGCTACACCGGCTAAATATAATATACAAATTAAAATTCACGTCACCTGTTTTAACATAGCTATGAGAAAACTTACAATTACCTATGTGGTTCATGTTATATTTCTATGGGACCCATGGAGCCCAATAGAAGTTTATGGAACTGAATTATAAGAAGTATTAAGTATTTAATGCCATGTGTGGAATGATGATGATGATAATGACGATGGCTCATACCTAATGAACATTAACTGCCAGAAGCTGTGCTATGTGCTTTCTACGCATTATCTCAGGGGGTCATCTACATGGGTATGTAAAGGACAGGCTCCAGAAACAGACTGGAGGGAGAGTATCTGTAAATGCTTTGGAACAAAGTCTGTCACATATATTAAGCACTCGCTAAGTATTAGCCGCCGACGGAAATATCAACGCGTATCAGATATTTTGTTTAATTGCTTAAATTATGCCAACACACAGCTCTTCTCATCTACTCTCATTCCCTCCACTCTCAGCTGGCTAACTCCTATTCCGCCTTCAAGGGTCAGCTTAACCGTCTCTTCCTCAGCAAAGTTTACACTGGAAACCCCTCACACAAGCCCAGATGCCACGGCATATTCCACTCGGCCTCAGTAGCCTTTGCAAGTTTGCAATTTTACACTTAAGGTATCTTACTGGAGGGCTGCTCGTCGCCAGCCCTCGTTGGAGCCCCCCAGCGCCTAGCGCTTACCCGGCTCAGCCGGTCCGTATTGAAGGACACCACTCCTTCCCTCGCAAAACACCTCCCCACACTACAGCCCCGCGGACACTGGTGTGCCTCCCTGCCCCCCGCCCCCCACCGGCTGGCCCTTCCCTCCCGCTCCCCCGCGGTCCCGCACGGGGTGGGCCGGCTCCCGGGACCACACGCCTCCCGTCCCGGGCACCCACCCAGGCGGCGCCAAACCCTCCCCTAGGCCTCCTTCCACGAGGCCCCGCGCCGCCGCCTACCTTGGCCACTTTGGGGATCCTCTGCTTCCCGGCCGCGGTGGAGGCCGCCATGGTTGCGGCGGCAGACTCAGGCGACCCCTAGACCTCAGAATTGGGCCCAGGGTACTTGCCCGCACCGCAAAGCTTGCCAACAAGCTAGACACCAGAACGGGAAGCGGAAATGGCTGGAGTGACCTTTGACCTCCCCCCGCGCCGTGACGGAGGCAACGTCGTTTCTGTGGTAACCGGGCTGCGCGTCCTACTCGGAGCCGCGGTTGGAGCAAGGCGTCTGGAGTTGCAGGTGAGGTGGGGAGTGCTGGCTGTCCGGCAGGGAGGCGGGTAGGTTCCGGGGCGTCCGGGGCCCATTCCCAGGTCGCCCCAGGGACTGGGATGACCGTGCGAGGACGGGTGGCTCTGTGGAGCCGCGGCACCGGGCAAGGGGACAGGAACCAGGCTCCGGTCCGGACGCTCGAGGGCGGGGGAAGAGAGGCAGGCCAGAGCGCGAGCTGCTGCCCTCCTCGGCGGCTCGGCGGCTCGGCGGCCCGGCGCCGCGGTGCATTCTAGGCTTTGTAGTCCCTGAGGTCTACTCCCACTTGGTTTCTGGACAGTTGTGACCCAATAATTAACTCTAAGGCTTGTAACTAAAAGCAACTGAAGGTATTTTAAAGCCAGATAATAGAAAAAAGTGAAAATAAGTCATCAGAGTACTAGTAAATAAGGCAGCCTTGTGGTCAGATAAGCAGATATTTAAAGTTTCTGTGACTGTGTCTTAATTTCGTCAATTCTCTTAGCCCCAATGTCCTTAACTATACGACAAAAATAATATCTATTTCACCAGGTTTAAAGAGAAAATCTATGTAAAGTGCCCAGTAAATGTTAGCTGGTATAGTTCTTGACCTGTCTTCAGAAACAGAAAAATTAATTGTGTGCACGCAAATGGCTAAGAGAATTTTTAAATAATAGACTTTATTTTTATAGAGCAGTTTTAGGTTCACAGAAAAATTGAATGAAAGGTACAGAAAATTCCTATTTCTCCCGACCCTCCCAACCCCCCCACTATCAATAGTAGTACATTTGTTACAGTCCTTGGACCCACATTGACACATCACACATCATCTTCACTCAGTGTTCATAGTTAACAGAGGGTTCACTCGTGGTGTTGAACAGTGTATGGGATTTGACAAATAATACATTGCCATGTATCCATCATAATAGAATGGTAAAGAATAGCTTCACTGCCCTAAAAATCCTTGTGCTCCATCTATTCATCCCTCCCTCCCCTTTTGCTTCTGCAACCACTGACTTTTTGTCTTCAATGAGTCTTTTTCAGAATGTCATATCATTAGAATTATATAGTGTGTAGCCTTTTCAGATTGGCTTCTTTGACTTAGTAATATGCATTTAAGATTCCTCCATGTCTTTTCATGGCTTGATGGCTCATTTGTAATTTTTGACAGTTACAAGTCACTTATTTATATATCTATGTACATAGAACTATCACATCTATCTCTGCTTTCACAATAATAGTGCTTTCAAAAAAATTTTTATGCTGATTTCTCAAATGGAAGTCCTTCGTAACTGATATAAAAACATTTGCCATAGTTCTGTACCACCAAATTATTATTTATACATTTTAAAGTTATCTCATTTTTTCAAATCTTGGATAAATTGAATGAGATTTTATATAACTGTGATAAAAAGAAGTAAATAAATAAATAAATAGCTATTAAAATAAAAAGGGGGCTTCCCTGGTGGTGCAGTGGTTGAGAGTCCACCTGCCGATGCAGGGGACACGGGTTCGTGCCCCGGTCCGGGAAGATCCCACATGCCGTGGAGCGGCTGGGCCCGTGAGCCATGACCGCGGAGCCTGCGCATCCAGAGCCTATGGTATTTCCCTTGAGTTCCCTTAAATTTGTAACTCAACGCAATTGATTTGACAAAGTTTAATCATCTGTAGCTGCCTCTAAAAGATTCAGACACCTTAGAATGTTTTATTTCTGATTGCCTTCCTTCCATCTCACAAATTTTTAATTGTCTGGTAATTCAATTCAGCTATTGTTTTTAAAGCAAAATTTATCATCATTATTACTTTTTTTTTTCTGGCCATCAGTGCTTATTTAGATACACATGCATGTTTACTAGTCTCTCCCCAGCATTTCATCTGTATTCCACTCCTTTCTGATTTTAATTTTCTTCTTCCTGATATACATCTTTTACTAGTCCTTTCAACCAGGTTCTCTGAATGGTAATTTCTCTCAGTCTTTGTAGTAATTGTCTTATTTCACTTTCATTTTTAAATGGTCATTCAGGTAGGTATAGAATTCTAGTTAACGATTATTTTTACCTCTGTATTTTTAAAATACTGTTCTAGTGGTTGGGAAACGATGGCCCATAGGCCAAATTCAGCACATTATCTATTTTTTGTGTGGCCCACGAGCTAAGAATTTTTTTAAAACATTTTTAAACAATTGAAAAAAAAACAAAAGAATATTTCAGGATACACTCACTATTATAAAAGTCAAATTTCACTGTCCATAAAGTAAAATTTTATTGGAATACAGTCATCATGAAATTTGTGCAGGAATATATCTAAACAACAACATCACAAGGCCAAATGATATAATACTGTGTTCTCAAAGAAAACCATACACACTGTATAATTCCATTCATAGGGTGTTCAAAAAGTGGCCAAGGGCATCTGTGTGATAGAAGTCAGAATGGTGCTTACCTTTGGATGGGGCAGCCATCCAGGGCGCTGGGAACACTCCACGCTGCTCTTTTTTTTTTTTTTAATATATATTTATTTATTTATTTTTGACTGCATTGGGTCTTCTTTGCTGCGCGCGGGCTTTCTCTAGTTGCGGCGAGCGGGGGCTACTCTTTGTTGCAGTGTGTGGGCTTCTCATTGCAGTGGCTTCTCTTGTTGCGGAGCATGGGCTCTAGGCACGTGGGCTCAGTAGTTGTGGCACACAGGCTCAGTAGTTTTGGCTCGCAGGCTCTAGAGCGCAGGCTCAGTAGTTGTGGCGCACTGGCTTAGTTGCTCCACGGAATGTGGGTTCTTCCCGGACCAGGGCTCGAACCTGTGTTCCCTGCATTGGCAGGCGGATTCTTAACCAGTGTGCCACCAGGGAAGTCCCCACACTGCTCTTAGAGTCAGTGCAATGGCGGAAGTGAACTTCCCAATGGCTAAGAAAATAAGATGTTTTTCCTTAGGAAAAAAGAAGAGAGGAAACAGAAAGGAAGGGAGGGAGAGATGGAGGTAGGAAGGGAGGAAAGGAAACAGAGAGGGAGGGAGAGACACACACATTGAGGCCTCGAGACATCGAGAGAGAGAGATTGAGCTCATTTGCTGCCTGCTGTTCTGTCAGCAGCATCCCCACCGTGTCTCTCTGAACATGAGACTCTCCACCGTTGCTGTCGTTAGAGTTTCTCCTCAGGTTGGCTGTGGGAAAGGCTGAGTTCTACAAAGAAAGCAGGTACTGTATCCTGGAGCTTCCCAGAGACTTTCAAGGGCATAGCGGCCCCTGCGGAAGGCCTTTGCAAGCAGTGTCTCTTACACTTATTTGACCACAGGACTCTTTTCCCTTCAAAATACCTCTCAGGACTGCTGCCCCTCAGGGCTCCAGTTTGGGGAACTCTGTATGCACCATGGGCGGCAACTGTATTTCCCTGTAACTCTTGACCACGTGCCACGGCAGCTGATTAAATATGAAGACCCTGAATCAGTAAATAATTCCTTTCAATGTTCTTCAGTCCTATTGTTTGAATATTTTAAAGCAGCTTTGTGGGAAACAACGAATACAGTTGCAGACATTTCTAGACAGGCCAATCCTCAGAAACATCATTCTCCTGGAGAGACACATGTCAACTGGTTTTTGGGGACAGTCGTCATAGCCTACCCCCAGGGGAGATGCGTCCCACCAGCCACGCTCACTCTGACCACATGGAAATTGGAGGAATGTCCTGTTTCGTAAGTACTGAAGCCAGACGGGCTTGTCATCTCAGGCTAACAGTGGGCTGTTTTTCTCTCTTTCGGGGACAGGATCAAAAATGTCAGTACTCACTTCTCCAAGAGGAAAGGTGGAGGTGGTTCACTGCCGAAGAACAGAGTCACAGGATATTTATTGCATCAAAAACCTCATTAGAAAATTTACCCAGAAGCTGTTTGGGAGTCTTAATATCATCTCTCTTCTGTAAGTACATAGCAAAGGGGCTCCACTCCTTTGTCCTTGTGTGGCTTGTGGCGAGGAAAGGGCAGCGGGAAAGTCTGCTCTACTGAGCGGGAGATCTCTGGGAACAACCATCGCTAAGTCCTGTAACAACATGTAAATTGAAAAGACTTCTCATGACTTTTGGATTCAGGCAAACTAGGGTTCAAATCTCAACTGCCCCACCCACTAGTAGAGTCACTTAGCTACCCGTTTTGAGAATTTATTTTCTTTCAGACTCTGTGCTTTGCCAACATCGTCTTGTTTAACTCTGAGGTAGCCACTGTCATGCCCATTTTACAGATGAGAGAGTGGAGGCTCGCCCAAGGTCCAGCAGTTAGTAAGTGACAAAGCCTGGATGTGCTCTTAGCCACTCCTGTTGAAATGTTCTTCTAATCTTCAAAATATGCCTAGGTTTTTTTTTTTAATCTTTTTTATCCCTGTTTTTTTTTTTTGGACCCCAGAATATGAATATCCTATAAGCTGTTCCTCATTATTTTTATTGAAAATGATAAGAGAGAGCACAGTGTTTTGGATTTCATAAAGCTTCAGGTTAAATACAATTGAAATGTTAAAACTAGGCCAGCCTAAGACATTAAAATTTGCAATTTCTGATCACCACACTGATGAATGTAATGTAAATTTGGCACAGTTTTTTTGGAGAACAATATGTGTATAAAATGCTTTAAAAATATGTATAACAATGAAATGATTTCATTTTTTTTGACATTATGGTGAATTAAACACCTTAATGATGTCCTCTGGATGGAAACATGTTGATACATACACACACACACACACACACACACACACACACACACACGTATGGACTATGCAGAGAACATTGTCAAAATGAAATCAGAAACTTGCAGAGAACAGTCAAAATGAAATCAGAAACTTCAGGACAATAGCAGGAAACCACGCCACTTTCACCTTGAGGACTTTTGCTGCATTCTAGAAACCTCACAGTTTTGTTTTGACAGGTTCACAAAGAACAGAAGATAAATACTCTATCCACTTAAGGAGGGAAGTATTAGATTTCTTTGTATAAAACTGTGCTGTTCTTTGTAAGGATGAAGGAGACAAACCCACTGCATAAAAGTAAGGAAACTAGCCTGTTTCAACCTCAGCATGAATGAAGGGGGATAAAGCCTCCCCCAAGAATTCATAAGCACGTGTTGATTCAAGGTCTGTGTTAATTATCTGCATGGTCCCCAAAAGCTTCAAAACTTCCCAAGTAATGAATGCATTTTTAGACCACCGAAACTAGTTTACCCATAGACTGAATAAAGTAGAGGAAGTGGAGAATTTGATTAAAAGTGGTTGCACGTTAGTAGTGTGTCCAGGAGACCCACTGAAATAAGTACAGCTCAGGTCTGAAAGGGTGGAGCTTCAGCTCAGACTTCAAATAATACTCACAGATAAAATTCCAAGGAACATGAGCTCACAGTCAAAAATCAAAAATATACAAGGAGATATTCACCATTAGTGAGAACCAACAACAAAAAACTATACAGCAGAATCAGACTCTCAAAGACTTCAGATATTGTCAAAGAATATAAAATAACTATGCTTACTTTGTCTAAAGTGAGAAAATATGTTTTAAAAGACCATAAAAATGAAAAATGAGAATTAAAAAAAGTCTAATAGACCATCTAGGAAAAAATAGAGTTAATATTAAAAGCTCTGTGGGTGAATTAAACATCGTAATAGACACAGCTAAAGACAGAAGTAGTGAACTGGGGCATCAATACCAATAAATTACCTAGAATTCAGCACAAAGAGACAGAGACAAAAAATAACAATGGAATATTTAACAAATAGGCCTAATCAGACTTCTAAAGGGAGATAATAGGAAGTGCAAGAGTCAATATTTGAAGAGATAATGGCTGAGAACTTCCCAGAATTGTTGAGAAGCACCAATTCTTCTAGAAAACTCAATGGATCCCAAATAGGAAAAATACACAGAGAATTCTACAACTAACCACATCATAATGAAACAGCAAAACACCAAAGCTAAAGAGAAGATCTGAAAAATAACTATAAAGAAAAGACAAATTACTTGCAAACAACTAAAAATTAGACTAATGATGATTTCTCACTAGCAACAATGGTACCCAGAAGATAGTGGAATGTCTTTAATACTGGAGAGAAAAAAACATCAAACTAGAATTGTATACCTAGAGAAACAATTTTTCAATACCTAGGGCAAAATGAATGCATTTTTTAGACAAAAACTAGTTTACCAGTGAACTCTGAATTAAGGAAATTCCTCAGAATATACTCTAGGCAGAAGGAAGAATATCTCAGCTGGAAAACCCAAGGTAAAAAAAGGAATGTAAACAAAAATATGTACAAATATGAGAAAAATCTAGCTTGTATAAAATAATAACATTAATAATCTAATATAGGTATTAAATGTAAATGGTAAGTTATATGAATAATAAGTTAGCTAAAATACAGGACAAAAATAGCAGATAAATTGGGAGTCATGTGATTAGATTGAAAGTACTCTTAAGGTATTGTTCAGGGGGAGGGTTGGTAGCTAGTATTCAGAGATGCTCCCCATCCCTCCCATGAGCCACACGTCCTGCATTCAGTCCTTTTGTAGTCCCTTCTTGCCCTGAATCAGGGTTGGCCCTGTGTAACCAATAGGAGTCAGCAAAAGTGATGCTTTATGACTTCAAGTCTAGATCATAAGAAGTCTGCAGCTTCCACTGGGCTCTGGAATGCTCCCTCTTGGAACCCAGATGCCATACTGTTAAACGCTCAAGTCATGTGGCCACACGCATCCTCCTTCACTTGGCATCCTCAGCCGAGCTCCCAGCCAACAGCCAGCAACAGCTGCTAACAGTATGAGTGGAGCTGTTCTAGACATTGGATAGTCAGGTGACTGCGACCACCAGCACCACTTGACTGTCATCACCTGAGAGATCCCAACCAAAAACTTCTCAATCAAGCCCAGCCAGCCCACAGAACCATGAGGGATAATAATGAATTGTTTTAAGCCACTAAGCTTAGGGGTGGTTTGGTACATGTCAGTTGATAACTGGAGCAGAGGGTAAAGACTTTGTTAGAAATATATGTTAACGTGGCTAGAATAATCATTTCAAGATAGGTGTAGAGATTATAGCTTCTGATCTATAGAGGGAAAATGGAACAAGAAATTTATAACAAACTGAATCTCAAAGAAGGCAAGAAAGGAGGAAGAAAAAAGAAACAGAAAACATAGAACATATTAAAATCATGTAATAGGAAGATAGAAAACATTTCAGTTATATCAGTAATCAAAATAAATGTATTTGAACAAAATTTTTCAGTTTAAAGAGAAAGATGGGCAGATTGGCTAAAAACAGAACAAAACAAACAGCAGTCATATTTTACATATAAGAGACACACCTAATATATAAAGTCACAGAAGAATTTAAAGTCAAAGTATTGGGGAAAAAAAGATGCCAGCCAAAATCTCATCCAAAAAAAAGGCTAGTGTTGCTCTATAAATAGCAGACAAAGTATACTTCTGGCAGAAAGGATCATTGCAGATAAAGAGGGTCATTATAGCAATATAATGATAAAAGGTTTTGTGCTTGAGGGAGGTATGACAATTTAAGCTTGTATGCTCCTAATGACAGTCATAAAATATATAAAGCAAAAAATCAATAGAACCAAAAGATGAAATAGACATACCCACCATCATAATGGGAGATTTAATGTACCTCTCTTAATAAATGAAAGGTCGGGCTTCCCTGGTGGTACAGTGGTTGAGAGTCCGCCTGCCGATGCAGGGGACACGGGTTCGTGCCCCGGTCCGGGAAGATCCCACATGCAACGGAGAGGCTGGGCCCGTGAGCCATGGCCGCTGAGCCTGCGCGTCTGGAGCCTGTGCTCCGCAATGGGAGAGGCCACAACAGTGAGAGGCCCGCGTACCGCAAAATAAATAAATAAATAAATAAAAATAAATGAAAGGTCAAGCAAACTGAAAATCAGTTACAACAGAAAAGATTTCAACAAGAACCCAATTAAAGAACTTGATCTAACGGATATATGTAGAACACTGTAGCCAGTGTTAGAACATACATAATCTTGTCAAGTAGACATGGAAACATGTATAAAAACTAACTTCCTCTTAGGCCATGAAGCAACCCCAGCAGTGGTTAGTAGCACATAGCGCGTTCTTTGACAACAATGCAATGGAGTTAGAGATCAATAGCAAAAAGATAATTAAGGAATGCCCATATATTTGAAAAATTTTAAATGCAATAATAAATAATCATGGGTCAAAAAAGAAAAAGAAAAATTAGAATACATGAGTTGAATGAAAATAAAAGTATATGTTAGATATATAATTATACGTATGTAAATGTAAATACATACAATACGTGAAATCAAGTTAACTCTGGTGTTGCAGCTAAAGGAGGTGTGGGCGTTGATGACATTGGAGGCTCCCATGCCTCCCCTATTCACTGGGCCTCTGTGTTCCTCCCTGCACTGTAGCCCCTGCCTCTGAAATCAGCCTGGAGCTGTGACTCATCCAATAGAACGTGTTGGACATGTGCTGTGCCGCTCCCTGGTCTCTGAGCGCCCTACCCCTGCTGGGCCTTGGAGTGGCTGTAAGCGTTCCTGGAATCCATGTGTCTGATGTGTTTATGTATTTTCTGAATTGGCAGATACAAAAAGCATAACTTACATCAGGTGGGAGGGGAATAGTGAAAGTTTTTTTAATGTGAAAATGGGGCCCTTATAACATAACGTTGAGACCTGCCTTAGAAGCCAGCCTATTTTCAGAAGTAAAAGTAAATTTACATGTTCATTAGTGTCCTGGAGCTCCCCACACAGCTCCCGTGCTATCCAGCCCTTGTAGCCTTTCCTTTTCACATTAGGTAACTAACTCCCATCCCCTCGCCGGCCAGCCTCAAGCTTCCAGACCCATCTTACGGGCATTTCTAAAACTGGCGGTTTCTTTTCTCGTTTATTCAGTTTCCTTTTATTGACTGCTGGCTCAGTCACAGAGATACAGGAATGAGTAACAGTGGTCTCACCTAAAAACCCTGCTCAGTTTTAGGGGAGGACATGAGCAGATTGCGCAGAGCGGGTGAGTGGGGAAAGGGCCAAAATAGTGGGCCACTTGGTGTGCAGATGGCACAGTGCAGTCAGGGGGTCGGAAACTCCACAGTTCAGAGCATGGGGAGGGGGACATAAAGGGACTCTGAGCCCTGTTTCACTCACGCTGCTTAATGAGGCAGAAAATGGGGACACTGTTTCACCAAGATTTCCACCAAGTACGGTTAAGTAAAACGAGTGTTGGCTGAACTTGGAAAACTCCTTAAACCAACTGAATAAATGAAGCACTGCTCTAATGAAAAGAACTCTAATTTCTATTGCTGGATAATATCTTCGAGCTTTAATATATTTTCTGTGAAATACATACCTGTGCTCGTGCTTGTGTCTATATATTTTTCAGGGCTCCTTTGGTTTGGATTTGGCTTATTACAAAGAATAATTTTAAACCAGCTTTAAAGAAACACACCTTCTCCCTCTACCTTTTTCCTCCTCTCCCTCTTTTGCTCCCACGATGATTTTTATTTGTCCTGTAGAGGACCTACTGGCTGAGAGATAATAAGAAGTGAAATTGTACATACAAAAGGATATGCTGCCAAAGTTACTTTTTGCAGTCAGGCTCTCTGGAAATTGTAGTGCATTTTCCCATTGAAACAATGGTATTGGTGGCTGGCTGCCCACAAAAGCCTATTTAATCTATAATGTCTGTGCCATATAGTACCATGCTAATTGTACTACAGAACACAACCGCCACCCTAGGTTCCTGTGGATAAATGCATTTCAAGTTCAAATTGGGATTCCAAGAACACATTTCCCTTGCTTCCCTGAGGGGATGGCAGCTGCCTGGTCCCAGCTCTTGCCCACTTCCTCCTCCACCACCTCTATCACTATCATTGCTGATGCTCCGTGGTCCCGTGCCCTGGGCCTTTTCTCATCTGGGTTAGAGCGAGGACTGTCAGTGTGAAGCCGTAGGTCGTGGCTCTGGGAGCCCGGAGCAGGGGAGCCCAGAGGACCAGGAGCTGGAGGGAGCCCTGCGGGAGTGGAATGAGGGGTAGGGGCTTCAGTGAATCAGACGGGAGGAGCTGGGGGGCTACCTCCTCCCGCTAATGAGTGCCCTGTGTGGATCCCCTGTTCTCGGTACCAGAGGGCAGCCAGCTGCAGTGCCTGGGCCAGGGGCACCCCTGGTGGTGTACCCGGTGGCTGAGGACTGTGACTTCCTGTGAGAGGGGATGGTGGCTGGAGGTGCTGAGATTGGTGTCCTGAGCACAGTGTTTCCCAAAGGTGCCCTCAGCTCCGGTGGCACCCAAGTGATTTGACTCAAACCATGTAGAACAATTTTTTTTTTTTTTTTTTTTTGTGGTACGTGGGCCTCTTACTGCTGTGGCCTCTCCCGTTGCGGAGCACAGGGTCCGGATGCTCAGGCTCAGCGGCCATGGCTCACGGGCCCAGCCGCTCCGCGACTTGTGGGATCTTTCCGGACCGGGGCACAAACCCGTGTCCCCTGCATCGGCAGGTGGACTCCCAACCACCGCGCCACCAGGGAATTTTTGTTTTAAGTGTCATCTCTTCATTTTTATAGTTACCTTCTGTTTATAGGAAGGTATAATGGTTTTCCATTTATGATAGCGATATAAAATTTTTTTCTTGAAATAGACTTATTTCAGCCAAAAGTGAACTGGCTTAAAGAAAATAATTAAGTACTGGAAGTGCATGTGTGTGAGGGACACGTACGTGGGCCAGTTGGCCATCCTAAATGTACGTGTTTAGGGCAACACAGTGGAGCTGGCAACATGGAGAGGATGGGGAAGACTACAGTCAACGGTTTCCCCAGCCTGTCTCCGAGGGAGGGGTATTGGACACGTTATATCATAGATGTGACACCTTTCTAATGAAGTGTAATTTTCTGTAAAGATGGGGTTGGTAGCACTAGATGTCCTGAAAGATGCACTTCCAGAGTTGCTGCCACATTGCTCCCACCTCTTCCATAGGCTATCATATCTCGTGCAGTGGTTGCCAATTTCCAGTAGCCGAAGGTGGGAGAAAGCGACACCTCTTCATCTCACTTCTGGTACCTTTCTCATGTATGCAATTGGAATCGTTTCCGCAGGGAGAAGGCAAACCTTGCCATCACCCTCCACAATGACCAGGAGGAGATCATGGCCCAGGCCACCTTCCTGGACTATCCCAACTGGAATGTCGCCCCACAGGACGACTGGGTGTCCGTGTTCCGGGAGCTGGACAGTGAAATCCCATGCATAGTGAGTAACCATGCATGTTGCTTATGAGAACAGCTTGAATTTGGAAGGGAAGTCCTATGTTTGCATATAGGTCTTCTCAGTTTTTAGACTGAGCAGTTCAAAAGTCACAACAGAAAGTGTGTGACATTGTGACAGACAGACATGAACTTATCTGGTGGAGAGGGAAGGGGAGTCTGAGATCAGGAAGCCTCAGAGGAGGACTGGAGGTGGGACACGGCAAGGAATTAGCGGAGCATCAGGACTGCGCTTCCCAGGCCTCCACGCTGTGCTCCCAAGTCTTTGACCTGGTGGGAGGGACCTGCCATTTACACATCTGCCCCTGAAATAATGACAACAGAGCCTCAGATTCAAGTCATGCTCTGTAATTTTCAAAGTGCCCTCATGGGCTCTGGCTTATTTGATGTCTCCCAGCTGCGGACACAGGACACCTTGTCGACCCACAGAAGCCAGGTCATCGGGTCTCGGGGAGTTGGGTTTTGGTAGCCTGAGCTGTCCCTCGGCTGCCAGAGCCAGGCCAGCATCCGGGCCAGTTGCTGCAGAGAGCCAGAGGCTGAGGCTGCAACTGCGGGGAGCACGCTTGCCCTGTCGGTGGAGTTCAAGAGCACGCCCCGGAGCCCTGGGGACTGGCAATTGTGTGAACGAGTGGACTTGTGCGCGCGCACACACGCAAACACGCACAGCCCAGCACTTAGTTACCCAGCATCTGTTCAGCTAGAGGCTGCCTCCCCCTGGTCCCCTGAGCTCGCAGTCACCACTGTCAGAAAAATTATCTCAAGCTTGGAAATAGGCCAGAAAGATTCTTTCCATTGTGCTTGTACTTTTGATTGATTTTCTATTGACTGAGCTATTTTACAGTTCCGCAGGAACAGTGATGAACTGGTAGATTTTTGTTCATTTGAGATGTAAATAACTTCAGTGTGGTGGAAGAGATAACCTCAAAGGTTACAGTTTCTGGCCCAGTGGGACCTGAACTCTTTTGTATCTAGCTGGGCAATCTTCTAACATTTCCTCATTAAAACTGCCTGAAGCCAGCTTCTCAAGTGCAATGAATCGTTTTGTATCATCTCACTGGTCACCTCATGGATTGATGGGTTGAATCAATCTCTGATACATGCATTCTGTATTTGCATTAGGGTCATGATTTTATCTTTTTGAGAATTATAAATTAACACCATTCTTCCTAAATTCTTTCCCCTTTTGTTCCTTTTCTTGTTCTTTTAAAATTGTTTCTTTTTAAACTACTGCCTTCAGTAATGTAGAGCTGGGCCCGTCCTATAGGGTACATCAGCCATATGTAGCTATTTGGGCACTTGAAATGTGGCTAGTTTGAACTGAGATGAGCTCTAGTATAAAATATGCACTGGACATCAAACACTCAGTAGGAAAAAAAAGAGTATAAGATACCTTGTTGAGAATTTTTATATTTACTGCTTCTTAAAAGGATAATAATGTGAATATATTAGGTTAAATAAAATATATTCACATTAATTTCACCTGTTTACTTCTTTTTAAAAATATATCTACTAGAAACTTGAAAATTACATATGTTCCCAGCATTTGTGGCTTGAATTATTTTCCTATTGGACAGCATGTGTATAGAGGTTTATGGCTTAATGGCTTACCTACCCCGGGGGGTATCTGCAACTAAAATAATGATTTTTATCTTAAAGCTAAGGAATAAATATTGAACTGTAATATTTTTGATGGAAGAGAGAATGTGGGGGATAAATCAGCCAAGTAATAAACCATGCACTAGCAAGGCGAGTCCTGACCAGAATGTAAAGCAGATGCCATGGGGTTAGGTGAGTCCATGCATGGGAAGTGCTCACATTGCGACATTGAACTCTCACTGTCGCTCTTGTTATCTGGACTCTGGAGTTCGTGTTGCTTGCCTTTGGGGAGTTTTCAAGCTCATGAACTAAAGTCGTGATTCTTCTCTCGCCATTTTATGTCCGATAAACACCTTCTGAGTGTTCTTAGGGCACGTGCCACCCAACAAGAGGGGAGACCAAGGCACACGGATGTGCAGGTGGTCACCCAAGGCCATCTATGAAATTGCTCGGGAAACAAGAGACACAGAAGTGCTCCTGTTGTCCAGATCGAGGTGCAAGCACTGCCCTCACCTCACCACTCAGCCCCCTCCCATTTGCATTGTCTCTAGAATTTGAGGATTTGTCCATAAACACAGGGGTACTGAGCTGAACAGAGGGATGTGGGGATGTGTAGAGCAACTCCTCATGACCAGCCACTTAGAAAGTCTTCAGTACAACTGAGTCACATTGCTGTACGGAAGAAATTAATACAGTGTCTTAAGTCAACTATACTTCGATAAAATTTAAAAAAAAAAGTTACGGGGCAGCATTCTTTAAAACCCCTAAAGACGTGACCCGAAAGCCATATTAGAATCTTGCTACTTTGTTTTCCGCTCCCAGGTTTTCTGGGTCCCGAGCGTAGTATTTGCTTCTGACTCTGGGAATGTTGAACAAAACAAGCCATTGGATTCCTAGTGGGGCATCTGCCTTCCATCCTCCAAATTCATGAGAGGCGCTTTCCCTGGTGTCACTTGAATAGAGCAGCAGCTGCTGACTCCAGAGCCCTGGGGGAGGGGGATTGTCTTTCACTTGGGCTGAGGCGCCCTGGGGACAAGACCACTGAGTTCAGAATCGACTTCACTCCCCCGCAGGCGCCCCCCTGCCCGCGGCCGTAGTGAGGCGGGAGGAAGGGCCCAACATGCTGGACTCATTTACAACCCCCCTTTACTCGAATAATTCCAAGCTAGGAGGACAGAAAGTGGCTCAAACCCTGCCTGGGTGTCTCCTTATTTTAGACATAAAATATCTTCCACCGACACCAGGCAGCTCTGTGCCATGGCTGCCCCAAGACCCTCCCCTTATCTCCCACCCCTCCCCTTGCTCTGACTCAGCCTCTAATCGTGTCCTCTTTTCTTCTGCAGCCTCTGAACACGTTGTTCATGCACCTCTTTGTGGCCGTGGACGAGTATTCTGTCGGCTGCTGCAAAGAGATTATTCGGTGAGTGGCCACGGCATGGCAGACAGTGACACGGGGCACTGGCAGCAGCATCGTAGATGAGACACCTTCACGTCTTTATCATGTCTTTAACTATCTGGATAGTCAAAAAAATATTTTTAAAGGAAATTCTTTGAGGTGTTCAATTTGCTTGTACTTTCTGGCTCTAGTCAAGCATTTACTCTGAACGGTGGTGATGTTTTTGAAAGAATACAATCCTTCCTTTGAATGGACGCCTTTAACTACCACTGTTGGAGGCAAACAGGTCACGCGGTCATTTGAAAAAAATGGATTTGGGGGGAGGAGGGGAACAGAAGAGGTCACTGGCTTGGATGTTTCTAAAAATAGTTTTCCTCAATCTCATCCTTAGACATGTTATTAACAGGACCGCCTGCAGAAACCTGACCCGCGGGGCTTCCGCCACAACGGGTCTCTGACAGGCTGTACAGACATTTGGGGGTGGTGGCCTCAGCTCTCAAGTCACTTTGCAGTGTCACACCAGACCATCCAGATGCCAGGGCAAAGGTTAATCTCAGCAGAAACCTGGTGCGCCGCGTGGACATGGTGCCTTGGTTCTCGCTGCCTCCATGGAACAGATAGAAGAGGGGGCATTTGGAATCCAGGGAAAAGCAGAGAAGAAAAAGGAATTGCCTCGAAGATGTTCTTGCCTTTGCAGGCAGGGAGCAGGGCGCCCAGGTGGATCTATGAACCCCTCATTTTTGCAGTGAAGGCGTTCATCTCGCCAGGTGCTGGCTAATAGGATTGTTGACACCCTGTCTCCTCCCTTTCCTTCGCCAGGACCGTGTTCAGGGCAGTGCCAGACCTGCACTTCATATTCCTCATCGTGCCGTCCTACATGAGCCTCGGTAAGTCCTCCTCCACCACCTCCTGGCCGCAGTCACTAACATAGGAAATTTGCGCTTAAAATGGGGCTTTGGGGATGGGACACGGGTCTCCAGGTCCTCAATGTATAACGTGCCCATTCGACTATAACAATTAAAACACACATTAGAATGGAAACTACATTTGCCCTGAAGTCCTAAAGTTATTCCTTGGTAAATCGAGGCCTCACTTCTTTGTCTCTGGGATTTAGGCTCGACTCTCATAACTGTGTTCAACCAAGTAGGGAACATTCCAAGCCTGACGTATGATGAGGACTTTGCCGTGCACATATGTCACAGGCACAGCCACTACCCTCAGCTTCACATCCGCAAAGCCAGGTAAGTGTGGAGCCGTGCCTTTTGTTACCTAAGCTTTACCCTGACGGTTACCTTACAAAGAGTTTAAAAATTGCCACTTCTTACAGTAAGTGATTATAGCTTGAATGAAATTGCTTTATAATACCCAGAAGCATTACTTCATTTGGAGATGTTTACAATTCCCCTTGATGACATAACTTGCAGGACTGAATATCTGATGAGACCCATTTGGTGCCATGTGGTCAGCAAAGCTGTGCATTTACTACTTAAGGGTTTCTGAAGACACAAAATCCTTGGCGCCACACTGAGTGAAATAACTTTCAAATAAAACAAACATAGAAATGAATCTGCCTATTTAGTTTTCCCAGTAAAGCCCACCTATTTTCTAGCATTCTATGAATGAGGATTCTGTTGACCCCAAAGAGGAGTTTTCCAAGCTGAAAGTCTTTACCATCCATGGGCCACATGACGTGCCTTGAAGGTCAGCAATCTCAAGGCGATAGCTGTGGCAGATTCTGTTTTCCAAAGAAGGCCATCTTCTATCCTGCATGCTCTCCTATAATGTGGTCTGGCCACTCTTCTCATCAAGAGGTGGGGTCCGTGTCCGCTCTTTTTGAGTCTGGGTGTTTTATGGCTGCTGTGGCCCACACAGCATGGCGGAAGGGATGCTCTGTGACGGAGGTTGGGAGGCTTCTGCCTGGTTCTCTTGGGATGCTCGCTGTGGAGAAGACGAGGGGGAGAAGTCTGACTGCCCTGAGACCACCGTGCCGGAGAGGCCACAAGTCAGTGCCGGGCCCGCAGCCCCAAGGCGCTACCGCTGACAGCATTCACCACGTGGACGTGCAACCCAGGAGAACCTCCAGTGTCTGCATCCCCATCCCCGCTGATATCTGACTGCAGCCACATGAGAGACCCCAAGCACCCACTGCCCAGCTGAGTCCTCCCAGGTTTCTGATGCACAAAACTGTGAGCAAAATAGAACGGCTGTTTTGAAATAAGAGGGCCTATAAAATCATTTCACAAGGGTGGTTGGTTCCTTTATCAGTGAAGAGTAAGCTGTATCTTTTGGGGGTAACCATTGCCATATTTGTTTTTGTTTGTTTGTTTTTATTTTGGGCTGCACCACGTGGCATGCGGGGATCTTAGTTCCCCGACCAGGGATTGAACCCGTGCCCCTTGCAGTGGAAGCGTGGAGTCCTAACCACTGGACCGCCAGGGACTTCCCACCATTGCCATATTTGATGAGTGCTGGATTTCTTTAGGAAGTATCGAAACTAAATTTTTTAAAAAGCAAGAGCCTAATGTTTACCAGGCATGTAGTATTATGGCATAATTGTTAAGAACTTGCAATAATGACATCAGGTAGATTTTGATCCTGATCTTGGTTTTACTACTCACCAGATGGGTTAACTTAAAGAAGGAACTGGGCCTACGCAGGCCTCAGTTTCCTCTCTGTCCGTGGGTGTGAGCATATTGTCTGCTGTATGGGACTGTTGTAGTGATGGGATGAGCTGATAAAAATCAAGTACTTAGCACACTGCCAGTCACATGTAGGTGCCCAAGGAAATTAAATATTATTATTAATATTATTAGAGTTATGTGGGGAAGAGAGACCCATCTATGATAAACTGTGATGCTGTGTAGCTTGAAGGAGGGAAGGACAGAGAGGGATGAAGACAGCGTCAACCCCCCAGGCCCCCCAAAATCTAAATGCCCATCAACGTGTAAATGTTCACAAACTGTGGTACCTCTGTACAATGGATACTACTCAGCAATGAAATGGAATAAACTACGTATACACACAATAGCATGGATCAATCTCAGAAAGCTTATGCTGAATGAAAGAAGGCAGACATAGAAACAAAGACCATATACTGTTGATTTCACTTGTATGATATACAAAACAGGAGAGGTCAGATCAGTGGTTGCCTCTGGCGGAGGGAAGAGTGATGATGGGAGGGATATGGTGGGGAGACAGTGCTCTGTGCATTGATCGGGGTGCACGCAGTGCACACAGCTGTCAAAGGTCATTGAGCTGCACTCTTAATATCTGTGCACTGTACACTATATTATTATACCTCAGTGGGAAAAATGTAAAAGAAAAGAGGCCTCATAGAGAAGCTAGCCTCTGAATCTGGTCAGGAAGGATGAGTCAGAGTTCAGCCAGATGGACAGATGGGCAAAGGCATGGAGGCAGGAAAGCACCCGGAATGTCTGCTACCAGGCAGGTGGGCAGATGTGAGGAAGAGCAGAAAAAGTGTGATGAGCAGGCTTTAACTTGGAGCCAGCAGGGAGCACTGAAGAAAGGCATGGTATGGACTGTATGTTAAAAAGAACTGCTTTTCATGTGGCCAGTGGCTTGCAGGGGAGGAGCACAGAACAGTCTGGCCAAGAATGATGCCGGCTGGAATTCAGGCAGTGACGAATCAAAGAGGTCCAGGTTGAGGAATGAATCAAGGCAGGTGCACAGATGCAAAGACATTTTTGAGAGGGAAGGTGCAGTTTGATTGCCAATTGGTTAGAGAAGTTGAAGGATGAGAATGAGTTAATGGTGACTCGGGGTTTCAACTTTAGGGGGGATGGTGGATTCATTAACTGAAAGTGGAAATAATAGCACTAGATGGACAGGAGACAGTTGGAAATACAGGGCTTCTCATGAATGAGATCATGAGAATAACGGAGATGGTCTAGTTGAGGGGGAGATTTTAAAGTGAAAAGCAGAGGATTAGAGCACAATTTTGAAAGATGAAAGTGAGCCGTTAATGATTGTAAAGAAAAATTGGAAGAGGAGTATTGTAGAAGTCAGAGACTCTTAAAAGTGGCAAATCAAATAATTCGTAGGGAGAGCAAATAATTTGAATACAAAGAAGAGATCGTTGGATTTGGTAATTTAAAAGACACAGATGAGATGAATAAAATTGATGAACTACTAGCCAAACTGACCAAGAAAAAAAAAAAGAGAAGATGTATCACCGATATCAGTATTGAAAGAGGTGTTATCATTACAGATCCTATAGACATTGAAAGGATAAGGGAAGACTGCAACAACTCTATAAATTCAACAATTTGTGTTCAAACACAAACTACCAAAACTCATTTTAGAAATAAGAATAGGACTTCCCTGGTGGTGCAGTGGTTAAGAATCCGCCTGCCAATGCGGGGACACGGGTTCGAGCCCTGGTCCAGGAAGATCCCACATGCCACGGAGCAACCAAGCCCACGCGCCACAACTACTGAGCCTGCGCTCTAGAGCCTGCAAGCCACAACTACTGAGCCCTGTGTGCCTAGAGCCCATGCTCCGCAACAAGAGAAGCCACCGCAGTGAGAAGCCCACGTACCACAACGAAGAGCAGCCCCTGCTCACCACAACTAGAGAAAGCCTGTGCGCAGCAAGGAAGACCCAACGCAGCCAAAAATAATTAATTAATTAATTAATTTAATTTACTTTTAAAAAAAAGAATAGCTTGAGTAATTCTATACCTATTAAAGAAAAGTCCAGTGAACTTTGGGTGAGAGGGAGGGTGGCTGCCTGCCCTGATGCTGACCCCTCCCCCAGCCCCACCCATCCTGACTTGCTGCTTCTCTTTTCTTTCCTCTTGTTGTTGTGGCTCTGAACTCTGCCCCTTCCAGGACTTGGGCCTCAGCTTTCTCCCAGGCTCATCCCTTTGGCTCCTCTGCGCCAGTCTTGGCCATTCAGTCTAGTGCTCTACCTCTGGCCACTTGGCAGTTTTTGAAATTATGTTTTGAGAAATTTCTGAAAATTAATTTCTTAGGATCTTGTAAGTAGTCTCACAATTGCTGTAATTTTGTCTTCATTTCATTTAGAAATCTCTCATTTTTTTTCTGCCATTTGCTAATTAATTTGAGACATGGGCTCATTTAATAAAATGAATTATATTTGCAAATCAGAAAACATTTTAAAGAAAAAACTACTCATTGTTTCAGTCTTCTATGTGAGTATGTAACCATACATGCAAATGCGAGTATATGTGTGTGTTCTCTCCCTCTCTCTCTCTCTCTCCATATATATATATAT